>NC_039291.1:1284291-1604291 GCF_003368295.1 Carassius auratus | reverse complement strand
TGTGAGACTCGGGAATAAACGGAGGTATTTATAATAAACTGGTCTAGCAAAAAAAAAAAAAAAAAAAAAACACTTGTTTTTTTAAATGTCAGTACTGAGATCGTGGAGCTGTTTTTGACCTGTTGAACGACTCTCAAGGAGCACATGTTGGCTCATTTTGCATGCAGGCAGGGTTAACCATCTCATATAAGAATGGCGTTTTAGTAATCGTCAGGTCTGTCTCAACTGAAATGTTGTTTTTAAAACATCTGATTTTTTTCTGTATATTTTGAGCCAATGTTTTGTATGTTCCCTTTATGCTTCATCTATATACTGTATTTCTGAATTACTGTAGGCCGATTATTCATGCCCTTCTTATTTATTTCATGTGTGCTCCAATTGTTGGCGCCTGGTGTTCACGCGCACGCAGAGCACCATAACTCTCACGGTAGGCCCAACACAATGCCCCTCTAACTGACAATCGAGAGCTGTTTGATTTGCACGATGTAATAGAGGGAAAAACGCCAAATCAAGCGCCTTCTTTACCACATTCATAGCTTAAGGTATAGAACAGCTAAAGCACAAATGTACCATGCATTGCACTTTGCTAATGCCCATTAAAGTGAATCAGTTACGTATGTTTTTATATTTCGATTTTCTTACGCGAAAGAGCCATCGCAAGTTAACCCCAAAAAACACACGACCTTTTTTAATTCATTAATTCTTGGTGCTATTTCCAATATGCTCTTTTGCTTTTGAGAGGAGGTTTATGTTAGTCGTTCATTGTAAATTTTGCCGGTTTAAACGGAGCGACATATAGGCCAGACAACTGCAAACAACAGTGTTTTTACATACATGACGAAATCAAAGAAAAAAGACCTTGGTGCTTAGTTTAGTATACACACATTCTGGTCAGGGTATACTTAGTAAATGTTTATTTATATTTGACTCAAGTAGCCTTGTCCTTTTCAGTGTTTTGATTGTATTTTGCTTTACTAGGCCCACATTTTCCAAGGATATGGATTATCTTGGCACTGGAAAGCATAATGTTGAAAACATTTAGTGTTCCACTAGAGTACCCTGCCCCATAAATGCCTTGTGATGAATGTACTGTGACTTCCCATATTTGTTTACTTCAGCAAAAGCAGCCTGCCTCCAAAACAGGCTTTTAAAAGCAAATTCTAGCCTATCTGTGATTGGATCAGACAATGAGATAAATTCATAATTTTGGGATTATAAGGGACAGAAATATTAAACTGCATTTTAATTTTCTACACAAAAACATACGGACATAAATGAGCACAGACTTTGTAGATTTGTCTTAAGCAAGGCTAACGGGTTCACGTGATTCTGAGAACAAATGTAATAGACTTTAAGGTTATTTAAGTAGGCCATTGCGTGTAATGTTTTGATTAACGTGTACAAGTGGGGATGGACATTTTGTAGCCTATTGAGTAAAAATACATCGCTTTGTGAATGTTCCAATATGCGATATGGCCTGACACTCTTGACAGGTGAAGGGTTAAAATATAGCCTAGGGGTTCTATATTTTTGTAACATGACTATTTAATGTCTGCTCTCTCGAGCGTGTTTGTTCCGTTCTGTAAAGTGCACTGCGGACTGACAGAATACCGATGTCGTCCCGACTTCAGAGAAAACTAGCCAAATTAAACCGAATGTAGCGCACACATCACAACCCCATTAAGTTAAAGAAATTCATGATGAACAGAAATGGGAAAATGGGCGGCGCCTCACTGTAAACATGGTCGGTTAGGAATTATCTGGTCAAGGTGGACTTTTTTTATCTTTCTGCTTTTGCTACAATACTTGAGGTCAGATTTTGACATGATTCTTTTTTTTTTTTCTTAAATTGAAGTCACTGGTTGTTTATAAAAATGCATATTTATTTTTGTGATTTTCCTGCTTTTTGTATACCATTGTTGTATAGGATAAATGCACTCGAAATGAAAACTTGAAAACGTGAGGTGGATTTTGAAGCACTTTCTTTGACTTTTTATCGTGAAACTGTTCATTAAATATAGGCAACATATGAGTGTGATGTGAGATGATCGTTCATTTTTAACTTTTAACTCTTTATGATATCAATTGTTATTATAACCGTTGTATGTCCCTTTCTTGGGGTAACTTGCGGTTCAAGCATATGTAAGATCAATCTTTGAGATTAGTTGTTTATTGTAAAGAAAAGTATTAATGTGGGGGAGGGGGCTGGAAACCGATAGTCTCGTGCCCTGCTATACACGCTATGTTCTCAAGCACATTACTCAACCACACATGAGCGCGCTTAGCGTATACAGGGTACTCTAATTAAAGAAAGGAAACAGTAAAAACAAGTTACATTACTATGTCTCCATATCATAGTTTGTGTAACTTGCATGAGACAAGGCAGCATTATGTCTTTGGTATTAGATATCTTTAAGATATTACGACCAGCTCTGCTCAAGATAAGCTTCTTCGTCTGATTTCCTTTCTCCAAAGAGGGTAAGATTGAAAGCAGAGGAGCAAGAGGAAAAAAGGAGTTTTTGAAAAATATTAAAAAAATAAACCATAACAGCGCACGATTAGCCAGAACTTAAATGCATTGCAGCTCCAGAGTTCCTGGTGAGGCCTACGTTACGTCCTGAGATATAAGGGACAAATCAAATTGTTAATTGGGTGATATAAGAAAAACAAGTGCTAGACTAGTCGCAGAAGCCACTTGTTTGTAGACCTTGGTAAATGTGGGGATAGTGGGGGTTGAAAGAGTCTGTGTCCTTCTAAATTACATGTACATTTTATATGTATTACATACTATTTAATTTAGCCAATTTACCTTTTGCGCCATTAACTTGCGACATTTAATTGTATGAAAGTGGTTCATATCGTTAACGTTTCAAAAATGCATCACACGTTTTATACAGTGCGTCTACAATCGGAGTTTTGGGCCATTAAATAAGATAAATAAATAAAAAAGGCTATTTAATAATAATAATATATTGTTTATGCTTTACTATGTGCACATAAGCTGTTTCGTCCACAAGCAAAATAAATCTGCCCTCTAAAAAAAGGTGGCAACAAATCTGTCAGACAATAGAAACACAGCGGTACAGCAGGACCAAGTCAGTAATCTTGTAAAATGAATAGTAGCCTAGCCTATAGCTAAAGTTTTCTTGGGTAATAATAATGATGATTAAAAATAATCATTTAATCAGGATAACTAGATAATCGCTTAACCAAAGGATTTATATAAATAAGTGTTGAACACGGCTAGACTGGCTGAATCCATATGTTTTTTGTATTATCTACAGGTAGGCATATCAAGTCGGTGTGAATACGTGGAATACGGACTTAAAAAAAGGGGGGGGGACTAGTTTAGGACAGGCCACATTCTAGAAACTAGAAATAGTATTTAACAAATAACACAGCGAACATACTTCACAGCGAGACGAATCTTGCACAAACATAGACTAGTTCATTTCGAGGCCTGACTTCGCCGAATGGACTAGAGGCTTCATTCACAGAATTCAAACAGGCCACCATTAGTCTGTTCAAAAGGAAAAGATTTTCGGTCTCCTAACAAATGTATGCTCGATCTGTCGTTCTGTACTATAGGAAAGAACTAACCTAGAAATTAGCCCTAAGATGTATGTAAATGTAAAAGTATTTTGATGACTGTTTACGGATTGAACCTTGTAAAAGTCTTATGACTGACCGACGAATTTAACTGCAACCCTGTTGTGTTTTCATAAAAAAGTAGAAAACCAATCCGAATTGCCAATGCAACCAAAAATAATCCCAATAATCCACACAGGGGCCATTAGTAATCTTAATAAATGACCTAGGTTTTGCATAAATAGTCTATGCTATTAAACACTTAACACTTATTAAACACTGTAACCTATTCCATTTACTGACTGATAGTTAAAGAATAGTTCGCCTCACATTTAGACACGTGGTTCAACCAACAGAATAAGAGGCCTCATGGAAACGTGAGAGGAAAATAACAATGTTACTTTATGAAAAAAAAATCTTTCACCATATTGTTAATCCCCAAACGTATTGCTGTATTAGCAGTTCAAGTTGACAAATTGTTCTAATTTTTTTTATTCCAGTAAATTATTCGAGAATGAAAACCAGATTGCAATGAGATCTTTTAACGGTTATTTATACACACACATATAGCGAGATGACCAGTTACATTTTATGAAATCATAAACTGTCTATGTATTACATATAGGCAAGGGAGTGAGAGAGAGTGTTTGTGTGTGTGCGTGTGTGTGTGTACCGTTAAAGGATCTCATTGCAATCTGGTTTTCTTGACACACACCCACACACCACACACCACACGTATAGCGAGATGACCAGTTTCTGAAATCACAAACTGCCTATATATATATATATATATATATATATATATATATTAGTGTGTAGCCTATATATATTTATAGAGAGAGAGAGCGAGAGAGTCGTATATAGGCTAGCCTAGGCCTATAGCAAAACAACAAAACAAATCCAACAGGCTAGACCGTCCATTGGACTCAGTTTAAAACGATAGCCTATACCACCATCCTTGAAAAAAAACAGCATTTGGATGTCAGATGTGTCTGAACTTGCGTTATATATCTCTTTTCTAAAGCAGTTATCAGAGTAGCCTATATATCTTAGCTGAGGGAGAAACGGGAGAGTTAGTTTTAAACAATGACATATCTGCATCACCTTTACTCTGAATAACTGCGGTCCTCGTGGTAAGAGATTCCTCCGTTATCTGCAGAAACCAACGCCTATCCTGACAAGACCACTTCCACACAAAATCCAAAAAAGTGCTTACAGTTTCTGTTTCAGACAACGACAGCAAAAAAATATAAGATACTATGTTTAATTATGCAAATAGAGTATTTCTCCGCTGGTCTGTATTCATCAATCATAGGCTACTCTCAAAATTCTCACCTTAGCCCACCTTATGGTTAACCAGCAAATGTGCAATTTTATTTTCAACAGCGTACCTAGAAAAAAATATTAGAATATTATTATATTCTGTAAATATTAGAAGAACTATACTTCACAATTTAAAATAATAATAATAATAAAAGTAATAATAATAATAATAAAAGTATATATTGACCCTGTGTCTGAATCCCCAGTCAGTGAGGAAATATATTTTATTCTTTCTATTCTTTTCACTCAAAATCTTAGTAATCTGTTATTTGAACATTTGAAATTGACTCTTATTTTTTCTTACAATGATGACTTCACATCATAAATTGCTTATAGGGTATATCAAAACAAGGTATGAATGAAACAAGCTCATACGGATTAAAAAAAGCCCCACCCATTAATATGAAAGGAACATACTGTCACAGCATACAAGTTAAAATAAATACTATTTAAAGTATTGTATATCCATGCATTTAATTCGTTTTTTAACCATCAATAAGTTCTGTCAAGCTTACATTTAAGATGCAAAGGAAATCATAATGGCGACATGGGTTTCGTGTACATTGTTAAAAATAACTTTCAAAATGTATTTTCATGGAGACAAACGACACTTTTATTCCAGTATTTATTGTTAAGGTTTTCATTAAAACATAATTGCTTCTAATAATGTCAAGTAAATCAGACCTCCGAGTCTTACAACAGCAAAAGTAGGCTTAAGTCATGAAAATGATTGAGAAAAGAACGTAAATCAAATTAATAATTCATCAAGTAGATAATGAACAAACAAAAACAAAATCATGTTCATGACGAGGACAGTTCGAACTAAAGTGTTAAATATCAATTCATGTGTCGAAATAATTAGTGATAGCCTATTAGAAAAACAATTCGTGACTTGGGCTGCAGTCAACCAAATCATTAAATCCAATTATTTTCTGAAAGAGCAACGTTTCTTTCAGAAACACTCGTAAAACAAGTCACTAATCCAAAACAACAAGCTCCCTTAACAGCTCCATTAGATGACGTGCATCTTTCATAGCGCTGATGAAAAACGAGCTGTAGGTCAGTCATATTCAGCTGAGAGCCTGCCTAACAATTATGACCATTATGAACAGGTCACACATTAGAAATGATCGGTTTAAGCACACTAAGAGGTTTAAGCACATTAATATAACAAGGTAGGCTTACACTTATATAACTAGGCTATATAATGTAATCTCCAGTGTGATTTAATGGTAACGTGGATTTAACCAACTACGATCTTTTAAAACAAATCACTTTGAGTGAGATATAGGGTATTATCCCAGTAGACTGCCAAAGGGAATTAGCATTTTTAAAAGATATGTCTTTAAAATGAAAATAACCATTTAGAAAACAGACAAGCATTTCCCTCAGAAAAGAATACTAATAAAGTCACCTGTCCCATGTGTGCAAAGTGAAATAAATGTAGCATTTAGAGCTCTTCAGTCCCGTTACAACGATTGTGCAGGTGTATTTGTATTGTCAGAAAACAATTTTGTTTTGGTTGAAAAAAATAAAAAGAAAAGAAAAACCGTAGCCCACTGCAAGCCTGCATTGGCAGCCACATGGTGGTTTTCCGCACAGCAGGCTACGACAGAATAGCCTTTATTCCGTTAATTTCTCTCGGTCTGTCCGTCCTTAGGCAAATATACAATATCAATAAAAAAAGGACTGGATGTATTTAATGCATACCCTCTGATTCGTCACGGAAAATAGGGTTAACCGCAAGCCATAACCACGGCGATGCGATATTTTATTTCAGAAATAATTGTATAAATATTATTGTAACGATTAATGTTGACCCCAGTCACTACCAAACCCTGACGATGTGCCTTATAGCTACCCGAGAGTAGCAAAGAACGAAAATGTCGAAATGTACAGGCTTGTTTTTTCTTATCGCTGAGGAATTTGAGACACCAGGCAAGTTATATAGTATATAAACGGTGCTTTTTAAATATTCTCCCAGCTAGCCTCAGCTGTGAATGTCTTTATCAATATAAAAGTCGACTAAAGTAGTCTATTACAAAGAAGTAAACAGGTAAAAAAGCGAGCAGCTGAGGAAAAGCCGATGCCGAGAATGGTTGTCGTAGGTGAGGATAGAAATTACCTCATAAAACAATACCCTCGGACACGAAACTCATTCTGCCAACTGTGCTGTGAGCTATACAAGAGTTGCGTGGACTTAAATGATAAAATACTGGCGATGTCTCGCATTGTTTGAGTAAGAACAGAAGCGTAAGAAGTGTCAGTTCTTAAAAACGCGGTTTGCAGATGTCTCGTGTTTGCGCGTGCTGTTGGCGCCCCCGCTCGGGCGGGAAAGTGTGGAGAAGGTTCTCTTAAAGGGGAGGACACGAGGATTTAAGGTGGAATGAAGAAATAACTACCAGCGATCTTGATCTCCGGTAAACCATGATGCTAATTAAACAATGAGCGAATATTTGGCTTAGCCTATTTCTCCTAAGATGATGGTAAAAATTTGGTTTCCCTAAAACAGCAAAATCGCGTGGGGGTCTTTTATTTTCCATGTTTTATGTTATAGACCTTATAAAATATGATAAAATAAAATGATAGTGAGCGGTTTCTGACATGCATGCTTGTAAATGTTATACAGGCCTACCCTTACGAAAAATAACCATGGTTTTATTATAGTAAAACTGTAGTAACCCATGGTTTTTTGGCGTATTGACTGCCATTTGTAAAACCACAGATTTACTACAAATACCATGGTTAAACTATGGTTAATATAGCAAAACCATGGTTAATTTGTGGTTACCATGGTTTAACTACAGTAACCATGGTTTTTTGGTTTTATTTGTAGTAAAACCATGGTTAATTTTCGTAAGGGTAATATAGGCTAAAATACATGTTCTGTATTGATAAAATAAAGAAATAATTCTATTTTCTAGAGGACAAAAAGAAAGAAACAATGAAGCGACTGAGGTTAGGCTTTTTTGGCGTAAAATTACTTATTATTATTTATTTTTCATATCTGCTGTTTTGTTCTATTATTCCATTAATGCGTGTGATTGGCAAATGGCACGTGAAACGTATACAGGCTACGAATACGGTTCTGTGTAAGCTCCGTGAAGTGAACACGCAAAACAAATGAAAAGTAATTTCCGATTCTAGCAGTCAGTGGAATTTGGTGGATATTGTATGTAAGAGTATACTTTTCTCCCAAAAAACAAATAAGGTCTCACAAATCAGATTTATGTGAAGGTTGCTTAAGTGGTAACATTATTCCTCCTGGGACTGGGGAAAAACAAGCATAACTCTTGTCAAGGAGCCAAAGAAAATAAAGAATGATGGAGATGTATAGCATTAACCTTATGCTTTTATTTATTTAAAAATAAAAACCTTACTTGGTCCAACAATAGATTAGCCTACAATATAGTGTTAATAAAGAATGAAGCCTTTCTGATATTTTCTATTTCCCGTTCTCCATCTGGTCCTTGTCCCTCATACAAATGTTGATATTGATATCTTATCTCAAATGTTGTACGATGTTTTATTGTTTTGAACAATGAACTGTGTTTCCGAATTTATTCCGAGTATTTAGAATTTAGAAGAACCTGTCTATTTCAGAAACGGGTGTCGATGTGACATTTGACCCTGGCCTTTAAAAATCGTATAGTCTACATGTTACAGAATATACGTTCTTAAATTCAAGTTTAGCGTAGCCTACTATTTGTTTTAATTATTATAACAATTTCCACCTATGAGATATTGTTGCCTGTTGATCAGGTGCTGAATTTGTGACTTGGGTGGTTAGATGAGCAACCTCTGAAGAATCTCCACTCTCAGCTGTAGCCTTATTTTAAACACATTATTAACCTCCAATAGGTGAGAAGAGAGTTCATGCACGAATTTTTCATGTTCCAATTGTGCTGAAATGTCTTTAGTATGAGCGCTTACTACATTCGCTGGTATTACCAGTAGATATTTCTTCATTAAATTATTTACACAGAATGTTTAACGTGCTTTACAAGTCATGAAAGATAAACACACAAACCACATGCTGGACTGTCTCCCACATCATGTCCGTTTTACAACGTTTTCCGGGATTTTGACGCCGGGTTTTTATTTTTTATTTTTTATTTTCAATGCTTCATGTAGTAACGTTAAATCATGATGAAGGTAGATTCCGCGACGCCAACTTTTCAATTGGGAATAAATTAACCTCTTAAGACCCGGCAGATCATTTAACGATTTTTTTTCTTCATTTTATTACATTGTTTAGAGCACAATAATATTTAATTCATAAATTATACATCGGGACTCAATTTATTATAATGTTTTTAAATAGGAAGACATGAATGAACATGCTTAAACATTTTTTTTAAATCACCAATACATTTTTAGTTTTCTTTTTTTTTTTTTTTTTTTTTTTTTGCAAAATGTGTATAAAATGACCATAAACATGTTTTCTCATTATATAGGCCTAATGTATCTATATAAAATAAATCAAATTTGCATATTAATGTGTTTTGGGGGAAACATGAAAAAAAGAAGTGTAATAATGGGAGTAAATAATTTACAGGATATTCACATTAATATCTAATATTTCATAGAAATGTTGAAATATAATTTATTTTCTTATTCATTTTTTGTCTCCAAAAATGCGTAATAAACATGGTTTTAGTCCACGAAATCAACGTCCTGTTTCATAACAGAAAGTCATATATATAATTTTTTTTGAAACCTCATTACATTGTCGCAAGATGTTGATTTATGAAAGTCATATATATATATATATATATATATATATATATATATATATATATATATAAACCATCATTACATTGTCGCAAGATGTTGATTTATTACACGCACTTTATTAATTTTTTTAAATCAGATTAAAAAAAAATACAAAATATTATCATTTTCCATAATAGTGTCACTAAATGAATATCAGACATTTTTTAAAAGACCAAGGAGAGGGAGTGGTCATGGTGAAACATCCAAACATTTAATATCTCTGAAAAGCCCTGAATGTGCTCTGTAAAGGACATCCAAAACTGTGGCATATAGTCTCAGAGAATGATGCAAGGTCTCAGGAGGATATGGCGTCTACTCCGCATAAGGTAATTTAAGCCATATACTCAATTTATTTAATAATAATAATAATACTCTTCCCATAGGCCTATATGTAGACCTGTGTTATACGTTTAATTCCGTGCGCTCTTTTTTGCACTTCTTTGATTGCATTCTTTTTTTTTTTTTTAATATATTTTACATTTAAGAAATAAACGTTTATTAACTGGGTAACACAGTAAAATGCAAATGTGTGCATTCTAATGATCAAGCTTTTATCAAATGAAAGCCAATTCTCTGCGTGACTCAGGAAATACCATATATACACATTAAAAGAGCAGAAAACATGAGATGTTGCACCGTGAATTGCAGACAAAGTGCTTTATTGTTTTGAGCAATGCTTATGGAATGGAGTGTATATCGGTTAACATCATAACACACGAGACAGCCTCCCTTTTGGTTACTCTCAAAAACAACTTGACAAAAAACTCATATCTGTGAGCGTGATAGAGAGCACCAGTGCTTCTCCATCACTTCTATTACCTTCACTATCAAGATTACAACACACACCAAGGGGATTGTATTCTTCTTTCAGTACACCTGCATATTCAACGTTCATTCAAAAACGTAAAGAAAATAAACATCGAATTGCTAAATGTACCCCCACCCCCCAAAAGCTTCTTGTTATGAGTTATCCATCAATGAACACACAGAGCAAAAATGCTTTTGGCAAATGAAGAACAAGGTGGAGGTTTTTTTTTAAGAAGGCGTTAAGCTGTATCTGACTGTAGCACTTTTCACATTCACATAATAGCCTATATATGCGTGTGCGTCCATCAGAAGCTGAAGCGATGCTCTGATGACACTATCAAAGTCTGCAGCTAAAACAGCCTCTATTGTCAGGACCATTGTGGGTTGTTGTTGTTGTGAAGATTACAACCAAGAAGACCAGGGTTTGTTTTCATCCCAACGAGAACAATAAAAAAAAGGCTTCTTTTCCCACTGTGCAATGGTTTCCCAAGGGCACAAAGCAGCGCTCAGTTTATTAAGAAAATGAAACACTAACCAAAGGACGCTGTAACATTGGTGTCGGATAATACTTGCAGATAAAATGCTTGGAGAAAGCCTGAACACAATTTACAATTAACACTATAACAAGAGCCACACCTACTCATATCAACAAATTCACAATGCACACTCTCCTCCAAAGGCTTTTGCACATAGAATTATCCAGTCAAGGAGAAATTGTGACCTTTTCAGTGTTGTTGTGAACATAAAATGCAACGTCTGGTATCCGTTTGAAGCAACAGCATGTTTTAAAACATCAAAACACCAAAAAAAAAAAAAATTTTTCATTAACCACCCTAATATTAGAATATAGCATTTAACTTCTGTCTGGAGGGGAAAAAAAGATTTGAAAATGATGCATTAATTTGGAGTAAAAAGGCACGACTCTTGCACAGTGTATATACATGGAAAACACAGTATAAAGCAAGTACGGGACCATCTTAAAAAATAGACCTGGGATGGGGGGTTTAGGGCAAGGGGAAAAATAAAAATATGACTAAGCATGGAATATACACCATCTCTGGACTAAACCAGACTTAACACTAAAAATAATGCAACATGCATCTTTTTTTTTTTTTTTTTTTTTACACAGTACTTGTGTTGTATGATTTAAAACAGTAACATTCTTCATTTATCAGAACACTTTTACTGAATCACGGAGTCGTGCTTTGAAAGTTCTGGTGGATTCAAATTCAATGTAAAAATATGTGCAAGCGATCAAAAAGTCTAAACCAACATAGGATGAGGAGGCTTTTATCTTTGAATTAGAAAAGTTAAGAAGCAAATGTCAAAATGACCTGCATTCCAATTCAATGCCGTTTACGAAATGATTCTCCTCTGTTACAGGTGTTCGGTTTCCCTTGTAAATACCACTGCAGAACCAACAGGATTCCGTGAACATTTTGGTTCCATTCATCATGTGCAAAATATACAACATTTCATCTATTTTGCTGCCAATTTGAACGTTCAAAGGAATTTCAAACAAAACTCACAAGACATATACTGTACTCAATTTCAAACAAAACCAATGTTTAAAAAAAAATGAAAAATACAAATACAACAAAGCACCCCTTCCCCAAACCTCCATGGAATACTGAAACACAACACAAATCGGTGTGTCCTGGTATGATGCAAGAGGTAAACTATGTTTTGTCTGTTGAGAACGAGCGTATGCATGAGAACACGTGAAATGGCAAGGCTGCGTTGAACAGTGCCTCATAGTGCTATCATTGCAGCTCGTAACAGACCGAGTGATCCTAATAAAAAGTGCAACAGTTTAAGGTGCTGATGGTAACTGAATCATTAATGTAACAGAAATCACTGATGACTGAAGAGAAACCACTGATCCTGCTGCCTCAGTGTCTCCATTCTTCCTCCTGTCAAGTTGCTGCGAAACAAAATAAAAAAATTAATCAAAAAGGCCAAACGAAAAATACTTTCTGGAACCTTCGCCGCCATTCCAATGCATTTGCCTAAGAACACTGAAAGAACATGCAAAAGCTGTCTGTCCACACAAGGCAGGTTTGGAGGCGATGGGTCCTCCTTTTGTAAATGGCTCAAAGAACGTTTCTGGTTAGTCTGTGCGAGTAAGGAGAGTTAGCAGGTGCCGTGGTGTCAAGTGCTTCAGGTGCCTCTCTACGAAGCTGTTGACCCCAGTGGAGGAAAGCAGAGCGGGCAGCCAAGGGTTGCGTGAAGGAGTTCGGGTGGGTGTTTGATGAATGATTCAGCAAGAGAACACATACAGTTCCAATTAAGAACTTGTGTTTTGGCATCCTTTTTTTCAGAGACGTAAATTCACTAACTGAGCCACAGACCATCACATGAGCTCTCTTTCCTCTCGCCGTCCTCTTCTGCTTTAAAAGGCAAGAAAAATATCAAATGAAACGAACAAGATTAAGGGGCATGCATAAGAAAGCAGTAAAACGCCCTGTCCCCCTCCCAAAAAAAGTTACAACTGTTGTCCTTTTCCATCACTCTCATGGTCCCACAAAACAAAAAAAGACAAATAAAACTAAATCAAAATGTAAACGGATGGTGGTTGTAGCTGCTGTAGGGGTGCCCCCCTGTGGCAGAGCAGGTGAGTGAGTGTTCAACACCCCTCTGCTGGCGTCCCTCTTCATCCCTGTGGACTCAGCTCAGCTACCTCGGACTAGGGCAGAATGGTAGTGATGAAATCATAGAATCTCTTCGAGTACTGCTCTGGGTTCACGGTGGAAATCTCTGCCCCAGCCTAAGATGAAAAAAGCACCAGGTTGATGATAAAAAAAAAATACAAAATTCTTGCTACAAGGTATTGGTACAAGTATTTTTTTCATTAGTTGATAATATTTCTTCTGCCCAATCCAAAAAAAGTTTGTAATTTTGTTACAAATTTTGTTATCGGTCATGTTCATTACGGTGTTTCATGTTAAATTTTCTGTTATTTAGTTAGTCTATTACATCATTTTTTTAATGATGTTTGTTACCCCGATTGTTTTTTGTCTTGTAAGTGTATGACATTAGCTGGGTTTCCTTCAACTTGCTTTTTTCCACATTTTGAAGTATTGCATCAGAATCGAGTGAAGGAAATGCTGAATTTAGAATGAAAATTCCTTAATTAGCAAGAAAGTTTTTACGCTCACTTGAAGTGGTTTTTGACTTGTGTGAAAAAGGGTTCATGAGAATAATGGGACATGGAAATGCATTTTGCTAATAAATTCCTATAAGTGCATAAAGTCATGTGACCTTGTGCTATGGGACAGAAAATCCTACAGACCGATCTTGTTCCACAGCATTTGAAATGTTGTTATGGTCATTTGGGAATGTCTGAACAAAGTCTGCCATTAAAGTATTTCTGTATAATTGCCTCCCAGAACTGTTAAGCGACTGCGGCATCCACCTCCGAAAGCAATGACTGCATTTATTGTGTTTTGTCTGCTCGTTCTGAGGTGCAAGTAATTTATTATATAGGAAAATTATTATATTCAGTAGCTTCTCCAACTTTTCTTAGTGATGTATAGTGCCAGTTTATCAGGAAGTGATGATTTTGTTCTCTGTGACTCGTTGGATGGAAATGGTGCTGTTCACAAATGTTTTGTGTGATATTCCAATTTTGCGCATAAGTTGAATTCGCAACTTTGGATGGAAACCCATCTACTGTGAACCCCCTCTACATGATTATTGGTCATATTCATCATGTGGCTTTCTGTTCTGTTTAACACTGATATAACTCATTTAAATGTAAACGTCAAAGCACTCACCCCATGCTTTACTGTCTTGGCTGCATGAGCAGCCTTTTTCTTGGCATCATAATGCTGAAGGATGTCAATAACAGCCATAAAATAGACCTCCTTTCTGGGAGAATCTGGGGGGGAAAACTTACATTCATTATTTATGAAAACAGAGCTTATAACAAATTTTCATAATGTAACATATTACACAAATCGTAAAGTCAACAAGAAAAAAGCCGGATGTGTCTTAGCTTATCAATCAAGAAGTGATTGGAGTGAAGAAGATGCCCATTTCATACCACAATGGAAGCAGAATGGAATGTTTGACTATAAAAATTATTATCATTTTATTGTAGCTTCAAGCTTTCTTTCTTTCTTTTTTATTAATACTTGAATGTAGTTAAGTTTCATAACTAAAGCAATTTTGAGCAAAAAGCTGAGAAAATCGTGTTTTTTTTATCGAGCACTAGTGCTGTGCAAAAAATCAAATGCGATTTTCATGCACATCTTGTCAGTAAAGTCACTCCGGTGATTAGTAGTATATCTCCAGCACATGTGTTCAGATCAGGGTTGCCAGGTTTTCAAAACAAAACCTGCCCATTTACTTCTCAAAACTAGCCCAATCGCGTTTCGTTCTGGTCAATAAAATACAAATTTTTTTGGCGGGGTTGCCTTGGTAAAATTTGCATTTTAGGGGCTAAACATCAGGTTATTTGTATTGGGGTCCCTTCGACCCGTAGACATGAAAAACAACCGCAGACTTGGCAACACTGTTTGGTCTTTACTACACAGAGCCGTAGTTCACTAACAAACTACACAAAATCGATTTTTCCAAATGGGAGGCGATTCTTTGTCGATTTTGAAAACGATTTTGTGTTAGTTGTCGGTAGACTACGGCTCTGTGTAGTAAATGCCGCTCCACCTGAACCAGTGTTGCTAAGTCTGCGGTTGTTTTTCCATGTCCGCGGGTTGAAGCGACCCCAATACCAATAACGTGATGTTTAGCCCCTAAAATGTGAATTTTACCAAGGCAACACTGCCAAAAAACGTGTATTTTAACCCTGGGACGCAATTTTTCATCCTGGAAATGCGATTGGGCTAGTTTGGGCTACTTTTGAGAAGCAAGTGGGCAGGATTTGTTTTGAAAACCTGGCAACGCTGATCTGAACGCACGTGCTGGAGATGTACTTCTAATCACAGGAGCTCCTTTACTGACGAGATGCGCATGAAAATCGCATTTGATTTTTTGCACAGCCCTATCGAGTACTGTATCTAGATCATATTCAGTACGATTGATCTAAGCAAAGATGCAGTATATCACCCATTAGCACCTACAAAGCTTGCAGTCATAAACCACTTCCTGGATCAACATTTCAATAACATTATAGGCAGATCGATGATCATATTATTTTTCATATGCTAATTTCGTCTTCCTCGCCTGTGTTTTTGATCGGGAGATTCTGGAAGGTTTGACAGGGAAGCCTGGTCTCATACATAACTAAAAATCCCATGTTTGGCGGGGAAAAAGTTAAAGTTTTGTATATAGAATATTTGTTCAAAAGTGTATATAAACAGATAATTGTATATTTCAAAATGCTTCCTGCTCCACTCACTGTCATGGCTTTTGATGGCATAGACGTCAATACTGGGGTTGAAGTCTCCTGGTGAGAGTGGTTTAGTGCTGTCCAGAGTGTAACTGGGACTGTCAGGAGGAGTGCCGACAATCCCTCCATCACTCTCTCCTTCCTCTTCTCCATCATTATCCTCGCTCTCCACCTCCTCTTGTTCTGCCCTTTCCACGTCATGGATCCCGACCAGAAGACTGTAGTCCATCAACTTCAGCAAAGCAAGGAACTAGAAAGAGATATGAGGGAGGGAAAAACAGTTTCATGAGAAAAATTCAGAAAAATGATTCTTGGTATCAGTATAAGGAAGACCGAGGGGGAAAGTGAATTCTTCCTAATCATTTACCTCCACATCCTTTCGTAGCTTATCAAGGAAGGTCTTCTTGCTCTCCTCGTCAATGTATATTTTCTGTCCATCGTTGATAAAGTCATTGTCTTTGTACGTGGGGAATTCTTTAGCCTGGTGAAAAAGAGGAAAACAACATTTAGTTGCTCACTTACACTTGCAGACTCTTTTAAGGGCTTCAAAAGAGGTTGATCATGAACATTAAAATGAATTCAGGTCCTGACATGCTGGTCATGTCATGTAGTATCACACGGCGCAGCAGGGGGTGCTCTAGATTCATTCGAAAAAGCTTGTTTGGCATGTTCAGCAACATGTAGTGTTAAGGGACCCTCAAATGAACAAAGGAGGCAACAACCAAACTAGCTGATCTGCATTTGTGTTTAGAGATACTCAGAATGGCCTACAAAATAAATGAGCTTTTATATACAGCACTGCATCAAAAGTCAGGCACAAAATAAATATGAACTCTGCAGTAATTACTCACTATTCAATAATTAATTAATAAAATGTAATGGCTATTCCTCATAAAGGAATGCAGGTGAAAATATTTCCTCTGGGGTGATTTAAACCAATATAAAACCCAGTGATGCTGTGGATGCGGCGCGATGTGACAACAAATCCACGTCAGTAAACGCTCGGACACAAAGGACAACTGGATTTGCAATGTTCACTTTGTCACATCCAGTTGACAACAGCTGTTGGGAATCTGCACTTTGTTGTTTATGATGAGAGAACACTGTGCACATTGGCATAATCGGGTCACTTTGAAGGCATCATGAATTGAGAAATAAATTTTTACTTAAGATTTTGATTTGTAAGAGGTAATTGTTCTTAAAGAATATCCTGTAAGTTTCCAAACTGATAACGTCTTTGTTACTGAAACAAAAGCTTTTATTGACACCAGGCCCAGCAAACGCCAGATCCTGGAATGAGCCTACCTATGACGTAATAGAAAGGTTAAACACCGCCTCCACAGAAGAATATCATTGCCTAATTATGTAGCCCCGCCCACTGATTCACACGTGACACATTAGGGGAATAACATAAGTGGAGCTAAACCAGATCGAGCAACCAAGCAATAAACATGCCATTAAAGATCGCGAAATATTGTTCAGCTCCTGGTTGTGGAAGAACACAATCGCTGCATAACCCTCCACTGGATTCAAATATTAGGAATGCGTGCTTGAACTTTATTTTAATTAAGTTTCAGCTCACGTGAGTAAAACATTGGGCAGTTGTTTGCTTTATTTCACTGCAGATTCCCTTGTAAACAAGACACAGCTCGATGCTTGACATGCAGAGAGCCTGAGATTAAAAAGCAACTGCTGTGTCGTCTATATTTGATCCGACAGGAATCACGCAGCACACTTATGCGAGAAAAAATATTTGTACCGTCACTAATGCTTTATTCGAGATCACTTGATATGTCCTGATTATGTCTACGTGTCTAACCAGTCACAGTAGGCTCTAATTATGAAGGACATTGCTTGTCAAACAGACACACACAATGTATACCATACATAAATATGAACAATAATACCTAATAATATGCAGAGTAGACATGTGAAATTACAAGTATTCACAGCTAGCTTAACATTACAGTTCTAGTACCTTGTGATGACTAGCAAGCAAACATTCCAACCACTGTCATTAAATCATCGGTTTTATTTAAGGTGCCAGTGTTGATGCTACTGAAGCTTACAGTCTCTTGCTTTAATCTCCATAGAGATTAAACAGCACCATGGACTCTGCTTCACCTTGACACCCTAAATATAGGATAGATCTACATCTGTGCACCAGGTAATCACACAGACACTGTAAATCCAGCACGCCTCATGCTCATACTCTCAACTTTGCTTCACAGTAAATCACGTGTGACAAATGGTTAGCCACTACAGAATGAACCATCCTCAAAAACACAAGCGAAGAGACCTGGACATACAATTAGGAAAATCTGCGTTCCGATTCTGTTCATTGCATACCAGTTCCATAGGTACCGGTGCCATATTGACACCAGGTTTCGGTACCCAACCCCACATACAATACACTCTACATACAAAAAAACTGACAAACAAATGATCGGAAAAGCAATACAAGCGATAATGTGAAAATTTCACATCAGAAGTTTGTGTTTGAGGGTGAAACTGACCTTTTCTTTGTCACTTGCCTCTCTGGCAACAGTAGATCCCTACAGAGAAGAAAAATGTAAACATGTCAAACAATATCATAATCATCCTCAATCATAATCAATCTGGTGTGACTTGGTCTGTCATGTTTCACAATTCTTACCTTCAGGTCATATTTCTTATACACAGACAACCGGTGACTGAACACATTGCGTGTGACTATCATATAAGTCTCATCTCCATCTACAGTGAGGCGGTACATGCCTAAATACTGTGGCAGCAGTGTGGTACCATGACATTCCACGATATACTGCAGTGAAAAAAGACATTATAATCATCCAGCTCAAAACATCAATTAAAGGTATACAGCACTTATATGGAGAATGTATGAGCTTGTGTCAAACCTGGTGGTACTTTTTGAGGATGTTGTGCATCTCAGCCACGTCTTCGCTGCTTATGGTTTTGATGACGTACCTCTTGTCGTAGGAGGTGTGGAAGCGAGCACCACTACGGCCCTGAGCTTCACTAATGAGGGGTGCACTGTGTGTCAAAGAGTTCTGCCAACACACATGGGAAAGAGGTCTCAGCATACGTAATAAATGCACACAAAGATGGGTGAGACTAGGTGAGACTGTTTAGATTTCTACACCTTCATCACACTGAATTAGAAATGAATGATCATTGAAAGCATAAAAGGTGAAACAAATGGCTTTGGTGGTTTATTTGGCCAATATTTGGTGGAATAATGGTTTTTATTCATTACTTTCTTTAACCAACTAGGCCTGGACGATAAAACAGTATCGATATTCATCTATGGTACACCATCATCGATAACGATATAAAAGTTTTTCAATAGATCACACAATAGTTTCAGACTTTTTTCATTGTGTTATGAGTGGCAAGCAGACAGCCAACAAAACAAAAACACAAAACACTGAAATGAGTGCCGTGCCTGCCAACAATGTGATATTTGTATTAAGCTATGCATTAAATAGATGATGCGGTTTTGTTCATATTGTTTATAGAATTGACGAAATTATAAATAAATATTTATAAATATTAGTTAAGACGGTATACATTTTTTTTGCAAAAATAATCCGTTATTTTATTGCATTGAATAAACTGTTTAATGAGGTGCATTATTTTGCTCATGGTGCCCTCAGGATAAATGTTTCAGGTCAAATGTTTCCCTAACACATTTAATCTGTATATAAAATATAAAAAATGGAGATATGTTTCAATTTTATTTTGTTATTTTTGTTTTATTTGTTATTTTAAGACTAAAGTAAATTTTGTCTTAATAAATTGGTTATATTAAAATACAGTTACATTTAAAGCTTTTTTCTACTTCTCTCTGTAGAAAGATTTAAAAAAGTAAATAATTATCGATACCAAACAATATGAAACTTTATATTGTGATACATTTCTTAGCTATATCGCCCAGCCTTAACACCAAGATTCATAACAACTGATTAATACCATAAAACTGTGGATTTTCGACCCAATCTGGCATTGTTACATTAATGTAAAAGGGCATTCTGACATCTGCCCCTAATGTCATTATTCAGGATGCATAATGAATGAAATCATTAGAAATGTTTTCAAAACGAAAACAACTCAGTTTGGCCAGGCCAATGTAAAAATTAATTCCCATCATTACTGAAAGTGTCCAATGTGATTTCTTCTTTCAGTTGATAAGCAACAATTCTGTTGTTGCAGAGCCACTATATATCTTTATCTGAAATGAAATTATTTATTTTATTTGTATTTAGTAAGTTATTAATTTTCAAGTTGCTAATGCTCACTAAGGCTACATTTATTTGAACAAAATTACAGAAAATAGTGAAATATTACAATTTAAAATAACCTTTTTTTTTTAAATACATAAATTAAGTTTCAGCAGCCATTACTCCAGTGTCAGATGATCTTTCAGAAATCGTTCTAATATGCTGAGTTGGTGCTCAAAAAACATCTCTCATTATCATCAATGTTGAAAACAGTTGTGCTGCTTAACTTTGTGGGGGAAAAAAAAGGGTAAGCAATGCAATAAATAAAAAAAAAACATAAAAATAAAATAAACTAAGACTGATGCACGTTTATTTGTGGGCAGGTTAAGTCGGTTATGTCATGGTTTGGCTGCCAAATCACTGTTAAAAATCGATCTGAATTTTCTGAAGTTCTGAGATTCACAGAACTCGTGACTGAGCACTGGCTCTCATGCGAAAGCATATGGTTATTTCTGATGATAAAATTTTGTTTGCAAATCACGACTGGTATTGTCCTGCCCACAACATATGAGCGCTGACATACAGACACTGTGCAGTTTCCATGTTTTCTCACTGACTGAAGTGGTCTGCCCTTGTGTCTGTTCCAGTTTCAGAAAAAAAAGCTCATAATGGACACACGATGCACTTGAAAGAAATGGAGGGTCTCAGTGAGGGTGAGTGAAGGACACAGCTGCACAGAGCAGCTCAGACCACTCTACAAACATTCCCCAGGTCTGTTACCTTAAACATGTACACACCCACACATTTCCCTACCACCTCCCTCTCGGAGTATCTTTCTTACTCAGATCTATGTGCTTGGATTTCCTCATATTCATCAAACACTCCCTATATTCATCAAGTATACTCTTTAAACACAAAACCAAAAGCAGGATACGAAAGTTGAAAGGGCTTCCCAGGCTGAGTCATATGGGCTTAGGGCTTGTAGCTGTTTAGCTGACAGCTTGTTCCGCAGGGTGGACTGAGGAACCACAACGCCAAGAAGTCATAGCGGGTTTACACTAGGTCTGTATTACAAAACAGCTTTGTCACTATGCAGGTAGACATTTGACTTGCGGCATAACATCTGGTCCTAAGTACCGCCCACTTATGACCAACATGACTTTCCACAATTATATTTAAATGCCCCATGACTCTTGCAGTAGTAATTCTTATTACTGGACAAGAAAAAAAAAATGCATACTCGTTATAAAATTGACTTTGACAGTGCCAGTAATTACCCTTTTAAAATCATGCTATCTCATGTATCCACATTTTCCAAGCAGCAATTGTTAAGGGTGAAATTAGGTCATTGGTTCTGGAAGCATTTTTCCCCATTCATTTTCCCTATAGGGATTTAAAAAGCATTATGAGCCATGAATTAAGCAAGCCAGCTGCACGGTGAATCAATGCATTACAAAGTTTTATTTAAAGCAAATATTGTTGCAAATTTTCAGTGCTTCACACTGAATAACAATCAGATTAAAAATGTATATAATCTTCAAATTCTGCTGTTAAACATGATTTAAAAAAATAACTTTGACACAAACAGATGGTTTCAACAAAAGCTTCAACAAAAGAACCACTGATTCATGGGCTTCCTTAACACTGACCAGTCTATCTTGAAAATACATAGTAACGCACACTTCTAAAATTTCAAAACCCTTTAAACTATTGTCTTGCAACACCTAGATAACCATTAACCTCCAGTAATCAGCCCAAACTTAACGTCTCTAATCAAGACCATAAAATAAGCAGCAAATTCTGTAAAGCTAACATTTTTTGCACATGTGTCAAGGGTTACAGTCATAATGTAATGCCTGTTAAACCCACATAAGAAGACCCTGACTAACCAAGACCCTGAGCTCTTTCTGATTACAGTGAGGAGAAATGTTGAGAAAAGCCTTTCTATCTAATGACACACTGATTGTGACTATTCTCACTTAAGTTATTTTCCTCCATGAAAGAGATATAAGGAAAGGAATATGAGGACAATTAAGAACATTTGTATGTAGGAGGCTGAAGGACACAAGGACAGCTCATTACTATGTTATTATGGGGAATAATGGTCTTCATTATGACATAAATTGAGTGTTTAATGACTAAATTACCTCTTGGTAGTCATGGGCTTTTCTCACAGAGACTTGAATCTATTTTGCATTGTTTAGTAGTGAGTAGTCTGGTGTTTTGTGTGGTTCAACTGCAGTAATATGCTGTGGTTCTAAGACACAATGAATGTGATACCATTTCATCATTTCTCTCTCTTTCACAAAGCTTACCTGGAAGTCCTGGTCATCAATGCTGAACCTCTCTCTCAAGTTACGGAAAACAAGAGGGCAATACTCTTTAAACTTAAAATGGCTTGGCATATTCTCTCTGAAAAGCAAAGAAGAAAAGCGGGGGGGGGGGGGGGGGGGATTAACATTAAGAGATTTCTGGGTGAATCACACATTTCAGTTACATGTTTTTGCTTTTTTGTTTCAAATAAATCTAAACTTTGTTTCAATTAGACGCTACTGTGACTTACACATTTTTTATATAAATATGTATAAACATCAATTATAAATAATATGTCATGGTATGTGTTGTACTGCTTTTTTTTTTTTTTTTTAACATGATTCAGAAATGTTCTTGACCGGTTTCATTAAGATTCACCGTTCTAATAAGATTACAATATGATGAATCATGAAAAAAAGGAAAACTGAGTGGCACTCACTTGTTGAAAAGGTGGTTGTCAACCTTAATCTTCGAGTAGGCTTTGAAGTCATCAGGCATAAGCATGATGGGGATCTGAACATGGCTCAACTCGTTTATCTAGACAGGAGAGAGAAAGAAAGAGGAGACAGATTAGTCACTGGTTACTTGTTCAGGGTCCGGGGCTTAAAATGGGAGTCAAATGTGGTGGTCGCCCGATATGGGCATGACAATATCTGACCAATACTGATATCTTGAAAGCAATTTTACCTATATAAATATACTAACACAATTTAAGAATAGCAAATGAACTTAAAAATTTGCTGAATATATATATATATCACTTTAAATATTTCAATGGATATTTACTCAAAATGTAAAAAAAAATAATAATAATAAAAAAAATCCACCACCAAGAGACTCAACAACATGTCAAGTTATCAATAAGCTACATAATTCCAACACTTGCTACCAATCAAAACTACAATTACTGGTTAACAGCTATAACAGCCACACATTTTGGTGATAAACATAGTATAGTATAATTTTATTTAATGCCATGTCAGCATCTGCAGCTATTTTCATGGCAAAAACTCAAATACAATAATGAAAATATATCACATAAATACAATAAAACAAGCAAACAAATAAACACAGCAAGTAATATTATACAAGATTTTTTAAATGAAGTGCTAAACATTCTAAAAACATTTCAGGCAAAACCTTACTAAAGTCCTTAAGTGAACTAACTTCATAATAGAGCTTTCTACATGCATTAAAATCATGACAGTGTAAATGAATATATTTAATATATATTAAATATATCCGGGTGTGTGTTCACAGTGTGTGTGAGGTCACTGCTGTGTGTGTGTGCACTTCGGATGGGTTAAATGCAGAGCACAAATTCTGAGTATGGGTCACCATACTTGGCTGAATGTCACGTCACTTTCACTTTCACTTAATAGAAAGGGGGGGGGGGGTCTTGGAGAACATGCACAGAGCTGGGTCTTCACCTTTAAGCAAAAATGCAGGAGTCATTCTGGCATGACCTAAACGGCATCTGGTAAAGACCACTTGATCAAATCGGTTTTGGGATGAACATTATTATTCATGTGTCATTGAACAAATCAAAGCACACACACATGAGGTGCTGAAATGTGCTGGGCACAGGAATAACATCAGTGTGAGTGATGTGTTCTGCTCATCAGAGGGCGATATCTCTGTCACACAATGCACTGCTTTGCTCTGTTCAGGGCCAGAAACAATGTGCTACATTCAGCAGTCATCAGTTTTGCTTTGCACAGTTTGCGCTTCTGAAAACAACACTACAGCATTTTTGTAATAAAACCGTAATAATGGAAATTACTGCTGTTCTGTGAGAAGTGGGAATGTAACACTGCTGTGGACTGTTTTCGATCCAGCAAAGAGATCTGGTGACTCACAGGTTCTCTCCCTGAGACTCCCTCTATTAAGATTCTTAATTAAGAAACAAATATAAATAACAATAGTGCTAACTAAACTCAGGAGGACTGCAGAAGGCCTTAATTTCTGTGATATATTTGTTTGTTTGAGGATGTGCACACACCAGGAAAATCAAGCAATCAAACAGACATGAAGCACCATGGGAGTTCAAAGATTTTGTGTTTGACACTCGGCAACAACAGACAATCAGCGGAGCATTGAAAAATATAAATATATGAACTATGAAATTTACAAATAAGTAAGGATGCATCGATACAAAAATTGTGGCTAATAATTAGTCACATTCTGATAACCAATAAATGGAGGATATTAGAATTTGACTGTTTTCACAAGAAATGAAAAATAAATAAAAAAAGAACTAAAAACTATTTTAAATGCTACAAGTGAATTTTAGGCATCAAAACATTATAATTTATAACAATAATGGGAATAATATGATTTGCAACAGATTAAATTTAACAGTATTATTAAATTATTTTAATTTTTAAGTAAGCATTAGACAGATAGTGGCAAAGGTTGAAAGAAATATACTGTGATTTGACCTTTCTAAGAATTGATAGCTCTATAGACTTTCCTATTGACTGGTCAAATGCCAGGCTTTTGGATGTGAAGTACACTGTGAGTACACAGTGCTACCTATAGGAGGCAGAATGTCTTTGTGCTTTTTTCTTGTCTGAGCAAATGTTCTGCCTCATTTGTTCTACATGCAGCATCTTTATGTGATATCCAAGAGTCAGTTATTTAGCTTCCCTTGTGGATTTTTAGCTTGATCTAACATTAAAAAACTGCAATTTAAGACATTTCAGTAATGTATACCTACCTAATTCCTTGTGTATAATGTACTAGAACATTTACTGACATGTTAAATTCATGACCAATGCTAATATTTTATATATGTCTACATATGTAGCGGAATGACAATAAAGCTCGACTTGACTTAATTTGACTCATTTCTGTCAAAAAAAAAAAGAAAAAAAAAAGAGTGGGGTTCTTGCCCACCCAATGAGAAACCAATCCTAGCAGACTTTGGATTACTGAAGCTCTTTACAAAAATGCAAATTGAGAAAAGAAGGTATTTCAAACAAGGTCACTTGAAACCCTTTAAAACACCTCAGTCCTAACGCAAGCAAGTGTAAGGAAGCTGTTATGCATGCTGTGGTTACTGCTTAGTGAGTTGATCTAACAAGCTGTGGTTAGAAAATTAAGCTACACTGAGCGTTAGGTATGAAAAGTGAATTTGTATTTGTAACAACAAGCATGAGCAAATCTAGCATGGCTTTAAAATGAGGTCGATTTCAACAAAAATGCTTTGTTTGGACTGTAAATATGATAAATCTTTTACTGTTCAAGGAAATTAAATGTCACATGAGGAAGCCAGCACTATGAACAACTGAAGCAGATTTCATGAAAGTTTATGCCCACTCATCACTAAATCTGAAACTAGTTTTTCTTTAGTTTGTGCTGACACAAACTGTTCATCCTTTTTATAGAAAAGATGGGCTGTCTGACCAGAAGAAACATATCTGCTCTTTGGGCCTCCGCCAGGCTGTTGTAAACACTACTTATCAAAGATCAAGAGAGCTACAAGCAGAGGACTGCTTCACACTATATGCAAGCATACAGAGAGTTGCTTCAAGCGTCAACATAACACCACGAGAACATGACAATAAATCACTAAATCACCCAAGAGTACAAATCAAAAGCAGAGGTACGAAAATCTCCATCTCGATAACTTTTTGTTCTAAATAACATGTCAAAGTAAAACCAATGTGTTTCCCCCTCCAGGGTGGGATTAATGCAGTGTTTATTTGAAATGCAATTAAAGCTAAGCGGCAATGAGAGGGGTTTAAGAGGCAACAGGCACTTGCGGAAACACGTGAGAGCAGGATGAGGTATGAGCTGTGCTTTCTAGAGGACTAAAGCCTGTCTACTGGCAATGGTGTAGCAACAGAGGGAAACATCCCCCATGTGCTCATGTGTACATTCTCAGTAGCTAGCTACAGACTATTTTGGACACCAAGCCTATGCCTTTTAAGGACAATGTACCACGTGGACAAATAAGGAACTATATATGTTCCTTATTTTATTAAACACACAGTATATCTGATCTGGCACCGGGGTCCGTGAATAACATGGTGAACTTCTCTAATTTTTATCTGCCATCAACTTTTTTATATATTTTTTTATATATATTTCATAATATCTAGTCATCAATTTAAACACTATAGTTACAATTTCAAATAACTGATTCAGTTCAAAGTATTAGTAAATAAGTGAAATTAAGACATTATCTAACATTAAAAAAGTAAAAAATAGTTTGAAATAAACCAGAAATCAAATAAAATATAAATATAACATGCAAAATGTAGCTAAAATGAAAATAAAAGAAAATATTTGGAAAACCTCGGTGTGTCCATACAATGGAAATCAATGGTAACCAACACTGTTTGACACTGATTTAAAACAAATCTTTAGCTTCCAAAAACCAGTTAGACATCAGACCTGGTTACCTTGATCCAATAAATACTTTTCAGTGAGCCAGTGACAGAGTGTGGTTTTAGAGATGTTGCACTGTACAAGATTAGAAACTGTGAGAAACTGGAGTAGACAACATGCTCCAATGTCCCAGTTTCCACCTACATGCTATATCCTTTGAGGATCCAGGGATAGTGGCCAAACATTTTCAACAAAGCCAGGGGCAGCTGCACAGGATCTCCTCGGCTTGTTCCCTCATCCTTGTATAAATACAAATAAATTCTAAAAGCGACTGCTATAGACCTCAATAACTCTGAGGCCATGTCATAGGTGTTCAACAAGTCTGCACCTATTGTTTTTGTTTGTTTAAGAACTAAGCACTTATCTCTATGCAACCATCTCATCGGCCAAGTTTCACACTACCACTTCCTGTTTCTCTCCATGGCAGCGAAATCAGGTTTTCCGCTACAGAGCTGACATGCTTGCACTCCATCAGGGCAGGAAGCCTAGTTTAGAGAATGCTCATCCTCCTACCAGATGTTTATAAAAGTTTTTTGTTTCTAAGCAGTGCAGTCATATCCAGCGGTCCTAGTGGGGTTTTCGGTATTTCATCCTCTTGAAGTAAACAATGCACTCATTTATTGCACATGAGCCAAGGAGTCAAAAAACAAAACCAAAAAGAAGATCTGACAAAGGTTTAGATTATATTCTGACAACTTATAAATTTTCCGGAAAATAAACATAAGAATAGAAATCTCATTATTCACGCTCATGTCTTTAGCTTCTGTAGAACACACAAAAAAATATTTTGAATAATGTTTCAATTGATGTTGTCCATATAATAACAGTCAATGGGATCCAAAGCAAAACTAAACCCAACTGACTTTCATATGGACATTTCCATTTTATTCAACAGAAGAAAATTTCGGAACATAAAGGTGAGTAAATGATGACAGAATTATGACTAACACATTGTCAATGTAAGCACTTAGAGGTGGGCGATATATCGTTTAGACGATAATATCCAAATTGTTGTCTGGACGATATGCAAAATTAGGATATCGAATATTTCATAATTTCTACAATCCGACCCCCCCAAACATGAAAAGAGCTGAAGGAAGAGAAAAAAATAACGCACACTATAAGCTTCTGAACAATTGTATTTAGCGATTTTAATAATGTAACGTTAGGGGTTTGTTTGACTGTATTATATGTTATTTATTATTATTATTTTTTTTTTTACAAAATCACGATCATTCCTAAATTGCACGAGAGTAAGCTGCAACTAATTTGCGAGATGTAATAAATAATTCAACTCGTTCACGAACGACATGTGTACCAGTTCAGTCATTTCATTCACAAACGAGATCTCTTGATCTTGTTCAGACTCATGAAACCCGTTCAGTGAAGGGCGTATTCGTTCACTACATTCAACAAATCACATGCTCCTCACATGTCATACTCGAAGGCTGTTGGCTCGAGGTTGAGTAACTCTTTGACAGGATTAAACAGTTCACAGAGCTACCCGGTTCACTGAGCTGCGCTGCTAATAGCGCCTCGCTGCTAATAGCGCCGCGCTGCTAATAGCGCCACGCTGCTGTGGATGGAGGAACTTCAGTGAATGAGAAATATGAGTCAGTGGATTACGTGAACGAGAACGATTCATTCACCTAAAAGATTCGTTCAAAAAGAACGATTCATTCACGAACGACACATCACTACTTGTTATCTAGCTTAGAGCGGAACAACACAAAAATGAGCGAAGAAAGCAAAAAAACACAGTCATCCTCAAAACCAGTGCCAGAAGAGCTAACAGCGAGACATGGGTCAGCTTCTTTAGCCTGGAGATGGTTTGGTTTTGACAAAAAAGACGAGCAACAAACGTCGCCCTTCTGTAGAATTTGTCGCAGGCAGATCTCCGTAAAGCAGAGCGTCTTAACCAATCTATTCCATCATCTCCGTACCACGCACAAAACACAGTTTGAAGAGTATGAAAGACTTCATGCTGAACGTTTACATTTTTAAAAACACAACTTTTTTTTTTTAAGTTCATTAATTTAAATATTTTTTTTAAAAGTTAAAGTTAAGTTAATTAAGTACATTTTTTTAAGTTAATTTATTATATATTGTACTGGAAAACCACTGTTCTTGTATTAAAATAAATATTTAGTACTAGGGATGTCAACGATTAATCGATGATCGATTAATTGTCGATAAGAGATGCAATCGATTAAGGCTATCGATGGTTGGTTAACCGATTCAATGTTGGGCTGCGTGCGGCTCATGCGCACTCAACACGTGCGAGCGGCTGTGAGTGACGGTGAGTCGGTGACGATATATAAAAGCATCATCATTCATTCACAATGTACAAATTAAGCTTTTAATGTGATTTAAACTTTAAAGTACATTAAAATAGAAACAACATAAAAGTTCTTCAACATTAAATGCAATAGAAATGTAGTTACTAATCATTTCATCAGATAACTGTTTTATATCGTGCGCTTTGCAGGGCTGCGGGACACAGTGACAGGACAGGTAGTCTATTCATTCCTACAACTTGTTAATTCATTCCTACGAATTATTAATGTGGCAATTGTCCATGTTTCATTAATTTTGTTCCCTAAATAACCCATGATTTAAGTGAAATAAGGGAACAAATTAATAAATCGATGAATTCTTAATTCATGAAATCTTTAATTTCCCTTCCCATGTTTACCACAGTAAGAGATGCGAAAACAGTTATTAAAAGCGAAAGATAATAAAATAAACCTGGGAAATTAGAGGGTTAGACTATGAAGATTTAGGAAAAGAAACAATGCCTAAATATACTGAATTTGTGGAAATTCGTGACCAACCGGCAAACCAGAACAAAGCCGCGTAAATGAAGACTATGGGGTCCAAAAGCATGGTCGCGATCTAACATTTTCCAGTTAACCTATTATTCCTCTAATAAACAAAGCTTTTATACCACACTTGTCATAAACAGATCTTATCATTTCTAAATAAATAATTGCTGGATTCAAAACAGCGATTAATAGGCGCTGTGACCGACACATTCCTGGAGCATTCACTGCTGTCACTAAACGGTGACGCCGAGCATCGTTCACAAGTTTCTGCATGGACCTGACTAGGGCACAGGTTCTAAGCCCTGGGACAAAATGGGATGCTTTAAGGAAAATGTATAGCCTACTAAGTAATAGGCCCAAAATAAAAATAACAATTTGTTTTCATGTTTTTTTTTTGTTTTGTTTTTTAAATCGGCTATGCGAAATATATCCGACTTAAATGGGCTAATTAAGATTAACGGATTTAAAACAGAAGTGTCGGCGCGTTTTTGCTCATATGAAGAGGATCATCTTTTCCGTCTATATGCGAATGCGTGTTAAGTACAAGCCTAGTTTACATTATAAATAATAGTTTAACATTCAAATACATTGCGAATATGGAAACATTTCGATTTGTGCCGAATGAGACATGAGCAATAACCTCCAAATAAATCTAGCCAAAGCCGCGCTCGCTCATCCTCGTCTGCACGCATGCACTGTCACGATCTAATGCGCTGTATGCCGGATTTTTAAAAATCTGACATTTTCTAGGACAGAATCCAGCAGGATCAAATTAATGTGAGCAACTGTGTTTTGGTGCAGCAGCGCCGATGTAGTTCACTTAATGTGCAGCGCAGTCACACGCGCTCCACATTTCGGATAATTTTATACAATAATGTCAGTTGAAAACATTGCAATTGTGCTTTAAAATACAACAACGAGCACCACAAAACCATTTAAAGAGGCGCGTTCAGCGTTCTCCGTGCGGGATTAGAAACTGTCAACAAAGTAAAATGACCTCAAAAGTATGGCGCAATCTCTTCATTTTATCAAATGATCATAATCGCATCTATTCATTTTATAATCCTGCTACTAGCATTTTATTCAGACTAAAACCTCTTTAATTCAAGTGAGAAAGCGTTTTGTGTGTGTGTGTGGCTTTTGCACATCCTGTCATACCGCTGACTGCGTGCCTGCAATAGACGCATTTTGCAGTATTATGGTTAACGATTAATCGATTAATTGATCGTTAATTTAAACGACGATCGATCATGGAAATAATCGAAATTTGACATCCCTATTTAGTACAGTAACTTGGTTCATGTTTAAATCAATAATGTCTCATATCTTTATTTACTAGTAATTCTATACAATAGGGATGCACGATATTGGATTTTGGTCGATATTCGATATGCCGATATTTTCAAAATAATTTTGGCCGATGCCGATACCGATATCGATATATATACAAATATATACTGATATATTTAAACTTTAATTTTACTGAAGAGAAATCCATGTATCTCTTCTGTACTGATTCTACCATAAATTTATTATTTTACAAATGTAGACAGACATTCACATCTGAAAAACAGGTCAATTATTTCACTTGAAGAATATCGGTTTGGCTCATCGGCAGAAATATTCATATCGGCCGATACCGATAATGGTCATTTTAAGCTTTTATCGGCCGATACCGATATTGTGCCGATATTATCGTGCATCCCTACTATACAATAATAGGTCCAATGCAGAGCCATCACCTGCAATCTATAAGTTTGTTTTAATGATAGCAGTGCGGATGTGTGTGATAAAAAGGTACATGTTGATCTTTGACTACTCCAGGTTGAGCTAAATCCGTTACACAGGTCATTCACCTGTACTGCCTTCATTTGTAAAACAAACTTAGCCATGTTGAATTTGTGTAGACATCATTAACGCAAGCCTTGCAAATAAAGAAGAAAATAAAGTGCCTATGAATGAAATGACTATCAATGCCGTTAGTTTGGATTTATCATGCCTTAAGTCATCTACACACAGCACAATTTTAGCAATCCTATGAGATCACTGCAAATCAGTGTGTGACATGGATCTGATAAACTTAGGTAACGTGTATGCAGACTGTATGATGATGACACCTATTGACTTGTAGGCTACGACGCATGTTACTTGGCAGTTGTAGATTCTTACGTGTGCTGAAAAAAATTGGAAGCGGCGAAAGAGGAAGGGATAAGACCTTGAGGTAAGCAGTTTAATATTTTAGCACTGTTGCGTTAATTTCACATTATATATTTTTTATTGGCAGGTAAGTAAGTGGGTCGTGAATTTATGACACTGTCCGAAAATGTTCAAAGGCTATCATTGGACGCAAGACCTCGACAACAGCCGTCTTTGAACTTCTTTCACTGTATGACATAGGACCACCATTTAGGACCCACAATCACAGAAATCACCATAATTGTTTCACAATGCCAATCTTTCATCTGGGACAGCCGAAAATCTTGCAGTATGTCTAGGGATTAACAAATATTGACTGAAATGGCTACACAGATAAGAAGTGGCATTGTGATTAATAATTTTCTTTGTAGAACGCCTACAACAGAGTAAATGGCAAATAGCATCCCACATGCACTTCACCAGTAATGCATTTTATTTAGAATACATCTACAGATGTACTGCAAATCAAAGTATTATGACTGAAATGTAAAGACTTTGAAGATCATCAGCATTTGCCTTAGGCGGTTTAAAAATAAAATAGTGTGTCTATTTTCCCAGTGCCACAGATCAACTGCTGTATCTTGTGTATCTTTAGAAACTCCTTATGCAATCCAGACACAGACAGAGCAACTCATGGTCAGGGCGGGAGAGTCTGGGAAACATGGAGGGCTTAACAAAGAGAAAAGTAAGAGATAAAAAGATTAAGAGGTAGTAAAGACCTGTACAGAGTAGGCAGAAAGCAGAGGGTAGAGAAACGGTCACAAGTGACAAAAAAAAAAAAAAAAACACTTCTTGAAGTGTTTGGTTTCATAATCATCTAAACTGAATTAGCATTAATTCTCATATCAATCTCAATGCATTTACAAATTAGTCTTTAGTAGATGCACAAAAACAGAGTTTGAGAACACAAAAGCTGAGGTGCTACTTGATATGAGACAGAATAAGTTTACATTATATTCCCCATTCACTGCTTTGCTAATCAAATTCAAGCATTGTGGTCCTCAGTGGTCAAGAGCTGCTACTTTTCTGTTTGGTAGCCTTAGCTGCATGCATGATTCATTAGCAGTGGAAGCACCACAGAGAGCTGCACCAACTACTCAATACGGTTGGGTACCGAAACCCGGTGTCGTACCTATGGAACCGGTATGCACCGAACTGAATCAGAACGCAGATTTCGGTGCCTCATTTCAGTGCTGCTTAAATGCTTGAGCGATCGATATTGGTCCTGGTTCTCCGTTATGTACACAAGAAGCAAGGGCATCGCTAGGCCTTTTTAGCGGGGCTATGGCATTTAGCTTCATAAACTGTACACAAATTCGTGATCGCCTCAGAGTCAGTCCCCTTAAATTTCATATGAAAGCAGCAGCAGACCGGTCTCCTCCATGTCTTTCAGCACGGTCTTTAATCTGCAGACCGCGGCGGAGTAGCACGAGCGGACTCGAACAGAAACAGGGGACACAAGGTGTGTGTTTATCAATAGGTTGTTAGAATATCTGTGCAGTTCTTTGTCATAAACACAGTTTACAAAAGGTCACAAGGGAACAATCGGTTTCTAATCTACTGTAAAGTTTCCGCTGCGTTCACCACTTATCACACCACAGCTGTTTCCTCCAGCGACAATCGAGCCCTTAACACATATGAACACATACTTTAATTACACTTATTTAAATATACCTAATCTAATTGTACGTACTTTATACATACACTACTGTGCAAAAGTCTTAGTGTAAGGTAGTCTGTTGTCAGACTGCTTGTGCATTCAACAATCTCACTAGATTATTATTAAACTTAAAAGAAAAATGAATGTTTGGAAAGTAAACTGATATTTCCTACTGACACGCTACAGCAAAAGATATAAATAACTGGATTAAAACACTTTTTTGGCGTGAAAATACTAATGTGCCTAAGACTCTACTTTGCAAACAACATTGTTGCTACTTTATAAGGATTGACCATATAGTCATTCACTGTATGAACTGATTAAAGACAGTGACAGACAGCACTCATTTTAACTAGATATCAGAGTGATTGACAGAGAAACAGTAGAAACATTGTGTGTGGTTTTGTATTAAATAATGACAACGATCGTGAAATACATTTATTAGCCTTAGAGTAAGGGAGGCTTGGGAAATGAGAGCATCCAAGGAGCGTGTGAAAGCTATGGATTTATTTTAAATCTTTTTAATGTTCTTTAATGTTATCCTTTTTATGCTTTTTTACATTTATTTATTTATTTATTTTTATAGAAGTATTGGTTCTGGCACCGTTTAGGCACCGGTATCATTTTAAAAATATCGAAATGGCACCGGTATAGAATAAAACCCAATCGATACCAACCCTACTACTCAACTCTCAACTTACTTAACCACATGCTGTCAAAGTTGCTTGATATCTTAAATATCCAACACTAAATATCCACTTGCAGCCTACAGAAGGTAGCAGTGCTGCTTAGATCCAGTAAGTGGCGGTTAGTGTATTTAACCGATGGGGCTGTCAAAGATCAGGAAGGATCTCTTCACCACTTCTCTATTATGATTTTTTTTAGCCTCCCCTCTTTCCAATTCCATTCCAGTTCTACAAGACAAAGACCTGGACTCCACTTTGACCCATGCCACAAAGCCCCACAACTCTCTGTTGATGTTTAGCATGAAAAAAACCTAACAAATGGCTGTGGTTTAATATTTTTATGTAAAACAAGATTAAAGATGGCATTAGTGTTAATTTCGTTAGACGAGACGAAATATGTTCATCAACGACCTTTTTTTTCATGACTAAGACGAGACGATGACAAGACTGCACCACTGTCCAAAAACACTGACTAAGACTAAATTAACATGCATTATTGTTTACGAAAAAAAAGACGAGATGAAGTCATCTTTGCTTTTTCATCAGCTGTTATGCCTTTAAAATATTCAGAATGAGTTTGCGGCTTCGCGCTGTTGCTCAAGTTACAGGTCTCATACTTCTGTTGCTGAAATTGCTGAACACACAACAACCAAAGTGAATACGAGTGACGATGACATGCTAGGTCGAAGGTAGAGGCTTGATATTTCTGTGTTATAGATAGCAGCGGTCTGTTATCAAGAAATAAAAAAAGTGTGTGCGTTAGGGCTTGGATAAAGAATTATTTTTTAAACGATTAATCTAATCGATTTCGATTATCTCACCATTAATTGACTACTAACAATTTATACATGTTTATTTATTCAATAAAACCTTGAAGCCTTGAAAACACATAGCTTACTGAAACAAGCTTACTGAACACATCAGGGCCTAGTTTACTGAAAAAAAGTTATTCTTTCAGATGAAAATAACAACAACTTGATGTCTAGCATTCAATAAAAAAGGTCACCCAAAATACTTGTTTAGAGCAATTGAAAGAATACAGTAACCAATGTAAACTTGAGGGCTTTAAGCTAATACAGAGAGTGCTTTTCCAAAAAATACAAAAATAAAATTAACAGTTTTACTTGAAAGAATAGTTATTTATTTTTCATTGGCTCAAGTGAAAAAAATATAGATGTGAATCATTACCCTAAATTTTTTATTATTGGATGAATGAAACACTTTGCATTTTGGAATAATCTATTTATATAGCATACTTTTATTTAGCCTGTAAATAAAGAAACTGGTAAATACCTTTTTTTAATTATTTAAAACCAAATTTAAAAACTAAAATACTGAATGCTGATCAAGAAACATCTTATTGAATGTTTGTTGACTGTGTTGTTTGGATTGTAGAACTATGCAGTTATTGCCTTTAATTTCACATGGTTACAGTTAATCTTTAAATTTAAGGCCAGTTCTCTGTAGTTTCAGCCCAATTCAAAAACAAAAGTTAAATGCTGAAGTCTGTAACATCTATGTTTGTATTGAATGTAGGCTACATATTGTGCAGTTACTGCTGTTCATTTCAGATGGTTGCAGTTATTGTTTTCAATAGCCAAAAGCCAGTTTGGCCTATTAAATACCAAATAAACATCTTGTTTATGCACACTTTCCTTCTTTCTTGTTTGTTGCTTAAAAAAAACAAAAAACGGAAATCGGAATCGGAATCGGCCAGTTTGTTTGTAAAAAAAATCGGTATTGGAATCGGCCATGAAAAATCATGATCGGTGAATCCCTACTCATGTTGTTCGAAGACTGTGAGTGCACGCGCAGCCGGGGCTCTCTCTCGTACGCGCCCTGTCAGGCGCAGCAGTCATTCTATTATACATCACTCAACGATCAAATAAGGCTTTGACAGCCGCCAAAAAAAAAGATCAATGCAGAAAAACCCCTGGATTGGTTATATAACGTTGGACAGAATGTTGATCCGGCCATCGCGTTTATTCAGCGCACATAAGGTAAACGTTTTGCAAACGTTTTTAGAGAAATAAAAACAGGTCGACGAATCGATGCACATATTTTGCATCTACGTATTTTTTGTCCCAAAAACTAAAATTGCTAAGATTTACATTTTTAGAACCTTTAATGTAGAACATTAAAACAATGCTGTTTTTTTGTCCCAAAAACAAAAATTGTTGTCCCAGCCCTAGTGTGCCTAGAAAGAATTCGTCCACACGCTGCTCAAAAAAAAATATATAAATAAAAATCCTGAGCGCAAGTCCACAGTGTAGGCAGGCTTTGTGTGTTAAATTATATTTCCTGTCGCTGCGCAGGCTCTTTTATTGTACATGACAGCTTATGTCCCGATGACCTGTCTTTGCATTACGATTAAAAGCAGTATCAATAAAGTAAAAAAATGTGATCAGGTTAATCATTTGTAAATGTGTCTCCTAAATCAGAAATTGAAATAAAATTTGCATTCAACAAAAATCATTCAACAAGTGTATATTGTCAGGTAATTATGACATTTAACCAATGTTTGAGATATGTGAAACACTTTTTATTTAAATAAAAACTTGACTAAGATACCTTGAGTTTTCTTTTGACTTAAACTAGACTAAAATGATGAGACTTTTAGTCGACTAAAACTTCACTAACAAAAAAAGATATGTGAATGACTAAATATGACTAAAACTAACAAGGACATTTGGCACAAGACTAACACTACATTAAAATAGGTGACGAAATTAACACTAGATGGCATGAAATGAAAAATATGCTGTGTAAATGAAACTTATTTTGAATGAATCATTTATTCATGTTTAATTTCTTCTTCTTCTTTTTTTTTTTTTTTTTTTAAAGAGTTTTTAATTTCTAACCCTTGTCAAGGCTCGACAAAAGGACTCCCTGATGGCCTGTGTGAAAGACGCTCGGGAAAGTTGAATGATTTGTCACTGGCCCGATTGGGCCACTGCTGCATTGTCACAAAAGTTTATCATTTGCATGTGTTTTTAAAGGGGTGGTTTATTGCGTTTTCACTCAACGTTAGGTAGTGTGTAATGTTACTGTTTGAGCATAAACAATATCTGCAAAGTTGTGGCACTGAAAGTTCAGTGGAAATGGAGATACTGTCTTAAAAATTCTGTCAGTTTAATGACTACATAAACTGATCGTAGGGACTACAATGAGTTACTTCCCAGATTTGTGACATCACAAACGCAGACAAGATCCGCCCCTGGTAACATGCGACAAAGGAGGAGAGGCCATGCTGTGTTGCTTTAGAAAAGAGGAAGAAAAATAGGGGTGCATGTAAAAATCTATTCACAGATTCTGCATGATCCTGCTTACTAATATCTCTGTGTCTCAATCGGGCTCAAATTGATAAGCAATATAGAGATGAATACAACTGGAGCAAATGCTACTGAGGTGAGGGGTGGGAGGTTAAGACACACACTAGAGGCCGTTTAAACAATCACAACCCACTGGACTAGCTAATTAAATTCCAACATTAACCCACATGAATAAACGGAACAAATTACTAATATCAATATGAATATTAACACAAATATGCTTGTGAACATTTTTTGATATTTTTTCATAAATGTTCAGTGTTTTTAAAAATAATAATGATGACAATGAGGATGTGTTTTCACAAAAGGCAATGAGTACAATACAAATAACTACATTATTTTCATGCCTTTTCTACTGGAACATTTTCTGAAATGTCAATCACCCATGTAGGCTACATTTATCCACTGTGAATAAAATAAATCAGAAAAATGACAGTTAAGGACTGTATGTGTGACAGGAAAATAACAAAACGTTAATGTCTGAGACAACTTAAACAGCTACAATTAGGAAAATGTCACCAGAGAGCGTAGAGAGAGAGGAAAAAAAAATACTGAAACCGTTCCAAAGAATTACATTTTTAGAACCTTTCATGTAGAACATTAAAAGAATGCTGTATGATTGGTCTGACAGTTAATTCATAGAGAAACCTCTAATAAACAGCTGGAGGTGAAGACTGTAACACCAAACATAAATGGACACATAAAGGCATCTAAATCTGAATTATTTTGTTATCTGTAAAGCAAATACTGCTATTCTTCATCTCAAAACACAGTCAAACAGACAAACAAGTACATGATTATGAACCACTCCCAAATGAAATGTGTAGGCCTATAGAAGAAACACATCAATAAGGCTTTCCTCTCCAAAGACAGATAATGGTGCAAGCAATAACAGTCAGTAGTCAGTCCAGAGATGAGTCTTGCTTCAGCAAACCTCTCAGCTTATCATCTTGCAACCAAAACTTCCAACAGGAAATGATTACTCACCCACAACTCCATACTACTCACACAGATATTATTTTGCAACCTCTTAGCATGCACATAAAAGGACACAAAGAACTTACAAATTATATTCAAGTGAACTTCAAATTAAGGTTTACGCCAATTTCCATCAATATGATGCAAACTGGGATAATGAAAAGCACAATAACTAAGTCAATAATTCTTTATATAAACATTGACAGGTTTGGATCACATGCTCTAAGAACGTATTAATTTGCAACTGCAAGTGTTTAAAGGAACTAATCAGAATGTTTACCTTAACACTGAAGTTTAGGCAAAAGAAAAGAAGGCAGACCTCTCAATACCGGACACAAACAAAAAGAAAGACTGCAGATTTGACTCACCGAGTGGTTTATTCCCCACATGAGGACACTGAGCAGAGGGTCGCTGGCACGAAACAGCTTCACTTTCTGAGCCACGAAGTGTTTCTTCTTCGTTTTTGTTTTACTCGCAAACGATGAGACCATGTTACCAGCCGAGGCCATTGTATGTTGTATAACAATAAATTAACTATCACACAGTGACAAGTGTTTTAAGCTAGTGGTGTCCTAACTGTCTCTTAGTAAAATATAATTTGGCATAACGTTCCGTTCAGTTAGCTAACCGCATCCAGCTAGTTAGTTAGCTGTATTAGCTCGCTAGACAGATGAATATCTCGCTAAATGTGATAAAACAGCCTGCTGTTACATACAACAGTAATGTTCAGACCAATAAGACGTATTATTTTTAAGTTCTCGCCCGTAAACTGCAAGACTCCTTAAGACTTCATTAGTAAGCCTAACGTACCTTACTTGCTAACTAGCCAGTCTCACCTCGGGAGCTTTTTAAACACTATGCTTAAAAGAAAAGACGGCACAAATACTGGCTGATAACACTGAAAATGAATAAGCAAATGCAATTTGAGCAACGTCAGTTTAATTTAAAGAAAAAAGAGCGGATGGAGAGACATCCACTGCGGCGCTGCTCCGTTAGCATGCTAACGTTAACTCACCCCAGTCAGGCTAAGCCATCAACCCTTCAAATATGTCTCAAGAAAAATCCCACTACCACTTTCTTTCTTTCTTTGTCGTTTGTCTGCCCTGAAAAGATGTTTATTTTTAGACGAAGTCAGTATTCCGAGTGTGGAACGTGTCCGAGTCTGAATTCGGTGTGAATTTGCGTATCCGGCTCATCCGCTCTGACGGACTGACAGCTACACACACGCGCGAGCGCGCACGCGCACACACACGCACAAACACACACACTTTGATTTATAAAGCAAATAATTATTTTCATTGAGGTCAATCTAGATTCAGAGAAAAAATTATAAATGGCTAGAAAAACTGAAGACAAACAAATTGATTTGGCACAAAGACAAAAAGATCTACAGACCGATAAATAAATAAATAACAATAGGAGATAGACAAGCATTTAATATAGATATTCTTGAAAGTGTATTTTTATCAAATCATTTTGTGTATAATTTTATAAATGATTACGTCAGAGCCAGCTAACGGTTCATGGACGACATAAGTCTCTCTCTCTTTAAACAAATAAATACAGAAGGAGTGATTCTTGCCTCACCTACAGGTGAAACGGTAATTGACATCTGTCACCTAGCAACAGCTTCACGCTAAACAGAAGCTGGTATTTTCACGATTGGTAGAAGTCGCTTATTATTTTGTTTTGTAGAAAACATTTGTTAAAATGTTTATTGATATTATTTATCATGTTAAGGTGTGTTAGTTTTTAAATAATAATAAAGTAAATAAAGAGACTGAGCCATACTCGAAAGACGCGGTGAGAAAATGTTTCTCCGCGCGTGATTTTGCAGGGCTTTTCTAAAATATTTTACAACCTTTTAATAATTTACACGTCTTGTTATTTCAGTTCGACCCTTTACCTATCGAGAGAAAACCAGCAGCGTCAGCGGTTGTCGTGCTCAGCTTTCCTGAAGGAGAAGTGCTCGCAGAAGCTTGTGAGGCCATCCACAAACTCTCAGAAAAAGGTAACAATGTAATTAGTCTTTCAGTCTAGGTCACTGAGAGTAAGTGCTCACTATATTCCCATGTGCGACTCTACTTTATCCATCTCTGTATGTGAATTGCTGTTGTTCTGCTATTTTTAGGTGATCTGAATAAGACTTCTTTGATGTGCTTGGGAGCGAATGAAACTTTTCTCGTCTCATATCGCAGGAATGCTGTCATGTCTCTGGGCATCATGGTCTCTAACAGTACGTAGGGTACAAAAATAGGCACTGTTAATAAATCAAAGCATGTTCAGCAGCATAGCTTTCATTTTAGTTGTCATATTTAAACAGATGAAGTTAAAAAATGTTTGAAGACACTGAATGTGATACCTGCAATAATCAGCAAACTATCACCTGAAGGTAACTGGCACTTATTTTTCATTTTATTTTAAATTTCAGTGCTCTCTCTCTCAATCTCTCTCTCTCTCTCTCTCTCTCTCACACACACACACACACACACACATAAGAAATCTTTGCTGAGTAAAAGTATTAATTTCTTTCAAAAACAGAATGAAAGAAAAAAAACATACAGACCTCAAACTTTTGTCATAAAACTTTTTTGTTACAAAATATTATTATTTTGATTAAATGCTGTTATTTTTATTTTTTATTTATCAAAAAATCCTGAAAACAATAGATTCCAAAAGACAAATAAAAAAATTATTAGTTTCCAACATTGATAATAAATCAGCATATTAGAATAATGTGAAATTCACTGATGAATTCACCTTTGGCACCACAGGGATAAATAATATTTTAAAGTAAAATAGGAAACCATTATTTAAATTGTAATAATATTTTATCAATATTTTTGTTCAAATGAATGCAGCCTTGATGAGGATAAGAAACTCCTTTTAAAAACATTTGAAAAAATACTGAACTTTAGAATGGTAGTGTATAAATAAATAAATACATAAATAAATATTACATTACAAAGGGCTTGAACCTCTAATTCAGCTCTTGTCCAGCCTGGGCCCTGATGTGAAGTAAAATTCAGTGGAGTGCATCTTTAAACTTGTACAAGTTATACAACAGATGTCCGAGTCAGACAGAAGGTCTGTTGTGAATTAGACTAAAAGGCATCGGTCAGAGTGGTATTTTTACAGCACTAACAAAACTCAAGTGTTAGACAATGCTATAGATATTCAATCAACTTTAATTGCATAACTCTTTGAATAGCAGAAGGATGCAGTTAAAATCAATTACTTAATCAGTTCCCGTGATTATTTCTGCCACGCTCAGACTTCCCAGTTGTTCAGCAACTTGAACAGCGCACCACAGAGAACATCACCACTTACAGTGAAACCTGTGTGGCCTTTAGGAATGTGCAGGGCTTTGACAGAATCCTGGAGATCCTTTGGACCAAAATAGAATTATTATTCTCATCTGAATTATTCAGGAGGACGTTTTGAAAACTGCTCCATAGTCACCATAGTCATTACCAGCAATCAAACTTTCCATATGCAAGTTGAGAGCAATTCAATGAAAAGCAGTTATTGCAGCTGTGTCTTCTCCCTATAGGAGTTTAGTGACCTGCACAAGGGGGCTCTCAGGCTCATCTTGAACTCTGCAGCTTATTCAGACGATGGTTGGTAAGGAACATCACTGCAATTTGTTGGCACATCCACACTGCCTGAAGCACAGGGTAATGCTGTTAATGGGATGGCACAGATGGAAAAAAAAAGCCTCAGTTCTCTTTTTTGACAAATTAGTTTGTGCTCCATACGCTGTCAGATAAAATGTGCAAAAATTGAAGAATAGCTTTGTACCTCATGTACAATGCATTATAGCACCTTAGAGGGGTAGTTTACAGAAAAATCTAAATTCTGTCATAATTCACTCTCATTTTATTCTAAGGGCCCTATCATTCACCTGGCGCACTGCAACGCAAGGTGCAGCGCAAGTTTGTTTGCTAGTTTCAGTCCGGCGCCATTCGCATTTTTACGTCCAGCATCACGTCATTTAATTAGCAAATGCATTTGTGCCCATTTGTGCACCCATGGGTGTGCTGGTCTAAAAAATAGTTGTGTTCAGGCGCATTTCTGGCTTATTGCTATTTTAAAGAGACCAACTCAAACCTGGTCTAAAGTCTAAAGTCAATGGTGCAATATGCTTTTGTTATTTAAAGAGCGCGTTGGTAGAAATGCACCTCTTGGTGGGTCCACAGTGTGCGTGACTTTGCTTATTACACACAGGGATGCGCATCACACAAACATGCCAAATATTAAAAACAAAAGGATTACAGTGTAAAAGAATATTATTGTGTAGGCTATAAATATAAAAATGTAATGATGGAGCTTTTCCGCCAACAAATTCCACCATGTAAATAGCGATCGGCTATGGCGCGAGCGCATCTCGCTCTTAAAGGCAATGGGAGATGACACTCTGATTGGTTTATAGAATGTTACGCCCATTACTCATTAAGAGAATAGGGACAACCCTTTCCAAAAATGGGTTTTTGCATGGAATGTTTTACCATCGTTAAAATAGCAAAAGGGGATTTGGATATGCCCTGAGTGCACCTGCGCCGTGCGCTTTACACTTTGTATTTAGATCTTTAAAATAGGGCCCTAAAACTCTAACTGTGGAACATATAATTTTACACAGATGGTGTGATATGCTACATTAACAAATGCACAGAGGATGTTGTCCCAGCCAAATGTTAAATCATTTCCAAACCAGAAACCATGGGTCAACGGTGAGGTGCGGGCCAAATTAAGAGCATGAACTGCTGCCTTCAACTCTGGGGATTTAACTGCTTACAAGAAGTCCAGATATGACCTTCAAAGAACCATGAAATCAGCCAAAAGAGACTTTATGGACAGAGTAGAGTCAGAATATCATGGCTCTGACCCCCAACGCATGTGGAGCAGTTTACACTATATCACTGACTACAAAGGAAGGAAAAGCAGTGGTGTGTCTTGTCTGACTCCTTGCCGGATGAGCTCAATACTTTTTATGCTCGCTTTGAGACAGGCAACACATTCCCTGCTGTGAAAATACCTGCTGACCTTGACACCTGGCCTTTGGTTCTAATGACACTTGAAGTGAGTAAGGCATTCAAGAGAGCCAACGGCTGGAAAGCTCCAGGTCCAGATGGTGTACACGAACGTGTCATGAGGGCCTGCACTCTCCTGTTAGCAGATGTCTTCACCAACATCTTCAACCTCTCCTTGAGACTAACAGTGATCCCTACATGCTTCAAGCAAACCACCATCATCCCTGTTCCCAAAAAATAAACTGTCTCCTGCCTGAATGACCACCGCCCTGTAGCACTGACATCAGTCATCATGAAGTGCTTCGAATGGCTAGTCAAATCCCACATATGCTCCTCTCTGCCTGACACCTTGGACCCTTTACAATTTGCTTACCACTCAAATAGATCCACTGATGACGCCATTGCAATGGCCATACACTCTGTCCTGGAACACTTGGAAGGAAGAGACACCTATGTGTGGATGCTTTTCGTTGATTACAGCTCTGCATTTAACACCATCATCCCTACCAAACTTATAGCCAAACTGAAAGATCTGGGTCTTAACAGTCACTTATGTAACTGGGTCCTGGACTTCCTGACCGGCAGACCCCAGGTGGTTAGAATTGGCAATCACACATCCTCCTCACTTACACTCAGCACTGGTGCCCCCCAGGGATGTGTACTCAGTCCTCTCTTGTACTCCCTGTTCACTTATGACTGCTCTGCTAAGCACAGCTCCAACATCATCCTCAAATTTGCTGATGATACTACTATCCTGTGACTAATGGCGATGAGACATCCTACAGGGATGAGGTTAATGCACTCACAGTGTGTGTGCTGATAACAGTCTCTCTGTAAACGTCAGCAAGACCAAGGAGATGATCATGGACTACAGGAAGTCACAGAGAGAGGGTCACGTTCCCATTCACATCAATGGAGAGATACTAAAGACAGTTAAGAGCTACAAGTTCTTTGGCAAATTATTTAGAAGAATGACTGAGATTTTCTGTGACGAAAATCTTACTTCCGGGTTGGTACAAGTTTCGGCTGTTTTTTTTTTCAACCTTGGATCTAATGACGTAGATGAGAATGGAAGTCCTTATATGAGCATTTCTTCCGGAAAAGCACGCCCGCGCAAACACATTGACCAGAAGAGAGCCAGACCGCACACACTGACGCACTTCAAAATAGGATTTGTTCGAGAATGCCTCCAAATACGTTTTTTTTGGATGTGAGGAAAAGTTTACCGTGTTCAGCTTCCCCAAGAACCCAGCGTTACATGAACAGTGGATGCAGTTTGTTTTTCTGGGGCAGCAATGGAGTGTATCAAGTGCATTTGTGTGTTCTGCTCATTTGATTGACGAATGTTTTATAAACAAGGCCCAAGTCGATGCTGGATTTGCACATCGTTTGCTATTAAAACTTGGAGTCGTCCCTGTGATAAAAGACCCAATTCATGTAAGTACAACTGCATCAGATTTATGTATTTTGTTGGAAATCAGCACATAAGTGAATATGTGTTAATGGAAACAACACGAAACATCAGTATTATAGCTCCACTCACAGCACGCCTCCAGGAGCTCTGCTTTTTCCAGAAACCTGTATTTTTCTTTTATAAATATGATAAAACTAAAGACTTTTTGGATATATGAAGGATGCAGTACTATTCTACAGTATAGGTACTCAAGATTAACATGAGATTAGGTGAAACTGTGTATGTTATGTACCCTTTAATACTGTCTACCTTTATTGTATCTGTTACTGCCACTTATTTGTATATAATGCTCTATCCGTGTCTTTCTGCCTATGGGCACTGAAGTCACTCAAAAATCTCAAAAAAAAATGTCTTTTAGGTCTTGTGATTGTCATTGTGTGTCTGAGCCTCGTCACAAGCATTTAAATGCCCAGTTTTCCCTTTTGTTATGCAAATGTAGAATAAATGACTCTTGACTCTTGATAGAAGAGAATATTATGTGTTCTGCTACTCATACAGGTTTGACACACATTAGTACATGTTTGTACTGAAAAATGCAAGTTAGTTCCTTAAGAAGACATATTACTACTTTAAATATACTACATATTAGTACCTTAAGAGGACAAATTAGTACAGTATTTTAAGGGTGCATATTTGTACTTTAAGATGACATACTGTATGTGACCCTAGGGTCAGACAATATTTGGCCGAGATACAACTATTTCGAAAATCTGGAATCTGATGGTGCCAAAAAATCTAAATATTGAAAAAAAAAAAATCTTTACATTTGTCCAAATTAAGTTCTTAGCACTGCATATAACTAATCAAAAATTAAGTTATAATATATTTACAGTAGGAAATTTAAAAAATATCTTCATGGATCATGATCTTTACTTGATATCCTAATGATTTTTGGCATAAAAGAAAAATCTATAATTTGACTCACACAATGGGTAAGTTTTTGGCTATTGCTACAAACATATCCCAACGACTTAAGACACATATTGACTTCAAGGTCATATATATGTATTTACATGTACATATGAGTACTTAACAGGTGCTTATTAGTACCTTTAAGAGGATCAATTACAACTTTAAAGAGAGAATATTTGTACTTTAAAGTTGCTTATTGATGTCTTTAGAGGACATGTTACTACTTTAACAATGTGTATTTATATTATAGGTATATATTAATTCTCTTTATATTAGTAACATAGGAAGACATTTTTGATCTTTAATGGCACATATTAGTGCTTTGAGGATGTATATTTGTGTTTGGTACATATTATTACTATTGAGACTCTGCCTATCCCTTGCAGAACTGGCTATTAAAACCATTCATTGACACTGGACGGCTAACAGCGGAACAGCGGGTCTACGACATGAAAATCTCCAGAGCACGTGTAGTGGTTGAAAATGCTTTTGGTAGATTAAAAGGAAGATGGCGTTGCCTTATGAAAAGAAATGACTGTGCGGTCGACAATCTATTCTCATACAAGAGAATGAGAGTAAGTGCCTGTCCAGCTTGACCAGCAGCAACAATCTCAATGCTTAGTAAGACATTATTTTGAAATGCAACATGATTTTAATCAATTCACTATTGCACAGCTCTCTAGTAATGCACCTTCCTTTATCCCTTTTCAGTGCTATATATGATGCAGAGGGTGACAAGCTCCTGGTGCGACAGCTGCGAGACAGCTGCAAGGGAGGAGTTGTGTATGCAGCACCAGTCTTGATGAACATCACTGGCCTGTGATGCAGACTGCTCTGTGATGCAGACTGCTCTGCTCAAAAGTGCTCTGCTCAAAAGAGTCAATTTCAAAGGTCTATATTATCACCACAGCTTATCTGCTGAGTGTCAGTGGCTACAAAGGACGTAAATTGATATTTTTGTACTTTGCATTATGTGTGGTTTTCGGTAATTGATTTTTTTTCTTCTCGCAGCTGATGAACTGCTCAAATCTATGAATGCTGAAATCCGAAGAAATGCTTCCTGGGCAATTCATGTGTGTGCAAATGATGAAATAAAAGCTCTAGAATTGCGTTATGCCAGGTGAGCATGTTTTATGCTGAAATACACTTCATTTCCCTGATTCACATTCTTTATATGAACACAATATATGAGTCAAGTTTCCATTCATCAAATGGATGCTGTGAGCATTGGATTAAAAACATTTAATAATATTACTATATTAAAAATATTACTAAATATTACTATTATTTTTTAAAAGGTTTGAGATGTTTAAAACTTTTACAGAATGAACTGATTAACTGTTAAAGTAAACCACCAGTAGATGGTAGTAAATCCCAAGGATGCGATTTCTAGAAGAGCATGAATTTTATATAAATAAGGACATTTTATATAAATAAGATAATGTAGCCATTTCCATTATATTCTAAACACAGAATTTTTGTATTTAAATACATTGATTTAATTTTATAAACAACAAACACTTCAATGATATAAAAATAGGTTACAGTTTAATAATATATATATTTTGTATTGCATTATTGTAGTACATTAAATTAAAGATTACTTTTATTCATTTTATAAAAATAATGCCATAATGCAATACTACTAATAATAGTGTATTTTGATTTATATTATATATATTTTTATTTGGGGCTGAAATATGACAAGGATTCTGCTTTTGAGAGATTTACTCTATCATATGTTTTGGCTGGTTAGTGGTCTCTTTATTTATTGTTGGTCATTTAGTTTTTTTGTCATCTGTCTTATTGAGCTCTGGAGATACTCCAGGAAATCAACCTGTCACTAAACTGTAACAACAAATTTAGTGAGCTGACACTACAGAAGCTTCTGGAAAGTAATATATCGTTGAGGTGTAGTTTGACAAGACACCTGTCAGCCGGTGATATAACTACTGATGGCTTCTACGACCAAGGACAGGTCCAAATGTGAATGATTTCCAAGAGACAAAATAAATAAAGAGGTTGCACACATCAGTCAATCTCTTTTCTCGTCCTTTCCCTTCATCCTTCTGCAGATAAGAAAGGGTCATCGGGTTCCTACCTTGGAGGAAATATCCAAACAAGTTGTCAACCAACATCGAGCCACTATTGCAGTTAATGGGAAACCCCCAGATCAGTAAGGCAAAGGGATATGCTTTGGCATTCAAATGACTACCACATGAATCTTGCTCAAACATTGTTTAAAACAGCTTCACAAATAGTGGTTTCCTCACTGCTTAGTCATTGTAGGGGCACATTTAATAAACAACTCTTTCTTTCCACATCAGAGAGAAAACAAGCTCTTTGTAGAAAATAAAGACTTCCAGAGTCTGCCCTCTTCCACACTATAATTCTACATTAGCACACTTGAATATTAAATACCTCTATTGCACAATAGACTGATGTAGACAGATGAATTTCCCCCAGGGAAATTCTTTTGCATGGCTCGGGAGCTCCCACAGGAGAAATGGGCCGCTTTCTGCCACTGAGGTCCAAGCAACACAATTTATGCTCAGGTCAAGTTAATTACATGTACAGATTCTAAATTACAAACAGAACATTACTTGACCACTTTAAATGCTTGTTTTTGTGTTAGTTCTGATGCACTAATCTTGGGGTTTGTGGATTCTGTTCTACCATCCAAATGAGTGAAATGCCAAGTGAGCACAAAAGTAATTAGATCCACAGCTCTAGGAAAAGTAGTTTGACGGTTTTGAATAGTGAATTTAAACAGTGGGAGAAATGTAGCTTTACATCACTTGCACAAGTGGATTCTCTGCAGTGAATGGGTGCAGTCAGAATGAAAATCCAAACAGATTATAAAAAAACATCACAATAATCCACAAATCCATTGCTTCTGGCCAAAATACAGATCCATAATTTATAATAACGCTTCCTAAAAAAAACCCATCCCCTGTTATCCTCTAACATCAAAATCAATCAACAGGAAATTGATTAATGCATAATTTTATGTTATGTTTGTTATACTCTAGTGAAGTGAATTTAATTCTAATAAATTATCTTAAAAATGTATGTGAATTCTGGTCAAATCTTAGTTACATTGCATCATCTCTACTGACGCCGGAAATGACTCAAATTATGCATCTAAAATAAATGCATAATATATATAATTTTAAATATAATAGTATTATATTTAATACTTATTAGATGATATAGCAATGCATTATTCGATTTCTTTGACTTATACCACAAAACATCATAGAAATCAAATTCATGTTGTTGATTTATTAACAGAAATGGTGTCACTGTAGAGAATGACATCATTAGAGTCACCTGACTTTGTAAGTTAAAGGAATACTAGAATATAAAATATAAAAATACTACTAATTACTAATGCTGCTAATTACATTCCTAATACATTTTTGTTAGAAACATTTTAATTAGAGAAATATAAAAAGGAAGAAACACTCCTTCTTCCTCTTCTTCTTCTTTATTATTATTATTATTTTTTAAACAATGAATGTTTTTGAAGAGAAAAAGGCACAGAGGTTAACAAACTAATAATAATTTTTAAAGTAGCTCATTTGGTAACTCAAATAATATCCCACAATTTTCTGGATACCTTAATATGTCTTTGAGAAAAAAATAATAAATAAGTAAACACTTTTTATTTGAAAGCCATTCAGTGGCATCTTTGAATCACAATGAGCTGGGCATGTACTGCTGGGTTTGCTGTGACTCCCCTCTTTTCAGGTAAGAATTAAAAAAAACCTAAATAAAAAAACGTGTAATTCTCCTAGAAGACAGACTGATATTTTTAAATATATACTGTTATGAGGAGTAACAAAATAACAAAATTATAAATTGACAAAAAATATTCAATTAAAATATTAAATCTATTAAATATGAAATAAATATTAATTTCTATTATTATAAATCATAGAACTTAAATATAAATCAAATTTTGCCTTTTGCTCCAACAGCTCAGAAGCGAAATATGATTCAGGAACAGGGTGGCCGTGCTTCTGAGGCTCACGGGACATGGGAAAAAGGTGAGAGTCACGCCAACACTGTCCTTCAAGCGTGTACGTCTGCAGACTCCTGTCCTTCGCCCAGTCGGTTTAATCACTGTGTTGGCTTTTTCGGAAACCATACTTTGTGCTGTTTGCTAACATCGGCCTATGTAGCAAAACACGGCAGCCACTGGCGCAGCAGAAGGACCCTTTTAACTTTCTTTCCTTTTACGCAACAAATATTAAATGTATTTTATTAAATAAAATATTTTTTCTTAAATACATAACCTTAAATTCATCTGACTCCAAAATGAAAAGGGTTTTAAGTCATCACCTTGCTGTTGTCCTAAATGGAAAAACCCATTATAGCCTCTACAGTCTGAGTACAGGCTACATAACTAATGCCAATGAGTTAGACGGAGCTCTGAAACATTTTAATCCATTAGCACACATTTGCAGTGTTACAGACTAACTATAATATACTTGAGTTAAAAACACCAAGACTAGTTGGAATAAATCAACCAAAACCATTTTGGAGATTATGAGCTGAACGCAGGCAGCGTACACTCTTCTGAGTCTGCCACACCAGAAGGATACGGTTGAACCACTGATGGCAGAAGGATTATTCTGATGACGTCTTTCATACTTTTATGGACTTTGACAGTGTAGCTTACTTGGCAGTCTATGGAACAGTAAAAAGCCTCCCGGTTTTCATCCAAAATGTCTTAAATTCTGTTACGAAGATGAATGAAGCTTTTACAGGTTTACAGGGGTAAGTGATTAATGACAAAATTTTCATTTTGGGGTGGAGTATCCCTTTAAGAGCCCCAAAGCTACCAAATGTGCAGGGATTTTAGCATACCACTTTTGGGGGTTGCATATGGCTAACTTTTTGATTTCTGTAGGGAGATTTACATACTTGAGATAATTTGCATGAAAAACCTGGGAGTAGTCTGTCTTCAGTCTTTAATCTTGATGGCCGCCTGTTCTATTGTTATGAGAATGAGACCCTTTTACCAGACACACAGAGACCTTTCAAACAATGATGAACATGAATAGTTGCATTGTAATGAACTTTGATTAAGAAAGGTGGTTAAGATGGTCTTTGTAATGCCTGTGTTTAGATGGAAATAAGGGGAGAGAGTGATTAAAGGAAGTGGATGTGAGGTGTGAAACTTTTGTCTCTCTCACTTGGCTGCAGAGTTCAGATTGTTGAACATTGCCAAAAAAGAAACTTTTCTATGAGTTAATGATAAACCTGAGTAGAGGGTAATCAACCGAATCTGTGTTGGGCAACACTGGACAGCTGACTGACTCATTTTAGCAAACTTCTTACAGCTGTATAGGGGAAGCTTGGAATAAAATGAAGCAACATGTTAAAAAGAACCGATTTCATGATTAGCTTCTGGCTGCATTTGTTCTTTGTGCTCGTGTAATTCAGTTTCTGGGAGCCTGCCGAGGCACGAACAGCATGATTTAAACCAACACCACTGAAGCCAAAGAATCTGAAGCAGAAAAGACAATCGAAAATCTAGCTCCAGATCAGAACATCAGCTTTGATCAGCAATACTTAAACTTCCTTTATGACATAGAAATTCATTTTGGCACATTGAATAAAAAAGGCACATCATGGCTATAAGTGAACATTATTCATATTAATAGGCCATTAATCTTGCCCAATGTTGTTTCTACAGACGGCAGATACCTTTCTTTATAAATGCATGCATAGTTTGTCGCAGAATGATTTTACACTACCTGATTAAAAAAAATGTGTAATATATTCATGCACTGGTGAAAAGGTGTGTAGGCCTACTGTTTAAGACACATTTTAATCACTGCATTTAAGACTTTTCAGCATATCTTTATTCACTTTATGATATAGTTCGGTTTAACCAAACACTTGTTTGTATTAAAAGTTTTGTACTACATTTCTGGTATGTTTACATATGCAAATAAGGCATTGTCTAATTAAATATCTGCTAAATTGCATACAATTCTAGAACAAAAATCAGAATATTGGATAAAGCCAGGTTCACAGTTTGTGTGTAATTTATGTGACATACATAACTCCCAACTGCTCCCCGGGCGCCGCAGCATAAATGGCTGCCCACTGCTCCGGGTGTGTGTTCACAGTGTGTGTGTGTGTTCACTGCTCTTTGTGTGTTCACTTTGGATGGGTTAAATGCAGAGCATGAAGTCTGAGTATGAGTCACCATACTTGGCTGTATGTCACACCACTTTTTCACTTAATTAACATACTGTGAGTATTATGCAACCTTAAATAAGTCCCCTTTGGGAACTTGTATAGACTCTCATTTTTTTACAGCTGATGTAAGCAGAAGCATCTGATGGTCAAGATACAGCTAGGTTTGTCAAAATAAATATATTTTTTTTTCATAGGTATTTTCCTCTTATATTTAAAACACAAAAAAATGCCTAAACACACAAACGCCTGTGTGTTCAAAGCTCCTCATTCATACCACTATCTGAACTGATGTCTAATCTTTGTTGCGAAATGCTCCCATGACCTGGACTGACAGTTGATAGATGAAAGTTATTTTATAATCATCAAGTCATTTTAAATACTTTTTAAAGAAAGGTTGTGAAAATGAGTATTAATCACTATAGGCCTATGATTATGGTTTGGTTTAATGTTTGTTTAACCTTAAACCATCTTTGTTAAACAAAGATAACATTTTTATTTTCACAGCCATCGGGTTCTCTCAGGTGACCTATGGCCGAGTTCCACTAAATCTGGCAACCAGAAAGTGTCCAAATGCTTGTTTATAATTATTTTATATTGATTGTTTATAATATAACAAACGTATTCGTAATATTTGTATATTTATTTCATATAAACTGGCTGACTACAGCTCCTGTGCTACGGTGTTTTTTTTTTTTAAAGAGAGCAGGGAAAATTACCATTGTTTATTGTTTATTTGGATCCCCATTAGCCACTACCAAGGTTACAGACTACATGTATATTGTTAAATAATTTAATAACTGTTTCTTTATAAACATCGCACTGCTGATTGATTCTAATGTCATATTCGTGCACGAGTCTTCATTTTGTAACAGTTCTTTTTAATGATTCGAGTGAACCGATTCGCTAAGCGTGTACAAATAGGCTAGGCTACTCAACAGTAATAGAGAACAGTGACACAACATAAACGGCATAAAACATAAAAACTTAAAACTTATTTCACTACGTGCAAAATGAATTCTCGACCGCTCTGTGCCTCTTGCTTGGTTTTAGGATGTTGGCTGAAATAATATATTTTTACCCTACAGAATGAACTAATCCGCTCATTTGTGCATCTCCCGCTTGTGTTAGAATCACGTTTTCTGCTTTACAGGCATGTGTTGCTAAACTTGCATAATTTAAACTAGGTTTTGTAACACAAAGAAACTGCATGGTTTTGTATAACCTCTTTTTTTGTCTAACAACCTAACGACGCTACCATTGCTTTGTCCTGCAGACCAGCATCTTGTGAGCACTGAGATAAAGCATTGTGGCAATAATTTCACCAATAAACATAATTTGTAACTTCAAGGTTTTGTGTGTTTCATGTACAATGGCATTCAAAATAATAGGTACAAAAATATTAAAGAAAAGTGCATCCCTTTAATCTTTAATTTATTTAGGTTACATCCTTGCTAATAAGTAGCTATTGAAAGTGGTGACTCTTCTCAACTCATTCTAGATGTAACGGAATTCGCACTGACAACAAGGCAAAGGCATCTTGATTAGGTTAGTGTGGTTTGTGATGTAACTCTCAAAACAAGCCTTTGCCTGCCCATCCTTTCAGAGTTACACAACACAAGGGCTAAACATGGTACATCCAACATTCCAAAAAAAATATCCCAAGGTAATCAGTTTCATATGAAGAAATATCTAACACAGAAATTAACTCGTTTTAATTTTATTCAGCAAGCATGCTTTAAACTGATCAAAAGTGACAGCAAAGACATGTAAACGATTACAAAAAGAAATAAATGCTGTTCTTGTAAACGTTCTATTCATCAAAGACTATTTAAAAGTGGTCTACACAAAAATATTAAGCACCAGGTTAAACTTTGGCAATAATAATAATAATTATTGAGCATCAAATCAGCACATTAGAATGATTTCTGAAGGATCACGTGACATCGAAGACTTTGCCATCACAGGAATAAATGACATTTGAAACTATTAAACAGAACACAGTTGTTTTGAATCATAATATTTAACAGTATAACTGCATTTTTGGTCAAATAAATGCAGCGTGGATAAGCAATTAGAAACTTATACAAATTTTTTGCATGTATTGCATGAAGACCAAACATGGAAATCAGACTGAGGGTTATAAAAGGCATAAAAAACACCCACATATACTACCTGAAAAATCCACACGTGCATGTTGCAAGTTGTGTAACGACTGTAATTATCATTCCTGCTGTGTCTTCGGTGGTGGGAGGGACTAAAAGAGGGAGGGTTTGGGGGGCTCAAACCTGAGGATAAAAGAGGGGCTGCTTTTCCTCTCCTCCCTGCACAGTCAGCTTTTCCTTCTAAACCGTATACAGAGAGAGAGCCTACACTTCTGCAGCCATGACGACTGTCGTTTTAAAGATGCTGTGCGTTCTGCTCTGCGCAGTGTTCGCCTCTGCTGACGTCTTGCCCATGGCTGACTTCGACATAGAAAAGGTAAAAGATTGCAGTTTTACTGTAAAATGCTATAAATGAACGCATCTAAGTGAGTTTTAAGGATGTTCTCAGGTTTACTCTTAAAATAAGGTTCTTTAAAGCCATCAGTGGTTACATGAAACTTCCATGGAATCTTTCCAAAAGGTTCTTTATATTATTCAATATTTGCACAGTAAGAAAAAAAATGTTCTTGTAAGAAGTAAAGATTCATCACAAAAAAAAAAAGGAAATAAAAAAAAGATTGAAACCTTTATTTTTAAGAATGTTGGTCTACAATTGTTATATTCTTTGCAGATGGGAGGAAAGTGGTATCTGATTGGCTTTGCAACAAATTCGAAATGGTTTGTCAATAACAAGGCAGACATGAAGATGGGCACTGCCATGATGCGTCCTACCGAGGACGGAGACCTTGATCTCAGTTACGCTAGTATGAAGTAAGTTCAAGCCAGGAGAACCGTTTTAATAAATACTCTTATAATTACAAGAATAACTTAACTGACTTCATTCGTTCAGCAGTGACGTTAACGGCTCCTGCTGGAGAATGACACACCTCGCTAAGAAAACTGAGACCCCAGGACGTTTTGTCTTCCACAGCCAGCGTAAGTCATCCTGCTTTTGCTTCAGCTAATGCTCAGTTTAAAAAAAATACTATTTATGTTCCTTTGGCCTAAATGTTTTTTTTTTTTTTTCAGGTTGGGGAAATGACAACGACATGCGTGTTGTCGATGCCAAATATGACGAGTATGGTCTCATTCACACCATCAAGACCAAGGAAGGGATTTCTGAGGTTCTCAACAAACTCTACAGTAAGAGCTCGACTTGTCCAGTTTACACAATTTAACTGTAATGTTTTCTTGAATAAACGCTAAACGGACCCTGAATGTGTCATCTACAGGTCGTTCCGCAGTACTTTCTGATGACTTGAAGGAGAAGTTCAGGCAGTTCAGTCTGGACAATGGCATCCTTGAGGAAAACATTGCCATACTGCCATCAGTCGGTATGTTTTGAGAATTTAATCTGAAGGTTTTTTTTTTTGTAATACTTGACATTTTTGTTAACTTTGTACCTGCTGTTCTACAGGAGAATGCCCAGATGTCGAAGTTCTCCAAAGCCAAACAACTTCAGCTAGTCAGACCATTTCAACTGAAAAACCCTTGTGAATTTGCTGGCCTTGGATCCTGCTTGGTTTTCGTCGCTTTCATTTTGAATGCAAACATCAGTCTCTCTTTTTGCCTTACACACACTTCTTGTGCTCAGCATGACAGACCAATTTGCAACTACAGAGCTTATCCAAAGAATATCTCGCAGCAGGGGGACAGAATGGCAAAGCATTACCTTATCCAAATGATGCAATTTAACAAACTGAGCTCAGCTCTTGATGTTTTTTCCTCCTGTAAATGTGTCAAACATGTTTCGTAACGGATATGGCAAACCTGTAAACAAATGTTTATGAACAGTGCCTGAACAAATGTTTACAAATGTTGGTGCGATTCATTCAAATTCTCCAATTGCATTTCATTTTATAATGAAAAATAAAAACATGAACATTTTGGACACAAAATACTGTTTATTACTTCTGTATTTACAAATATTTCATATACATATAACATATATATATATTTTTTAGAATCTCTTTATTCCAAATTATACATTTTCAGTATCTGTGTAAAAAATAAAATTTGCCCTAAACATCTGAATAATTATAATCTGAAGGCGAGTTTGACAACAGAGCAAAAGCCAAACGGCCATATTCAAGAAATACACAAAACTAGCGTCTAAATTAAAAGGAATTTAGATAACCAGGCATTTGGCCAGATTTCATGTCTGCACACCCTGGTTAAACCTGAAGATCTCTTGTGATTTGAGTACTATTTGCAATATCAATTATTGGAAACATTACCAAGAAACCCTTTATCCTACATTCTAAATTCATTGTCTTAAATAACAGCTGTTATTAGTAAATTAATGCAACAGTGTTGAAAATGAAAGATGGGATTCCCAAAAGCACATCTGGTCTGAACAGCCTTTTTCTTTACCTCAAATTTTTTTATTTTTTTTTAGCAGCCACAGCATAAGCTGAGTTTTTCAGTTCTATTTAATCAGACATTCTGCTCATCTGGAGCTAAGATACTAATTGATAAAGCATGAGCACCGTAGTTTAAAGCCAACGGAGTCAATCCATGCCTTATTCTCAAGAATTTTGCACTCGTAAACGCATGTGCACAAACACGCCACGATCACCAAAGCGGTTCAGACTTGTTTCGTGCAACATGCAATACAGGAGTCACAATTCAAATTTATAACCAGACACGCTAACATAAAACTACACGGTATGCACGTCGTCCACCCTTGACGGATTAGTACGCAAGTTGATCTATTTTCGCAATTAATCTAAAGCTCGTCAGCAGATTTAGACTCTCATGAAAGGTTGGTTCAACTTTGGAACACTGATTTGAACTTTACAGCAGAGCAACTTGGAACTGGACAAACTGGTTGTTTTTTTCTGTATTTCCTTGCACTTTCAGCCTGTCGGTCTGTACCATAATGGATCAGAACAGAGCTTTTCCTAATGGGTTTCTGATTGCAGAAGTCACATGGTAGGCATTAGGTCTTTATGATGCCGCATAATGTGCTGATTCTTCTCCGACGGTCTGCGGAAACCTTTCGAGCAGAAGTCACATCGGTGAGGATAGTCTTTGGTGTGAATGGAGATCACGTGCCTCTTGAAACCAGACGCGTCGCCTGTGCTGTAGTCGCAATACTGGCATTGGTAAATCCGGCGCTCCCGGTTGCCTTTGGACAAACCGGCACCTCCTAAAATTCTCTTACCTCCATGGGCACCTTGTCCAAATGGCTTTTTAAGACCCTTTTTGTCAGGAAAGGCCTGCTGCTCCTTGGTGTGCACTGACAAAATATGCCGACTGAGAACAAATGGATCTGCGATTTTGAAATTGCAATGCCTGCACTGGTGTAACTTCTTAGCCTTGTGGGCAGCCGAGTGCTTTTTGAGCTCCGACGGCCGGTGGAAGCCTTTTCCACACACTTCACATTTATGTGGATAGTCTTTGGTGTGAACTGAAATGATGTGGCGCTTCAGGTCACTGGAATTGGAGCTTTTGTGCTCACAGTGGGAGCACTGGTGCGTTTTGGCCTCCTCGTGTGTCAGTCCGTGTTGTAACAGCTCGTCGGGTTCGGCAAACGTCTGGAAACAGCGCTCACACTTGAAGGGCATCTCTTTGCTATGCTTGGTCTTCACGTGCGTCTTTAAGTTGGACGAGTCGGCCGATTTGTAGTCGCAGTAATGGCACGAGTACGGTTTCTCACCGGTGTGGGTTCTCATGTGTTTTTTCAGCTCTGAAGGATGCCGGAAACCCTTCCCACACTCCACGCAGATATGCGGGAAGTTCTTGCTGTGAACGGCGAGAAGGTGTCGGTTTAAAAGTCCTTGTTCTGCCGTCTCGTATTCGCAGAACTTGCACTTGTGCATTTTGGTGGCGGGCGGTGGGATCTGAAGTTTGGATTCCCGGTGGTGGTGCTGCAGGTGGTGAGAGAGCAGCGTCGCCTGCTGGTGAAACTCTTTTCCGCAGACTTCACACTCAAAAGGCGCTTTACTGCTCAGGGTGTGGATCTCCATGTGGTTGTGGAGACTGGCTTTTTTGTTAGTGGTGAAATCACAGTCCGTACACTGGTATTTCTTTCGGTTTACGACATCCTGATGGTGATTCTTGGCGTGGCGCTTGAGGAAACCACGCGACTTGAACTTCTTCCCACAGAGCATACAAGGGTAAACCGTAAGAGGCTGGCCGTAAGGTCCAATGATGATTGCTGAAGTTTAAAAAGTAAACCAACATGAATGGATATGAATATGCTAGAACTGAAAGATATGGGGGTAATGCTTTTCAAATCTCTTCTCTCTTTAAAAGCTGCATTTATTTAAATATTACTTCAGTGTCACATGACCCTCATGTTGGTTTGCTGCTAAAGAAACATTTCTTAACAGTGCAGTGGCTGCTCAATTTTTTTTTCTCAGGATGCTTTGATGAAAAGAAAAAAAAGTTCAAAACAACATTATTTATTTGAAATTCAAATCTTTTGCAACAATGTAAGTATTTAAAGTAATAGAAGTATTACATTCGATACTGACCTTTTGAATGGCAAAAAATAATATTTAATGAAATAAAATATCAAAAAATATTTAACTTAAAAAAAAAAAAAAATAAAATAAAATATATATATAAATTTAACACACAATGAAACTGAAAGTGTAGAAGAGATGTACCTGTCTGAACATGCCGGAGTTCAGAACGTTTTTTGCTCCTGTTCTTGCTCCGCTGACGGCTGAGTCTTTCGACCATTTCAGACTCATCAACATGAAGTAAAGCACTGGCTGCTCCTTTCCTGTTCTCACAGCTTTCACTCTCCTCCCCACCTGACAGACATCATATGTAAAGGTTATAATGAGAAGCTGTCTTGTACTGCAGATTAAAGAGATGTGTGTATTACAAAGGGCTCGATTAATGAACTAGAACTCGTCTCAGTGACGGCATAAAGACTCAAAGTCTATCAGGAAGCCTTTATCAGTTGAAATAATGTAAAGAATAAAAATGTCCATTTCATAATATGAACATTTCTTTTGTAGCTAATGATTTAGGAGACATAATACAGGGGGATAACAGGACACATGCATATTTCTTTAGAATTAACTGCCCAAAATGAATGTTAAAGTGTTCAATACTCCTTGTGGAAAACACTGCACAATGCAACTTTTGATTATGACCAAAACATGCATGGTTCACTAACTATAAGCAGCTGCCCAAGCCACAGGCATGAAGTCCTTGTTGAGCGAAGCACTGTCAAGTGTCCGCTGAGCACTGCCAGGGTCCTCACCCCCTACCACCACTTCCATATAAACCTCATCTGTAATTTTAGCCACATCTGTTTGAGGAAAAACACATACTATCACTCGGAGGAAACGACTTGATAATCAGCTGACAGTGAAGGGACTCACTGATATCATCCTGGTTTTGATCGGCTTCATCCATTGACATGTACACCATCTTTTCTCTTATCGGCATTCCAGAAGGATCCACCAGCTCCACGGTTTCATCAACATCTAGCTCTGTGTCTCCTATGTCGACAGTGCCTCCTGTAAATGATCCAGAAATCTATAAACACCACACTAAAATAAAAAGTGTTTGATATAAACTGTAATGAAGTACAGCATCATCCGAACATACCCAAGCCCTCCTCCTCTGGGTGCGCCTTGATGATGTACACTTTGATGACCTCTTGACCCTCATCATCCTTCTCCACATCCTCAGGGTCTTCTAAAGTCCCCTCGATAGTAACTTTAGCATCCTCGTCAGAAACCACCTTTCCAGTCTCATCCACTGAAATAAAACCAAGCAAGCAACATGCATACTCTATTGTTAAATGTAAAGAAAAAAGAAAAGTCATGCTTTATGTTTATCTTGTTCTACACAGTGGAAGCTCTAAAATAAGTTATTTTAAACCATGAACTGAATTTGGTATGGTATGGAGATTTGCTACAGATTAGAGCTATTCAATTATTAATGTTTTTAACTTGAGTGTAGGATTCGATGATGAAAAAGGTAATCTAAAATTAAAGCAACTGAACATGCACAATTCTCTAATGAATATCAACCATTAAATTAATCTCTGAATTCAAATAAAATAAGAATATTAATAATAACAATAAATAATGGGAACTAACAGAAATCGCAGCAATATATTCTGCATCCCAAATAATAATAACAAATATAATAGAACACAGAAGTCACTTCCAAACCAAACAGGTTTTCTTTTTGAAATGCACAGCTCCTTTTCAACAAGTGCTCTATTCTGATAGGCAGAAGCCACTCACAAGAGATCATGAGGTAGTCTCCACAGGTGTCAGGATCCTCCTGGACCTGAGCGTCGGTCACCACATCAACATGCAGTCCTTCTTCCTCCAGAGCCACATCATCGGGTGACATCACACAGGTCTCCACAGCAATGGCGCCGAGTTCTTCGTCTTCCTCTGTGCATGGCACGTACTCCGCCACCACATCCTCGACGGCTTCCTGGATGACCAGTTCCTCGTGGACGAGGCCATGCACCGTGATCTTCTCACCCTCCACATCAGACACCAGAACCGACTCCTGCAGTTCAACCACCACCTCGTCTTCTCCATCAAGCTCTTCATGCAGAAGACAAATAGATGTCTTTCCATTCATAAAACAACAATTAGAGAGACTTCATCAGGCATTGTTTGTTTACCTGTCCCATGGAATATGATCTTGGGCTCATGGGGATGTAGAGAGAGAGCCGTTTCATCTTCATCCATTTTCTCCACCAGTCATATGCATAATATAAGACCTACAGGAATAGCATGCAAAATTAAATAAAACCATCAGTACACAATTAGAACATAAAAGACGTGAAATTTGTATGCAATTCAGCATCATTTTAGCATTATATAATATTTTGACAGAATTGTCTTTTTTGGGATATTACAAAGATAAACAGCATCACAAAGAAAATTATAAAATAACCAGGTCATACATTCATATTTATTTTCTAGTGTCCATCGCTAAAGCAATTAAGTTATTCTAGTTATACATTTTATATCTCAATCAAATCTATGTCTTGATATATTGTATAATAAATATACATTTTTAAGATGTAAATCATTAAATCTTTTAATTTAAATTTAATTACATGGTTAAATGCAAGCCTCAGCAAATCTCTAAATAAACATCTGTTTTTCATACTATAGATATTGTGATGCTGCAATTTTCTGTTACAGAGCTTTAAAAATAACTGGACAATAGGAATGAGTTTATTATACTTTTAGTACAGCAGCTGTAAGGCAAACAAGTTTCCATCAATCCCATAATCTGATACTGTAATGTAGTGTTGACGCTTCTGTGCCAGTAAGGGGCGTTACCTCGATGAGCACTGCCCCGCCCACTCATATAAATTCCCAGACGCGCCCCCTTTCGAATAATCGCCATTTTGAATAAATTAAAATAACTCATCAAATCTCATAAATATATACTTATGTCCACAATGACAACACAACACAATTATAGCTTGCGTAACCCATCTGTACAGTAAATCAGTGTGTAGTTGCTTATGAATGAGTCGTGCAGGTCTCGAGGGTTTCGTCTCCGCGGCCTACTCGAGGCCTCTGAAGGCCGCGGCTCGCTGCTAACAAAGGCCTACGCAACACTGCAACGACGTTAATCTCTCAAACGGATAAATACGTATTTCTCCCAGACTCCAAAATATCGCATCTGATGCTAATCTATCGAATATCAAATTTAATATTCTGTTAAGACTCAGCGGCCTACCTTTTGTATATTTTTTTTGTTTCGTTTCCAAGGCCGTACGCGTTTCCTTCTCCCACCCCCAGACTCGGGCAGAGCGCAGACGGGGCTCTTGTGTGAGCAGGGCGGGCCGCTGCGGAGCGCGGAGGGGAGGGGCCGAGTCTGATGCGCTCCGCGGCGCTGCAGCCTCCAGCTCCGCCGGAGATTACACCGCCTTCAGAGGCGCACGTCACTGCCTCGGAGCCGCAGGAAAATGCGGAAGGAGTCTGAGAGAAGTGGCCGCAGTCCGGTTATTTTGGCAGGCCCGCAAACTGTATTTTTTCTGCGCGTTGGCCATTTTAAAACTAGGCTGAGTAAACCCAAAACGGATGATTTTGTTAAGCGCTTCGGAAGTCGCTTGTGAGGGAGTATTTGTGGGCTTTATTTTGCAGTGGCGTGAAAAGCGTATGATGCGGAATGATTAGCGAGCTCGGGATATTAGCCAGTTAGGGATTTATGCCTATAAAAATGGTTTAAATGACCATAAATGCTTTTAATGAAAATTGTTTTGGTTAGAAATATTTGCTGAGTAACTTCATTCACGGTTTAATGCAAGCACGGTTACTGACATGGTTTTACGTTTTTTTTTCTTTTCCTTTTTAAAAAGACGCTTGAACATGTCAGTTTGTTCTTACATTAGGAACAGTCCGACATACTTTTATAAACAAGAACTATTAGCATACATTAAAAAGTAAGGAAAAGTATATAACAAACAATATAGGAAAATATATATATACATAAAAAATTGTGACATCATACAAGTATACGCAACATTATGATATTTAACACTTTTTTTTAGTTAGCTTAGCGATGAAAATTAAATACTATAACTGAGGTCATTAAGGTATACTGCTGCCCAAAAGCCTCAAAAAAAACTTTTACTACATGCTTATAGATCACCTTTATCATGGTTTTTAATACACAACATTTGTTCAGGATCAAGTTTAATATAAGGTATAGAAACCAATATATCTGTTGTGGACCTGTGTCCCAACTTTTAATAAATAAGCATTACTTATTGATTTAAGCATTAATTTGTCAACCCACACTTTCCAATGGACCCTGCATGCCATACTAAAATAAGGTTGTTGAAGCAGTTTGATATCTAGACTGCTCTTACGAGAATAAGGTTTTTTTAATAGTAATTGTAGTGGTTAAAATGAAGCACTATTCTCAGAAACCAAACACACAAAATAGTTTGATCCAAAATGTTTTTATTAGTAATCTTCTTTGTCAAGACAAGGGTTGTTGTTTTCATTGCATTTCTCATATAAATGACACCAATCCTTCCACAGAGGATGGTGAACATCTTAAAATACAGGGCCAGTGCGTTCCTATCAAAAAGAGCCTTTCCATTCACTCTGTGCTGATGATGAAACGTGCTGGCCTGTACACAAGTGTGTGTGAAAATGATTTCAGAATTATGTCCAGCAGAGAGGCATTGGAAAAATGTGGTCCCTTCTCAATCATCATCGACTGTCGGTGTGATGGTCACCCCTCTCCTGATCTGACCCCATCCGATCAAACTAGGGAAGAGAAACAAGTCAATGACTGTACAAACTACATTAATGAAAAGTGGAAAATAACAAAATTATAAAACAAGCTTTTGAATAATTGCACGATTCATTGATGCACATTATTTTACAGAACAAACAGCTGAATTAAAATTTGCTCACCGCCAATGTTTCTCCACTCTGCGACTCAAGGCGATCTTCTCCCCCACTTCTGTGCACACAGGGTTAGTGAGCACGATCTTGGCCAAATCAGCTTTTACTGCACTCACACGACCTCCTGTGGACAGGGAGCCAATGTTAACCATCAGCACCTCATTCTTCGACAGCTTCTGAACCTGTAGGCCAAATCAGTGAGAAAATCAAAAACTGTAATAGCGTTCAAAATAGGACAAAAAGTACAGTTAAATAAGAATGGTTATGGTAACATAAAATAAAATCGTATACATTACATACCATATACACTCTACTATTCAAAAGCTTTGGGTCAGTAAAATTTTATGCAAGTCCAAAAAAAAAAATTATTATTTGGTCCTGACCAAATGTATACAATGTAAGATTCAAGTGACAAGCAATTTGTCGCACCAGATGTAACAAAGTCAATATCACAACCAATCAGAAGGAGTTTGCAGCTTTCTATATACTGCACTTTCCGCAAAATAGATAACCCAATTAAGAAATATTAAACTCTTTTAAACAAAAATACATACTGAAGATGCACTTCTTTGCTCACCACAAATTCACAGTAAAAACACTAACCTTTATTTTCAAGATTTGAATGGTAAACTATCCATTTTACCTTCCAGCATGGCTATAAGAGTCATGGAAAACGATATTCAAACTCCCATTAATCCCTTTAAACATTAAATAAAGCACATAATCAGTATCTGAGATTTTCGTAATAGTATGTTCTTTTTACAGCTGCGACATCACAAATAGAAACCGTTTCTTAAACAGAATCCCTTGCAGCTTAAAGAATTTCGCTTTCACGTCTGGCTAGAACTAGGGATGCACTGAATTTTTAGCAGGTGAAAATTATAGGCCGAAAATGTCATTTTTGGGTTTTGGCTGAAAGAAAATATGAGCCGAAAATATAGGCTACATATAATAATAATAATAATATATATGGCAAATAGTCTAGTAACGTTAACTAATAAACCTTACTGTTAAGTGTTACCTATATTAATATAAATTCTGTCTGGTTTTATTGTGTTACTTTCAGTAAAAGTGTGGTTATTTTATAGGCTTGCGTTTTTTTACATTTAGTGTCATTAAAATTTTGTTAAATTTAAAAAGTCTTAAATAATTTTATACTATTTCATAAAATAATAAATAATTATTACAAAGCATTTTTGGTTTTGGTTTTTGGCCAAGTGCATCCAGAAGTTTCAGTGCATCCCTAACATATCAGTCCAACTGCTCGACCAATGACACTATTGTCACTGCCCTACATTCAGCAGTCACACACTCAAGACTCCTACGTCAGATTGCGGTTCATCAGCTGGGGCTCAACACTTGGCTTTGCAACTGGCTGTTGGACTTTCTGACTGTAGACCTCAGGCAGTATGGGTTGGCAGTAAATCATCCAGCACCACCACACTAAACACTGGGGTCCCCCAAGGATGTGTGCTGAGCCCCCTCCTCCTCACTCTGCTAACCCAAGAATCCAGACAAGACACTGTTACACAACTCCAACCTCTTCATTAAGTTTGCAGATGACACAACTGTAGTGGGTCTCATTAGCAGCAAAGATGAGACAAACTACAGGAGCAAAGTGAGCCGCCTGGCCGGGTAGTGCAGTGACATCAATCTTTCTCTGAATGTGGAGAAGATGAAGAAGATTGTCGTTGCACACTCAACATGTTCCTCTGATCGTCAATGATGCGACTGTGGAGAGAGTGAGCAGCACCAAATTCCTGGGTGTGCACATCACAGAGGACCTCTCCTGGAACGACAACACCGCAGCACTGACCAAGAAAGCACAAGCAGCATGCAAACTACTTCCTCTGCAAACTGAGAAAAGCCAGAGCCCCGCCCCCCATCATGTGCACCTTCTACAGAGGCACCATTGAGAGAATTCTGACTAACTGTATCTGTGATGTATGGCGCCTGCAACGCATCCTGCTGCAAGTCACTTCAACGCATAGTGAGAGCAGCTGAGAAGATCATTGGTGTTTCTCTCCCATCCCTCCAGGACATTTATGGAACCCGCCTCACATGTAAAGCTCTCTGCATCGCTACATCGCACAGCTACTTCAGTCTGCTGCCATCAGGGAGGAGACTGCGGAGTCTCCAGTCCAGGACCAGCTTTCTGAAGGACAGCTTCATCTACCAGGCTGTCAGGAAGCTGAACTCCCTCCTGACCTTGCCCCCCCGCTGCTCAGGCGTTACAGGCAAGCTAAAATGAAAATGATTTTCTGAAGAGAGTCAGATTCCTTCAGGAATTCAGTGATATAAAAACACCCGCACCATTTTTCACCTTTGAAAAATGCAGTGCTCATGTTTATTCAATAAATACAAAGCCTTTTGGAAAATATATTTGTGGCAGTCAGTTTTGATATTGTGGTGGGCCACAAATAAATAAATGCATGGGAAACTCAAAACTAACTTGCTAGAATGCTTTCATTTGATTTTGGTGTCTTTCTTTAAAGTATTTTGATGTCGCCATGTCTCAGTGGTTTTATGAAGAAAGCACATCAAGAACCAGGTGGACCGGGTACACAGTAATACCGGTACTTAAAAAAACCTGCAACCATACCATTTTTATTTTTTTACTTTTGACAACACTATTGTGTAATTAACTATAAAGTCTACTGGGCTCTTCCCCCAGTTTACCAAATACCTACTTTAATGTGTTTTGAGAGGAGAAGATGAATTTGTAAACTCCACAGCTCGGATTCAGCATGAACTAACATGTTAGTTAACTTAAAGCTGCAGTAGGGAACTTTTGACGCTCTAGCGGTTAATAAACAGAACTGCTTGCGTCTTGCGGAAGAACATCGTAGCCGGAACTACTTCTCTCTGTTTATGTCTATGAAGAATCACAAAGGTACTGGGTTACTCCGCCACGGTATCCCCGAAGCAATCTAAAATAGTCTGAATATAAACACTTATTATAGATGTACCCTAGTGATTCAGGACAAGCTAAAAACACGGTTTGGAAAATGGATTCATGGTATACTCGCTTATTATGTTCATTTTTCTACATTTTGAACACAAACAAAGTTACGGACCGCAGCTCTGATTGGTTGATTTCTTACCGGGAGCGGCCGAAACTGCAAATGGCAATAGGAGCACTGGGAGGAGCCAGAGGAGCTTGATTTTTTTCACAGATTATCTGTCTCATATTCTACTGTCAGGACATAATGACAGGTTTATTAAATATGTAAAAAATATATTTTTACAAAAGTTCCCTACAGCACCTTTAACAGCCCATCACCAAATCAACTAACATGTTTGATATAAAAGTGTTTTAACTACCAATCAGATTTACTTGCACATATTTCAGAATATCAGATACTTCATTATATAGTCAGCATGTTTGTGAAGATTATGAATAAAACAAGGAAAAAATAAATAAAAGCAATCCGTGTGTAATACAAAGCTTTTGTGGCTTCGTTGTCACGTTAAGCATGACGTGTTGCCATTGAAACAATAAGGAAATACATTCTAAAATAACGGTCACCTAAAAAAAAAAAAACCTCACACTGGGGGCTCAGCTATAATATTTGAAACTCACATGTGAAAGGGTTAATTAACATTTAGATCAAAAAAAAAAACAAAAAAATCATGTGACAATGAAGACAGTAGGAATGACTGCTAAAAAAGTCAGCTTTGCCATCACAGGAATAAATTAAATTGTAGAATGTATCCAAATAGAATATAGCATTTCAACATACTATTTAAAATCGTAATAATTGCAAAAATTGCTTATATAATCGATTTTAACTGTATTTTTGATCAAATAAATGCAGCCTTGGTGATTTTTTCTTTCAAAAACAAACATTATCTTACAAACCCCAATCTTTGAATTGCAGTATGTATATTCTGTTTGTTGTGTCTAGTCTCATTCATAAGGATGTGGAACAATAAACAGAGTGAACATTTAGTTTTAATGATACTACTTTAAAAGCTTTACCTTGGCTGCTTTCTTATCACCCTCAGTGCGCACACCAAGCAGCCTTCTTAAAAGGAAGTAGGAGATCTCAAGCTCTGTGAAGATCTCAGGAAGGGCCCCCACAGCGCCGAGGACCTGGCCCACCATACGATCAGCTCTGCACAGTGTAGGGTCAATCTTGGTGCCAACACCTGCAACAGAGAATGTGCATAACAAATACTAAATTATGTAACAACAACACTCACAACTACAAGACTGCAGTAATGTTTAAGTCTGCATACCAATAAGGCCACCAGGAGCAGCATACTGGAGGTCATTATGTTCGGCAAACAGGGAGACAATTTTGGAGAAGATGGGTTTGCACATTAGTTTGCCTTCATGGTCCTTAGAAACAATACCTGGTCTGACCTCAATCTCCTGTCCAACCTTGAACCAAAATAAACACAGAACAGAAATAGCAAGAGCAAAGCAGAAGCCTGATATTCTGACAAAGAAATTGCTTTAGGTACAGCTTGCCATAAATTGGATCAAAGAAGTCAAAAGTTACCTTCAGGACTCCTTTGAGGATACTTCCTCCAGCTACACCGCCTTTTAGATCATCTACTTCACAGCCAGGCTTATTCACATCAAATGACCTGATTACTGTACAAAACAATAAAAAATAAAAATACATGAATCACTCATCTAAACTTTGACACTGAGCACAAGGAGTCCCTTTAGTAATATTGAAGGTCTCTTACCAATAAGTCGAGGCTCAGAGGTGAAATCGCGGACAGGCACAGGGATCTTATTTACAATGTACTCGCAGACAACCTCAATGTTGTACTTGAGCTGGGCTGAGATCGGGATAATTGGTGCTCCCTCTGCTACGGTGCCTTCAGGAAAATAAATGGAAGTTAAACCTTATTATAATGGGACTGTTTATCCACCAGTCACTCTGTGCAACTCATTCAGGGCGTTTCAAGGACACATAAAAGAAGAACACAAAGAATCCAACTTAAATGGATATTTCACCCAGAATTACCATTCTGTCATAATCTATTCATCCTCATGCCATAGATCTAAAAGACAGTATTTTACAGTATATAATGAAAGACAGACCCATTCACTTTATATAAAAAAAAAAGCTAAAACTCTTTAGCTAAAACTCTTACCCTGCACAAAAGCCAGGATCTGTTCATACTGCTCTTTGGCCTGACTTTCTTTCACCAAGTCGATTTTGTTCTGCAGAATCAGAATGTGCTTGAGCTTCATGATCTCAATGGCAGCCAAATGCTCTGACGTCTGTGGCTGAGGGCATGATTCATTCCCAGCTGAAAGAGTAAAGAAGGTCAATAGCCACTCATAGAACATGATAATGGCTGTGTTCATTACTTGCAAGACAAAAACCACTACAAGTAGCAAGGTAAATACTCACCGATTAGGAGTAGCGCAGCATCCATTACGGCTGCACCGTTTAACATAGTGGCCATCAAGATGTCGTGACCCGGGCAATCCACAAATGAGACATGTCTATAAAGACAAAAAAAATCACGATGTCTGGGGAAACCAATACTGGCTAACTGGACCATGATAATGGAATTATACGAACTGATTATAGAAACTGAATTCAGAAGGATATAATACATTCATTAGACCAGTGGTTCTCAAAGTGGGTTCAGAAAAAAGAAAGAAAACAAAACAAAACTGAAAACAGAGTGAATGACGGCTGGCTCTCTGCCTTTTATGAAGCGGCACCAAATTCCAATTCCTCTGAACGTTTCTTCTTTATACCGTCTGAACAAGTCTGACATAGAAGATCATTTCCACAGAAAAGCACCTCTTCAGCAGATGGTATCACAAGCTGTGATTGTGAATTTGCCACTTCCCTTCAACGGTAACACGCATACACACACACATACCCACAGTGTCTACACCAGGCACAACCACTGTTGCCTCATGTCAGGTAAAAGCGGTCTACACTAAACACATCAAATTTCATTTGTCCATTCACAGTAGTGGTGCAAGCACTTGGTGTACATCATAAATAGAATGGGCATCAGGTTACTGTTAGGATTTGTGATGTCATCCAATGAAGATAATAATCACTATTGTAATGGATTTATTATCTTTAGTCATGTCGCATCACTTGTGTCTGGTGTGGGCACAGTGAATGGGAAACAATTGCAAGTCTATTTCATTGTAGGTTTGCAATTTAAATTTTGCCAAACTTATTTGGTAGTCAGAGGCAAAGTGGGTGCCAGATTTATTTATATTATTTTTCCTTTTTGACTACAGTTGACAAAAAAAAAAATCTCACTGAATTAAATGTAACCTTGAAATATATACTTCCCCCCCCCCATTTTGGTTAACCTAGTATTATAAAATAAATGGCACATGAGTAGCAGTCACCTGTAATAAAGCAATGCAACCCTGAGACAAAATATATCTACTTACATTATAATGTATGTACAGTACAGACCAAAAGTTTGGACACACCTTCTCATTCAAAGAGTATTCTTTATTTTCATGACTGTGAATGTGGAATTATATACATAACAAAAAAAGTGTGAAACAACTGAAAATGTCACATTGTAGGTTCTTCAAAATAGCCACCTTCGGTTTTTGTGACTGCACTTGGGGACACTTTCAAAGTTTTCCCAATTTTTCGGACTGACCTTCATTTCTTAAAGCAATGATGGCCACTCGTTTTCCTGTACTTCGCTGCTTTTTTTTCTTGCCATAATACAAATTCTAACAGTCTATTCAGTAGGACTATCAGCTGTGTATCCACCTGACTTCTGCACAACACAACTGATGGTCCCAACCCCATTTATAAGGCAAGAAATCACACTTATTAAACCTGACAGGGCACACCTGTGAAGTAAAAACCATTTCAGGAGACTACCTCTTGAAGCTCATCAAGAGAATGCCAAGAGTGTGCAAAGCAGTAATCAAAGCAAAAGATGGCTACTTTGAAGAACCTAGAATATGACATATTTTCAGTTGTTTCACACTTTTTTTGTTATGTATATAATTCCAAATGTGTTAATTCATAGTTTTGATGCCTTCAGCGTGACTCTGCAATTTTCATAGTCATGAAAATAAAGAAAACTCTTTGAATGAGAAGGTGTGTCCAAACTTATGGTCTGTACTGTATGTATATAAGGGCTGTGTTTGATACATCAATACGACGATGTATCATCACAGGTATCTGGCAAAATGGATATCGATACAGCGACATTTCATGTCGATATTGCGCCACGTGTGCAGCAGTTGGACCATGCTTTATTTGAATACAAGAACAGCATTTACAACAGAATTAAAAAAGTGCAAGGTTTCTAAAAAAATTATGAAGAATATAATAGTTAGGCTACAACTAGGTTTAAACTGGCCGTGGAGGAACCTAATCAGGTTGTCTGAAATAAAGAGACGTGATCCCTAACACAGAGCTTCACACTGGCGCAATATGGAATTATTTTATAGGTGTGATACTTATTTTTGTCAACCAGGTAACCATGTGCTCATGCTTTCATGAAAACACTGTTAAGCATCTCTACTTTGATATATTTTATTCTCAGAAAAGTGCATTTCATCAAGCATTCATTTACGAAAGAGAAAGAGAGAGATGACGAAACCTATGCCAGACCTATTCGTAATGTACAGGTGGGACATGTTCCCACCACTTTTTGCCAGGGTCAATACTTTTTTTGAAACCAAAGCCCCTTTAAGGTATTCTATAGTTTTGTTTGAAACATCACGCGGCACATACATACCTAATGCAGATTAAAACATTCCTTTCTGTTAAATAAGATGCAATCTGGTGCTCGAATCAGTTGTTTTTGAAAACCTTCCATGTACATTGCAATGTTATTAGTGACGGAATGTTCTCTTATGGCTTGTCTTTACATCAGAGCGCTTATTAAATCACTAAAGCGCTGGTTAAATCACAAAAAATACACACAAACATGTCCCTGCTCTTGATATATGATCACTGATTAACATCTTGAGGGAGGGAGGGAAAAAAAATGATGCGAGGACGAATTAGAACCCAAAACCTCGGACTTGCTTAGTGAAAATTATACCTTGAGACTGTTTAGGAATATTAATAAATATTGTGTATCCATGCATTCATTCTCTGACATCAATAATCTCAGGCCTAACAATAAATATTATTATAGTAAATGTAAGAATAAAAAACTATCAGGTTAAAAATGAGTTCTATGCTCTGCTCTTAGTTAGCAATGGCCCGATAGTATGCAGCGTTTAATTTACAGCTGTTTTACTAAATTAGAAAATTAGTGCAGTCATGTATTGTGATATGTATCATATTGTGTCCTCTGTATCGGAATACGTATCGTATCATGACTTTGTTGGCAATACACATCCCTAACATATATATAACCAACATACCGGACTAATTTGAAGTTGCCTTTGGTGCCAGGAATGTCTGTGGGGAACTCATCAGGTGTGCTGCTGCCACATGACCTGTAACACTCTGGCCGTGGACAACTTGGATCATCCAATTTATACACCTAAATATGGTATTTAATACAAAAGATATCAACTTTAAGCAAAAAATACAAGAAATAATAATACTTCACATTTATTCAAAAGTAATAATTTGTAACAGCCTCTCTTAGAGGAAGAAACAAAAAAAATTTTTCCTAAAAAGGGATGCTGTAATTTGCTATTGCAAGCTTAAATTGAATCAAATAATAGCTATTACTAGCTTTAGACTCAGAGTGTAGCTTGCCAAAATTACTTTAAAAAGAGATCGGCAAACAATGCCATTACCTTAGCATTAGCATAACCCAACTTGATTGTAATGTTTCTCTCCAGCTCATTTTTGAATCTGACAGTATGAACTCCAGAGATCGCTTTCACCACTGTTGATTTCCCGTGGGCTACATGACCAATAGTTCCTAGAGACAAATAAATTGGTATAATTAATTTCATGTGACATTTTTTTTTTGTATGGAAAGCTGTTTGCACTTTGCACAAAACAGTAAAAATAAAGCTCACCTATGTTTATTGTGGCTTGTCTGCTGATGATCTCTTGGGACAGAGGAGTTAGTTTCCTCACATCCTAGAAGGCAAAACAGATTTGTTAATGCTAATCATCAGGAAAAGGAAGAGTATGGCAAGCTGCTTCATGTGTAACTTCAAAGGTGCTGTATGTAAAATTGACACATTGTTAGGGATATCCAATTTTCATGTTGCGATTAATTGCTGATGCTTTTATCACGGTTTTGAAATTAAGTTTCAGGAAGTTGTCATAATACAGTATAACAGGTTTAATAACTGTTTTCTTATAACAAAAATAACTGAACATTTAAATACAATAAATCAATACAGAAAATATATATATAAAGTTAAAAGTTTTACACAGATTAAAGTGCAAAAGAACTATAAAAACCAATAGGTACCACTTTACAATAAGACCTCATTCGTTAACCTTAGTTAATGCATTAAGATTCACAATGACCAATAGCTACATTTGCAAATAATGTTTGTAAAAAATACAAGTCTTATGTCTCATGTTAGCTCATTAAATAACTCCGTTCCAACTTTCGATTTTAACTAGAGATGCAACGATACCATTTTTTTCAGAACCGATACTGAAAATTCTGAGTATCTGCCGATACCGATCCAAGCCGATACCAGCGCAGTTTTTTTAATCAATTTAGAATTTCTATAATTCTTCTCTGTGTTGACCTGATCATCACTCTTTTGTGTGTTAAACACAATCTACTACATATAAACAACTTAATTTTAATGAAAAATAACAAATGAAATGTATCTGTTTCTCAGATAAATAAGTATTTTAACTTAGCATGTTCCTTAAATATCTGCAAACACATTAAGGTATTTTTATGCTTAAGTGGAGTCGAAATCGTACGTACAGCACCTTTAAAAAAAACATATCAACATCAAAAAACATCAGCAAGTGACAAGCATTAAAATATGTAAATCAATCCGTTCACGAGTGACAACTGCCAGAAATAAATTTGTAACAGCCTCTCTTAAAGAAAAATACGTTTTCCCCATAGAATAAAAAAAGAGAAGCTGCATGTTGCTGTTGCAAGCTTTAATTGAATCTAATAATTGCTATTACTAGCTTTAGATTCAGAGTGTAACTTGCAATTATTGTTTTAAAACTATTGTTACTTTCAAGTAATAAATAAGTCACAGTAACAGAAATAAATACAAGTTAGCTGAAAAGATTATTTGTTAAGACCGCTTGCATTATGGGCACTGTCGAGTACATTACATTAAACGTCAGACGAACAGAAATTATTTGATTAGAAGCATGCCAGGTTAGTACTATCTAAACAATGTAGTACATAGCTGGAACTATATTAAACAGAACGACATTTGGGTTTCACAACATTTTCACACAATTTCTACACGGGGTCCTTCTCCATCCCCGAATGAATCATGTGGCGAGCTTTCACCGGTACAGCTAAAAGACACGCCTGCTATCACCAGAGAGTACACAACCAACTCGAACTCTCGATAAAGCTAGTACTTTTAGAACATGTTATATTACAAATACGAACAAAAGATGAAGACTTACTAATCTACTAAGGTCTTGTTTAGAGAGATGAGGCTGACTCAACGTTGTTCCAGACTCGTCGCCCGCCATCTTGATATAGAAAAGGAATGGAAGTATGACCGAGCAAACGCCTGACCGTTTTTTTTTTACAAATACACGTGTGGTTTTAAAACATATCCCTTTAAATTACTTTTAAGTGTTGGATATTTACATATAGATATTATTCTATGTTTCACTATTACACTGCATAAAACCATAATATAAAAGAAATAATTCTAAACTACTTGGAATGGGATGATGCAATCAGTTTCTAGAAAACCCGAAGAAGCAGAAACAGACCAGAAAGATTATAATTTATATCAACTAATTTGAAACACCAACATAATCAGCAACACAATTTGATAAACATCTACAAATTGAACACACGGATTGACGCGGATGAGACCAGGGTCCGTCTTAGGGTTATGACGTTACGTGATTTGTAGTTTTTTACATTTTGAGCAGACGCGTTTAGCTAAAGCAACTTATAAATGAAGATAATGGAAGCAAATAAATAAATAAACAAATAAATAAATAAATATATATATATATATATATATATATATATATATATATATATATATATATATATATATATATATATATATATATATATATAAATGATATGCAAGTGCTTTAACAAGTCTCATTTAGCTTATAAATAAAACATAGAATAGAAAAATAATAGAACAAGCTAGTGTAAGTAGTGTTTTTTGCTTTTTTAATTGTATAATAAATGAAAAGAAAACAGATAGAATAAAAAAAGATTAGAATGCTGGTGTTATCATTATTTTTTAAGAAAACAAGCAGCAAATTAATAGAGTACAAGTCTAAAAAAGTATTTTTTAAAGAATGTAATTAGAATAGAGTGTGTTAGAGTTAGAGGGTCAAATAAAGATAGAAGAGATGTATTTTCAGCTGATTCTTGAAGATCTGTCTGTCTCTCCGTCTGTCCAAATCTTTTTTTTTATAGTATCAGAAGTTTTATGGGCTCCCTCATATATTACTGTGTAATCAGTAAACATATTCTTTTGATGTTCCTATTGTGACGTAAATATTAAAGTCAACTACACATACTAAAACATTATTTAGAAACTTTAATGTGGACAGTGCAAATATACCTCTTGTGTATAGTGTTTTGCCTTTGTTTTCCTCTCTGCAGTTATTGTAATATGTATAAAACTGTACTGTGAGTGTGCATCATACAGTGTTGACCTGTTTTTGCAACATAATTGACCTTGAGGGATCAATAAAAAATATAATATAATATAATATAATATAATATAATATAATATATTATAATATAAAACAATATAATATAATACAAATCAATACAATATAACATAATACTATAATATAATATAATATAATATAATATAATATAATATAATATAATATAATATAATATAATATAATATAATATAATAAAACAGGAGGTTCCCACGTTTATAAGGATTCATAAGGAAAGTAAAAGTTAAATCATAATATATGTCATGATTTATGTGCTCGAAGCAGTTTTCACATTTGTGACAGTGAACTAAAACATTTTGTAACGTGTAGGCAGAGAATATTGACACACAAACTCAACGTTTCCGTCCGACCGACAAATGTTCGGGAAATGACGTCAGTGCAGACAATAACATGGCGTCTACGATCGCCGTGGAGGCTATAGACAAACAACATTTAGGGATTCACTCTAAATAACACAAGTTTATTGTCACCTTAAGACGTCAGTGGGCAGCGTATCTCCGTCGATAATGAGATATCATATATAATTTCTCTGGAGTTTGTCTGACAGCAGCGCTCCATGTCTGAAGGACCTCGGGCTCCCTGGTCGAAGCGGGGCTGTGTGGACGCGCATCGCAGAGGTAAAACACCACTGGACTCGTTTCATTTCCCACTCAACCTTGTCCTGCTTAATAGCGGAGTCGTTTTAACTTACCGTAGCCGAAAACATCAGAATAATGGGTTGACATTCGTTGGGACGTGTCAGCGGTTATCATTTCTGTCTGTGTCTATCATATTGACCTAGTGAGCTCCCTAGGAAGACAGCATGTTTAGGCATCATATTCGCGTTAGGGTTCAGTGACTGTAAATGCTGTCTATATAGACAGCTGAGCTCACTATATTTCAAGATTTCCCCGCCAGTCAGTGTTTATGTCCAGTGCTTGTAGATAGTTATTAAAGATTTAAGTAGCAAAACACTAGCAACAATTAACTGCAAAATCAAAACATGTCATTAAGAAGCCCATAACACGGGGCTGATTTTCTTGGAATCAGTCAAGCGTTGTTCTTGTGTCTGGTTCAGTGAAGGTCTGTGAAGTTTAGATGATTTAAAACCACGCTAGAGTCTAATGTAAGGTTGAACACTTCTAAAACAGATCCATTTGTCATTAAGTTACTGTGACAGTTAAATGTTCATTATTTACTAGGAGAACAAACTTTTCTTACAAACTTAACGTTACTAGTCATCACAGAGAAGTTTACCACAGTGTCAGTCAAAAAACATTGTTTATTTAATTAGAAATACAGTAAAACCTATAACATTAAATATCAGTTTTCTGTTTATATCATTTAAAACTGAATTTATTCCTGTGATGCAAAGCTGAATTTTCAGCATCATTACTTCAGTCTTCAGGGTCACATGATCCTTCAGAAATCATTCTAATATGCTGATCAATCAATCAATCAATACTGAAAACGTTGTCCTGCCTAATATATATTTGAGAAAGAAACCATGATACATTATTTTCAGGATTCTATGATGAATAAAAAGTTATCTGACCTGTCTGTTTTGTGATTGTAGCTCTTATACTGTTTAGTGTACATCGAAGAATCCCTCACATATATGCATTTGCTCAGCCTCACAATAAATATATATATATATTTTTTACATTTTTATACACTATATCAGATGTTGCTTTATGTTTTCTGAATGAGTAACATTTGATATGTCCCTTTTAACTCTTTAGCAGAACATTTTCAAATGTGTGTTAAAACAGGTGAATTAAATAATAATAACAATGCCGAAATGAAAGAATATCTGTCTATTTACCAGCATGTGGATGTCATCTCATTTTAGAGCAGGGCAAGTACAAGCAGAGGAAATGTGAGCGTCCCTTCAGCGCAGTGAAGCCGACAGTCGGCCAGGAGGCCTCGAAAAGGTAATCTCACAAAATCTTCACCCTCTGCTTTTCTGCAAGCCGCATATCCTGCTGAGGATACAGTGTCTTTAAATGTATTTCATCTCTTTATTATATTAGAAATGATTGAACAATAAGAGGCTGTTGTTCCGCACAAATATGGAGTAGTTTTAATGTGCAAGCGGGGATATATGTTGTCAAAGTATTCTGTCAAATTTGACCACCATTTAATTGTTGCACACTGTGGGAAATTGAGTTGTTGGTGCATTTTTAAGGATTTTAGTCTGTTGGTAATTCTCACGTTATTTTAATGATTGGGGCTTGTTCAATCTGTCATTTAGGTGAATATCTTCAGAATTAAATTTCCTTCGGACACAAGAGGTACTGTCCTCTGATTGGCTCGGACACCCCCCGTGACATGCCCGTGGCCAATCAGAGGTGAGTGTGCTGTGTGTGTATCTGCAGTAGAAGGGGAGTGTGTGTAGGGGAGCTTAGAGATAGAGTTTGGCTTTCAGCAGCAGAAACTGAAGTGCTGAGGTGTGGAAGTTCTTGAACTCCTTCCTGAGGCTTTATTAAAGTCTGGCATGTTTCTTTCACCATCTGTTATTCACTCAAATACAAATGGCTCAGACGATTTGGTTGATAAAGAGCTTGAGGAGATGCTGTTTAGTTCAATGAGCATGTAATTAAAGATATGCATAATTTTATCTTGTTTTAAAGGGATCGTTTACCCAAAAATAGAAAATCTTCTCATTGTTTATGCTACATTCAAAAAATTCGTTATTATTTTATTTTTATTTTTAAGAAATCTGTAATGCTCACCAAAGCTTATGTGATCAAAATTACAATAAAAACTGTAATATTGTGAAATATTCAAATTGAATTGTTTTGTAAATATTTTAAAATGTAATTTATTCTTCTAATGGCAAAGCTGAAATTTTAGTAGCCATTACTGTAGTCTTCAGTCTCACATGATTTTTAAAACTTTTTTTAAATTCATGTTTAAAAGAGTTGTGCTGCTTTATAGAGATCCATTTTTCTCAGGCTTCTGTGATAGACAGAAAGTTAAAAAAAGAACAGAATTTATTTGAAATAGAGATATATTGTCATATGTATAAATGTCACTTTTGATCAATCTAATGTATTTATGCAGAATAAAACAAATTTCTTGTCTTGGCGTGTCTTTATCTGACTACTAATTTCCAATTCATTCCAAACTTTTATGACTTGCTTCTTTCTGTTTTTGTCTATCAAATACTGTTAATGTTGTCCAAAACAACAGTGGACCCCACTTAATTTAATTTTATGGTCAAAAAACACTGAGAATTGTTTCGACATATTTTTGGGTGAACTGTCCCTTTAAGAAGCTATTCCCACCCAGTTGATTGATACTGAACTCTGAGATGAGACAAATAAGTCTTATTTCTATCAAATACTTAAGGAAAAAAAGCAGTAAAACATCGGTCTCTCCATCACAGTTATGGTCTTCTCAGCTTTGCAGAGCTGACCAGCTGAATGGGATGTATCGACTCTTCTCGACAAGTCATTTATTTGAGCTTCTGTGTCTCTGCAGGTGCCTAATGGCAGAGGATGTGGAGGTGTACCTTTCCCAAGTGCATGACGGCAGCGTGTCGTCAGGCTTCAGAGCCTTGTATGAGGAGCGACTGCTGCTCGATGTCACTCTGCTCATCGAGGAGCACCACTTCCAAGCACACAAGGCTCTGTTAGCAACGCAAAGCGATTATTTCCGGGTCATGTTCACGGCTGATATGCGGGAACGTGACCAGGATAAGATTCACATGAAGGGGCTGACGGCAGCTGGGTTTGGTCACGTCCTTCGCTTCATGTACTACGGTTCTTTAGAGTTGAGCATGATCACGGTACAAGAGATCCTGCAGGCTGCCATGTATGTGCAGCTCACCGAGGCTGTAGAGTTCTGCTGCTCGTTCCTGCTGGCCAAGATCTGCTTGGAGAACTGTGCTGAGGTCATGCGCTTGCTGGAGGACTTTAGTGTCGGCGTGGAAGGCGTGCAGGAGCAGCTTGATGCGTTTCTGCTGGAGAACTTTGTGCCCTTGATGGGGCGACCAGACTTCCTGTCTTATCTGAGTTTGGAGAAGTTGATGGCATATTTGGATAGTGACCAATTAAGTCGATTTCCGGAAATTGAGCTGTACGAGGCAGTGCAGGGCTGGCTGAGACATGACCGGCGGCGCTGGAGACATACGGATGCGGTCGTGCAGAACCTGCGCTTTGGCCTCATGACTCCTGCCAATATCTTTGAGAAGGTAAAAGTGCTTCCTTGTTTTGAGATATCAATAAAAGGTTATACCTAGGAATTACGAAGATTGGCATATATTACACATAAAACCAGTACATAATGTCAGTAAACAATTATATACACTTACAAATGCAATTATCTAAACCACAAAATATGTTATTAACCATTTCCTCCATTTGTTCTCAAAGATTTGCATAGAAAAAAGTTATTTTAAGAAATTTTTCCATACTGATACCTTGACTTTGATACCTGTTCCTGAACAATACATTTTTCGATATACATTTTAGGAAATCCATTTTAACAAGATTACATTACACATAACCTCATAAAATAAATATTTTTTTCATTTTGTTTAGGTTTCTACAGGCTCAAAAACTCATCTCCTGAGCCACTGCACAAAGGAACAAAATGTAACCAACACAATAAATCAGTGCAAAGCATTAAGCAGAGCATTAACTGCTTCTAGCGTTTTCTCTTTCATGATCGCTAAAACTTATTTGCTGTTCATATTTCAACCATATTAGGTGTTCATAACCCGCCCTGTCTCTTCTGATGGCGAACGTGCATTACACTTCCAGAAAAACATTTACAGGGATGAAACATGAAGCTAATAAACATGCGATTATGATTTGTATTTGATTTTTAATGAGATTCTGCTTATTTTTCTAACAATACACTGCGTTTACATGAGAAATGCTAAGCAGATGTAGCGATTATTTTATTTTTAAAAAGTTACAAATAACATTTTTTTTGCAACATTATTTGACTTCTCATTTGATAAAACCCTCATTAGATCGCAATCGGAAGTTATTACAAACACTCTGGTGGTTTAAAGTGAGTGAAATCATAGTATAAGTTGTATAAATTGTCTTTTGTAGCATGATGCTACAGTGTGCATGAATGATCACAGATGCATTTTCTTGGTGCCTCACCAGAGCCAATCACTGATTTAGGCAGATAATAGTCTCGCGTAGCCAGACATTCAGATTTATGGCTGAAGATCAGGAATTCAAGGCACCATTCACTGCCCCCCTCCCCCCCATGAGGCCGTTTGACTGACATGTCAAACAACCAATCACAGTTTTTGTTCATAGTCAGGTTTCGAGATGTGAAATTGTCGCCACAATAACAGACCAGTGAGTGAAACTCACTCTAACATATTTTAAAGATTATATGCCATGAACTATTTTGCATACTTTTAAAAATCCAGCGTTTAATTGATCCTGATAAGCGCTCATGTCACAGTTGTAAACAAGATGGTTTTCTTTTTTCTTGAGGGGGTTTGGCGGCACGTCTCATCTTTGTTTCCAGGCGGAACGTTAAAGAACGCAACACAAACGTCTCACGGAAATCCTGTAGAATTCAACCAATCCGACGACGACTTCGACACTCCTGAAGTGTTTCCACTTTTGTGTCCCATAGGCTGAGACTAGGCAGATAAAGCATGCTGCATGCTTATTGGCTCACTGACTCTATTGAGATTAAAGGCCCGTTCACACCAAGTACGATAACTATAAAGATAATGACAAAGATATATTTCTAAAAATCGTTCTCAGTAATAAAGAATAGCAGGGTCCACACAACTATAATGATAAAGGCACAGAGAAACGATATCGTTGGAATAACTTTCTGTATGATTTTTTCCAGCTGATGAACGATAAAAATATTGATAGCCAATCAGTATCCATCCTGCTTTAATGAGCTGGAGAATTTAAAGCGGTAGACGAGCGTGCTCCAGAATAAACAGATGATATCTTTCACTGGTGTGGATGCTAATAATAAATTTATAGTTATCGTTCTTGGTGTGAATGGGCCTTAACCCCTTAGGTATAAAAATTGGTTACCAAACATCAAGACATTTTTCAACACTCGCTATCGAGGCAATTTGATCGGTACCTAAAAAGTATCAAACTCTATATCCAGTTCTAATTTTAAGATGTAATAATGTTACAATATTACTGTTTTTACTGCATTTTTGATCAATCAAATCCAACTTTTGTGAGCATAAGAGACTTCAAAAAACTTCTTCTTACCCCAAACATTTGAACAGTGGTGTATTTATAAAGTGACCTTTATCTGTTTCTTCCTCTTTGCACAGGTGAAGACATCAGAGTTCTACCGTTATTCCCGCCAACTGAGACTAGAAGTAGACCAGGCGCTCAGCTACTTCCATCTAGTGAATGAACAACCACTGGCAGAAACCAAGTCCAACCGCATCAGATCTGTGAGACCCCAGACTGCTGTATTCCGTGGAATGATTGGCCACAGCATGGTCAATAGCAAGATCCTCCTCCTGCACCGGCCCAAAGTGTGGTGGGAGTTAGAAGGGCCACAGGTGCCGCTTCGCCCCGATTGCCTGGCCATCGTCAACAACTTTGCTTTCCTGTTGGGTGGTGAAGAACTAGGCCCGGATGGAGAATTCCATGCTTCTTCGAAGGTCTACCGCTACGATCCCAGACAGAACTCCTGGCTACGCATGGCCGACATGTCCGTTCCCAGATCGGAGTTTGCTGTCGGCGTCATCGGGAAGTATATTTATGCCGTCGCAGGCCGAACTCGCGATGAGACGTTCTATTCTACAGAGCGTTATGACATTGTCGAGGACAAGTGGGAGTTTGTAGACCCGTATCCTGTCAACAAGTACGGTCACGAAGGAACCGTGCTCAACGGGAAGTTGTATATCACTGGCGGCATCACCTCCTCTTCCACCTCAAAACAAGTATGCGTTTTTGACCCAGGACGCGAGGGAACGTCCGAACACCGTATACGGCGCACGCCTATCCTCACTAACTGCTGGGAAAACAAGTCAAAAATGAACTACGCTCGTTGCTTCCATAAGATGATCTCCCACAATGGGAAGCTGTACGTGTTCGGTGGAGTGTGTGTGATATTGCGTGCCTCTTTCGAGTCCCAGGGCTGCCCTTCGACGGAAGTGTACGACCCAGAGACCGACGAGTGGACTATTTTGGCCTCTATGCCCATAGGACGCAGTGGACATGGAGTGGCAGTGTTGGACAAACAGATCATGGTGCTTGGAGGACTTTGCTATAACGGTCATTACAGCGACTCTATCCTCACATTTGACCCTGAGGAGAACAAATGGAAAGAGGACGAGTATCCCAGGATGCCTTGCAAACTGGACGGACTACAAGTGTGTAGTTTGCACTTCCCAGAATACGTTCTGGAACACGTGAGACGCTGCAGCTGAGTATTTATAACTTCTTTACAGTTTAGGAGACACGTTTACAGGTGTGGCAAGTAATACTAATACTGTTGAAGCTTTTAAATGTGCTTCTTGAAGAAGAAAACTCCTTTTTAGGCTTAAATTGTAGAATGAAAGTTTGTTATTTGGTCTGAACATTGGCATAAAAACGAATACAGACAACCTTTTTGCTCATACATCTGACTCATTGCACTGTAATCATCCTGTAGAGCACATAATACTCTTCATGTTTCGCCACATTGTCCTCTCTGTGACATTCTTCTATATCCCTTCATTCTCTTCACAGGAAGTCATGTTTTATGCGTGCGTGTTTCCACGAAAAGGAGACTAAATGAAATAGAGGAACTCATGAAAAAAGTTAAAAACGCCCCCGTCCCTTTTTTTTTCATTCACACATACTAATTTAAGAATGCATTTGTGCTGATACTAGTGATGTTGTTGTGGACAATGATTGTAATCTTGACGATGATGTTGACAAGCATTGCACTCGTAAAAAGGGCGTATATTACTGCTCTACAATAACACCGGTCCTCCGCTGCTGACTGCAATGGGAGAAAAGGGGACGCCAGAGATTAGGGGACACATAGTTCCTGCTTCTCCATCCTTTATTAGTTGTGCTTATGCTTATTTTTAACTTATTTATTAAAATGGCAAATCCTCGCCAATCTCGATCCGATCTGTGTGTGTCTCATTTTGTTTCACCAGCAAAGGGCTAAATGACATTTGCATCTTATGTTTAATGTCTAATGAAGTTTGTTTGTCTGTACAATGACAGTCAATGGGTTTTGGACCAAAAGTTTTGGACCCCATTGACTTTCAGTGTATGGATAACATACAAACATCATCTTTTGTGTTCAGCATATGGAATGACATGAGGGTGAGTCTGAATCTGAATTTTCGGGTAAACTGTCCCTTTAAGCCAGATCTTGAAGGTGTTTGGCACTATGTCATTTCCTGTTATGGACTTCACATGTGATGCTATGTGTTCTTCAGAGTTCTGGTTTGTTCGACATTTCTCATCCAAAATACATGTTAATTTCATGTACATATAAATGCCAAACTGGTCTGTAAGGGTCAAGTTGTAATAATCAGACACAGCAATAGATTTTAACCGTGTCTTGTTATCCTTTAGCAGAATAACAGACATTTATTCCACTATTATAATAATAATCCATAGCCCTGTGTCTTGTTCTTGAGAGAAGTATAATCAGACTGCAAACTTGTTCACTAGAATCTGGTGGATCACTGGTATTTGAAGACTTTGTAATTCATTTCCAGAAATAAATGTTCATACTGTCCAGCTCTTTGGGTTTCCTAATTGAATACAAGTACTTGCTGTGCTGCTGTATTTGGGTTTAGGGTGTATTTGAGCCTCTGTCTTCTTGATATATCAGCCACTTATCCTGTGGGTTTATCCCTGTAAGAGGATCCACTAGCAGGATGGGCGCTGTGACCTAAGCCTGCTCACGGCGGTAAAGTTGTGTGTCGCCATGTCTGACAGAAGAACATGGTGCTATATTGAGAAAAATGCATTCCTGTAGCTTAAAGAGTAAAAGCATGCTGATAGCAATGCCAAGGTCATAAATTAAATTCACATGGATGTGAATTGGGGAACAAATGTATACATTCAATGCAATGTAAGTCGTTTTGTAAAAATTGTCAGCCAAATGCGTAAAAAAAAAAGTATGGAAAGATGCCTTGTGGTAAAATTTTTAAGTCATGGAGTCTTTTGGTGCATCTGAAGTCCTATTTTGAAATGAAGTATAACCACAGAATTTTGCGAGCAGATTAGATTAAAAAAAAAAAAATCTTAATAATAATAAACACAAGCTGACACCTAAATTTAATCGTAAATAAGACTGTTTTATACCTTTATAATGTCCTTGTGAGTTTTTGTCTATTTATCATTGCAATATGAAATCCACATCTGCCTCGAGTAATAAAATGTATCAACCTGTTCTCCCAAATTTGACTTTAAATTTCACAAAGTAATTTCATATCTCACTAATGGAGCTTAATGTCTTGTAATTGTGATTTTATGTATGAAGTTTGTTGTAATTGTACAATTATTATTATGCTTAGGTGGAAACAAGTTTCCATACAAATCATGTTAATGGGAACTAATTAATCCAGATCATTCTGATCAAGTATTCGATGCGATGATAGTGAATTGATTTTCTGAAACTTCTGTTTTTTGTTTTTCCATGATGATGCATTCAACATTTTAATTGAAAGCTTAAAGTGAAGTGACATTCAGCCAAGTATGGTGACCCCATACTTTCTCGTGGCTTGTTCTCTGTATTTAACACACCCACACACAGCAGTGGGCAGCCAATTATGCTGCGGGAGTCGAGCCTTGCTCGAGAGAATTTCGTGGTATTGCCGGCCCGAGGTTCGAACCCAGAACCCTAGGGTTAGGGGTTAAACTCTCTAACCACTAGGCCACAGTTTGCGTTGATCACGTCACAGTATTGCATGTCACGAAGATAAAGGTTGTGTCAACTTCCCTGGCCATTACAGATATTGTAATCATGATGTTGGGTTTATAATTTCCGTTTAGTAAAAAGCGCTGTTTAAGGCGTGGCGCGCACGTGGCGCCGTGGCTTAGTTGGTTAAAGCGCCTGTCTAGTAAACAGGAGATCCTGGGTTCGAATCCCAGCGGTGCCTTTTAACTGCATTATATTAAACCTTTACTTTTACAATGCACTAGTAATGATGATTACTCATTATTCTTTTTATTCAAGAAAATATCTATCGGGTTTTGTCATTTTAATTCCAGTTTATGTTTAAGCACATCCATGGCTACAAAAAAGTTTTAAATGTACCATACGCTATTTAATGGCTTACCTGCAAAATGATTAAACAGCAAGAAAGGTAACATACAAAAATATTTTACCAATGTTTTGGGCAACAGAATCTTTAATAACTTTACTATATAAATTGCAATAATGTTTAACAAATATATTACATAAGATTATAATAAAAATATTATAAAATTGTTTACCCTTGTTATATAGCTGACCCTGAAAATGTAGTGTTGACTTGTATCTCTCAACAGCAATTTTAGTTTGTATGACAGAAAATTAAATGTCTCATTATCCGATTTCCTCGTTTTGAAGTGAACCCAGAGTTTCCCTATCATAGGTCACTTCGATGCTGCGGTGACGTCACCACGTATGGGAACACCTCTGGTGTGACGAATGTCTGAAGCCCTATACCATCCCGCCAATCCTATTGGCCAAATGGCGCATAGCACCACCCTGCGCATGCGCACGCATGATATACCTGGGTGCAGCGCGCCATTTCGCTCAGATTTCATTCCTTCAGGAATAGCGAATCATCTGTGCCCTATCATCTCGCGTTCTCCAGCGATTTTCTTCGAGCAGTGTTAACTCCTCTTTCGCGGACGCGATGAGTCAACGAAAGGTAAGAGCCGTATATGGGTTTATCACAGGGAGGCACTCATGAGAGATTCGTTTGCAGCCTCTCTCATGTTCTCTCTGTGATAGCCTACGGCTATGGTAAAATAAGAAAGTAATCCGCGCTCTGGAGTCTATTTCTCAGTCGCCTCGCGTCTAACCCCCACCGTTCGCTTCTGCGGTCGCCGAGGCCCCGCACGAGGTGTTGGTTAGGGGCGATATGTGCGGCTTGACTATGAGTACAGTGATGCACTGGATTTTTCCACTTGCTCGCTCTCCCCTACTCGAGCGCGTTAATCAGAGCAGTTTGCTTTATACTATGTTGTCTACCGCAGCTTCTACTCAGAGTAGGCTCTGACCGGCATAAGCGGTTCTCTCCCTCCGAGCGGATAGGAGAAACGCGCTTCCCCTTTTCTCAGTGTGCTAATATGTGGCTATCCACGCGGTGGATAAACTACCCTTCTCACGGACCTCCACCAAGAGGTTCGAGGTCCTGGAAGCAGCCTTATCGGCGCATATCACGAACGGCGCGGGTTTTTGCCACGATTTAGTGACATGCTATTATATAGCGATGCCGTTTGACTACCTCTCTAGCCGAACGGATCGCGCCTAACTCCGCCGCGACCTAGTCTCGTCTAGACGTATCGAGTCGTGTCTATTTCGGGAAAAATTTCATTCTCTTATTACGGTTCTTTACGAGAAGCCTCTCGTTCTCCCCCACGCTCTAACATTGACTGTCTCGCAGCACAAGCACTTCGAGCGTCACTGAACTGAGCTGTTATTTGAGCGCCCCTCAGACACTGCACAATTCGTCTTCAGAGTTTGAGGGACGGCACAAGAGACTGGCGAATTTGGCCAGTTTATGACGGCTCACACAGCTGCCGCGTTTTCGCTAGCGGCGTGGCCTTATGTTTATCTTGTTGGTTTAAATCCTGCCGTGGACACGCTTCAGGATTATACACAACGAAACGCAGCGAGTTTGACGCATGCATTTCCTTCTATGTTTGCCGGGGTCTGTGCCCTCCACTGAAGAGTGCTGTTGGACTGCTAATGCACATCCAACCCTCTCACTGCAGTCCCCACGCTCTAACATTGACTGTCTCGCAGCACAAGCACTTCGAGCGTCACTGAACTGAGCTGTTATTGGAGCGCCCCCTCAGACACTCTGCACTATTCAGCCTTCAGAGTCTGAGGGACGCCACAAGAGGCTGGAAAATATGGCCAGTTTATGACGGCTCACACAGCTGCCGCGTTCTCGCTAGCGGCGTGGCCTAATGTTTTCTTGTTGTATTAAATCCTGCCGTGAACACGCTTCAGGATTATACACAATGAAACGCAGCGAGTTTGACGCATGCGCCTTACTTCATGTTTGCCAGGGTCTGTGCCCTCCACTAGAGAGTGCTGTTGGACTGCTAATGCACATCCAACCCTCTCACTGCAGTCCCCACGCTCTAACATTGACTGTCTCGCAGCAAAGGCACCTCGAGCATCATTGGATTGAGCTATCATTTGAGCGCCCCCTCAGACACTCTGCACTATTCAGCCTTCAGAGTCTGAGGGACGCCACGAGAGACTGGCGAATATGGCCAGTTATGATGGCTCACACAGCTGCCACGTTCTCGCTAGCGGCGTGGCCTACTGTCATCTTGTTGGATTAAATCCTGCCGTGAACACGCTTCAGGATTATACACAACGAAACGCGGCGAGTTTGACGCTTGCGCTTTCCTTCTATGTTTGCCAGGGTCTGTGCCCTCCACTAGAGAGTGCTGTTGGACTGCTAATGCACATCCAACCCTCTCACTGCAGTCCCCATGCTCTAACATTGACTGTCTCGCAGCTAAGGCACCTCGAGCATCATTGGATTGAGTTATCATTTGAGCACCCCCTCAGACACTCTGCACAATCCAGCCTTCAGAGTTTGAGGGGCGGTACAAAAGGCTGGCAAAGATGGCCAGTTTATGACTGCTCATACAGCCGCCACGTTCTCGCAATGGCGACGTGGCCCGATTTTTATCTTGGTGAATTAAATCCTGCCGTGGATACGCTTCAGGATTATACACAACGAAACGCAGCGAGTTTACGCATGCGCTTTACTTCATGTTCGCCAGGGACTGTGCCCTCCACTATAGAGTGCTGTTGGACCGCTAATGCGCATCCAACACACTCACTGCAGTCCCTACGCTCTGACATTGGCTGTCTCGCAGCAAACAGCGCTTCGAGCAGCATTGGATCGGGCTGTGACGCCAGGCATAAATAATAACTAATAATCCCTCAGACACTGCGCAATCCAGCTTTCAGATTTTGAGGGGTGATTCTAGGGTCTTACACAGACGACCCATTTATGACGGCTCGCACAGCCGCCGTTTTAGTTAGCGGCAGAGCTTGATGTTCAATTCGTTGGTCTAATTCCTGCCGTAGACACGTTCAGGATTATACACAACGGGACGCAATAGCTCTTATGCATACACTTCCCCTGTGCACGAATGCCGCAGGCTTTTCCGTGCACGGACATTGTGTATGACAACGTTGCAGAAAGCGGAAATTTGAGAAACTGCTAGTATCGTTTTGGGTCGCGTGTAACGCTTGCCCGGCATTTCTCAATGGGTGTTACGCACAATTGTCACGGATACACCAATTCGCTTTTTAGAGGCCCGCCTCTTTCCGCTGAATTCTTTCCACGGTGGTAGACTGATGGTAATAGCAGTGTTGTGACAGGAGATGTCAACTCTGCTGAGCAAAGGGGCTATAGAAGTCGTAGACCCCGTACTTCTCAATGCATGGATGTAGCTCTGGCCCCGTTGCGGCTCCAGGGCGTCCATCTGTTAACCACTTGTACGATTGACAGCGGCATTCCCCGTAATTTGTCTGGGGTTACTTCACATGCGCCCCTTTTCAGTGGAAAAGTGGGCGGAAAGACGAAATATTTCACCCCGTTGTCTTCCGCATCCGACGATTTCGGTGACACGGAGTTGTGTGATGTCGTTAAAACTATGGATGCCAACCGAGTTTCTCCTACCGGGGTTCGGCTGGGGATTGAGCTTTCCCAGAGACCGTCACGACGGATGCGTCTTTGACCGGTTGGGGAGCTGTTTGTCAAGGGCTATCAGCCCATGGAGTGTGGACAGCTGCACAACGCGGTTGGTATATAAACCGGTTGGAATTACTGGCAGTTTTCTGGCTCTCCAGTAATTCGCGAATCTGCTGATCGGCCGTCTTGTGCTGCTCAGATCAGACAACACAGCGTTTGTCTCATACCTGAATCATTAGGAAGGATTACGCTCTCGCCCCCTGTGCAGGCTGGCGAGACATGTTCTTCTCTGGTCTCAGAGAAAATTTCTGTCGATCCGAGTTGTTCATGTCCCTGGACGTTTGAACTTCGGAGCGGATATGCTATCCAGACAGGCTCTGGAACAGGGAGAATGGAGATTACACCTCCAGACGGTGAATCTTTTATGGTGGGTATTCGGCAAAGCGAAAGTGGATTTATTTGCGTCTAACATGACTACGCATTGCCCGCTATGGTTCTCCCTATGCCCCCCATCGCCCCTGGGTGTGGATGCATTAGCTCACAGCTGGCCCAGGACCAGTCTGTATGCTTTCCTCCGATTCATTTGATCCCAGCGGTATTATGCAGAATACGGCGGGACAGAGTGGAACAGCTGCTGCTGGTGGCTCCGCGATGGCACACGCAGCCGTGGTTTGCGGATCTATCAGTCTGCTAGCGGGCTCTCCGTGGAGATTCCCCTCAGGCAAGATTTATTATCACAAGCACAGGGGCTGATTTGGCACCCGAGGCCGGATCTGTGGAAACTGTGGGCGTGGCCACTGAGCGGAGTGCATTAGTATGTCCCGGTCTTTCTGTTGGAACCGCTGAGACTATATTGAATTCTAGAGCAGCTTCTACGAGACGCTTATATGCTTTCAAGTGGAGACTGATTACAGCCTGGTGTGGCAATCGTAATGTGGATCCAGTTTACTGCCCAGTGGCTTCAGTGCTGGAGTTCCTCCAGGATTGTTTTTCGGATGGCGTAACACCAGCCACTTTTAAGTTTTACGTGGCAGCCATTTCAGCTTACCACGAATACTTAGGCGGTGCCTCTATGGGGCGTCATCCATTAGTTTCTCGTTGCATACAGCGTGCGCGACGGCTGAGGCCTTTCCGCCCTGTTCGAGGTCCTTCATGGGGTTTATCCTTTGTGTTGCTAGGTTTATCAGGGCATCCGTTTGAGCCCTTGGAGCCCGTATCGTATAAATTCTTGACACTGAAGACATTTCTTCTCATGGCTTTATCCTCCCTCAAGAGAGTTGGGGATTTACAGGCTCTTTCTGTTTCACCCTCATGCATGGAATTTGCACCGGGCTCTGTGAAGGTGCTGCTGCGGCCCAGGCCTAACTATGTTCCTAGGTCGCATCTAACCTCTTTCGCTTTCAGTAAGTGTTCCTGGAAGCTTTTTCACCTGCTGAGGCTGGATCAAGAGATCTAAGTCTTTGCCCTGTGAGAGCTTAAAGACTTATGTGGATCGTACAGCCCCTTGGCATGAATCTGACCAGCTGTTTGTCTGTTTTGGACATAAAGTAAGGGCCATGCGGTTACAAAGCAGCGCATGTCCCATTGGCTGGTGGAGGCAATTTCTTTGGCCTATGAGGCGCGCGGACTCGCTTCGCCCTTAGGAATTGAGGCTCATTCCACTTGAGCTGTGGCTTCTTCTCAAGCTTTTCTCAGTGGATCTTCTATGGATGATATCTGTGCTGCGGCAGGATGGTCCTCACCGAGCATTTTTTATCAAGTCCTACAGTCTGGATGTGAGGATGGCTCCTGGCTCCCGGGTTCTCTCCGCTTGAGCAGATGCTTCCTCTGATCTCAGTTATCAGGTACGTCAGGCGTTTTGGTATATCGTTCCCATACGTGGTGACGTCACCGCAGCATCGAAGTGACCTATGATAGGGAACATCTCGGTTACGTATGTAACCTTGGTTCCCTGAATAGGGAACGAGATGCTGCGGTTCTGGCCGTTCCGTACCTTGATAACTCTTCATCTTCAGTCATGAAATCTGAGCGAAATGGCGCGCTGCACCCAGGTATATCATGCGTGCGCATGCGCAGGGTGGTGCTATGCGCCATTTGGCCAATAGGATTGGCGGGATGGTATAGGGCTTCAGACATTCGTCACACCAGAGGTGTTCCCATACGTGGTGACGTCACCGCAGCATCTCGTTCCCTATTCAGGGAACCAAGGTTACATACGTAACCGAGATGTTTCTCTGAAATCAAAATGAGGTGTGGGCACGCCCCCTAGTGGCAAACTATAAATAGAGACTTCACAATAATCACATTTTGTTGCTTTGCAGCCTGATGATGACAGATTCGGTTTTATCAAGCTGTATTTACTCAGTGCATCTTATTTCCAAGTAAAGATTTACCAACCGGTCAGAAAAAAAGGATCACCTTTTGCTTTAATTCCAGCTTTTGTTAAGTCTGTTGGGACTGGCCTCTACCAATCTTTTCACATATAGACTTCTCAATATTTGCCCACTCTTCTTTGCAGAACTGCTCATGTTCAGTTGAATCTGACGACTGTTAGAAATAATGAGAAAGGAATTTCCTATTTAGGGTCATACACTTCACAGTTTAATGTGTATTGTTCTCTTACTTTAAACCAAGTAAAATACACTAGAGGCAAGACTGAAGGAAAAGTGCAGTGCTGACTTCCAAGTGTAGATCTTCCCAAATCAGACACATGGGAGGCCAGGACAGATCTGATCTACTGGTTGAATAAGCACATGTAAACTACAATGGGTTAAAATAACTGAGTTGAAGGTTCTCCAGTGACAAAGTCTGATGATAAAAACCAAACAATGTGATGACATTGACTTCAAATAATTAGAAAACTTTTGTAGTTCTGTGTATTTTTGAAAGATGGCACTTTTGAACTCTACTCAAGATTCAAACATGAAAATGTAACTTTCAGGAAATGACAACTGAAACAAATCAGAAAACAACATTTTAATGATCACTTCAGTACTACATTGAACTGTATCAAATGATAAATAACAGTACGAAGGTTTGAAGTTCTTAAGATCATTGCACTTTTCAACACAGCTACACGACGCTCAGTCTTCAGGCTCGCCGGGGCCCCTGATGTCATCGATCTTCAGAATCATCTTGACTACTTGAGTGGCCAGAGAAATCTGCTGTTTCTTTCCAATGAGGGTCTCGATCACATGCTGTTGCTTCATGTCTGCAAAGATTCAAGTCAAATTTAATGGCAAATAAATACCTTTCTATGAGTCATGTCAAGACTGAACCCATTACATGAAAAAATGGAACAAAGACAGATTCAATTCATCAACAGTCAAGAATTTTACATAGGTACTTTAAAAAAAAAAAAAAAACATTTTTCAATGAAAAATCATTGAAAGGAAATGTATCATAGCTTCCACAAAAATATTAAGTGGCACAATTGTTTTAAACATCATAATGAAAACAAATGTTCCTTGAACACCAAACCAGAATATTAGAATGAATTCTGAATAGAGTTGTTCCGATTCCGATACTAGTATCGGAAATATCTCCGATACCACAACAAATTCTGGCATCGGCATCGGCGAGTACATGAACCCATATACCGATCCGATACCATTTTCTTAAAAAAGACCTAGTTATGACCGCAAGCTTTGCCTAACCGCTGCACGGTTCTTCTTCGCTGCTCAAAATGCATTGAAAACACAGGAAGTTGTGCTGTGTTGCCACAAGCAACCCCTGTTTAGAGCAGCGAAGAAGAAATGAAAACGCGTTAGCAGCCCTGATCTATATATGACTGGATCACTCATCACATTCTAAACTGCCAAAAGACAGTGAAGCCGCTACTATATTATAGATCAGTGGTTAGCAGTATGTCTCTGTAGTACCGGTAGTTACAGACTCTCGAGTATATTCAGTACCGGCAGCTGCGTTCAGTCGCTTCCGTGTTAGTCAAAGCGCAGGGCTCCAGACAGTAGCCGAATATATACTAGTGTCTGTGAATATTAAACTGCAAAATACTATTTAAATATTACTCCCGCAAAATCTACATCTCTGTGGGTGACTGGCACAGATGCGCGAGAGCTCGCTGTTTTGTAGTCTCTGCTGTGTGTCATGAGGACACGAACGCATAAACCGTCACTTCATGAGAATTTACCGTTTCATTTGAGAATACTGTCATATCATAAACACAGACACTCAAAGATCTTCATGGCAGCCCATTAAAATAAATGTTTGGTTTACATGAGTAAATTGACAATATATAAAGCTACTGTTGTAGCCTACAGTAATAATAATACGTCTCTATAATAATAATAATTATGCCTAGATGGTTGCTTGTTTTTTACTTGTTTTTTACTTGTTAGAGATTATCTGATTAATAGATCTTTTTTTATATTCCTAGACTTATTTGTTGCAGTTTTTTATACAGTTATATTGTAAAACTTAAATACCTTTTTTAGTTTGCGGTGTTAGATTTTTGGCTGCATTTGAAGTTCTTTTTTGCATAAGAAAATAAATAATACTGTCAAATTCATGTTAGATAATAAAAATACTGTAATAAATACAGTAGTTCACCATGTATTTGTTCATGTTTTATTGAGGGATCTGTCTGAAGCACACCATAAAAAAATTCTAGCAATTTACACAGGGCTAGTAGTATATACAGCTGTATATACAGATATACACCCAGGTATCGGATCAGTACTCGGTATCGGCCGATACCCTGAGCCCAGGTATCGGAATCGGTATCGGGAAGAGAAAAAGGGTATCGGAACATCTCTAATTCTGAAGACTGGAGTAATGATGCAGGAAATGTAGGTTTGCCATTAAAGGATTTAATTACATTTGAAAATATATTCTCCCCACATTCCACAAGTACTTAAATTATGATTCTTTACTTGCTGTATTTCATAAAAAGTATTTTCATCTTTATTTACAATTTCATATCAATAATGTATAATAAAGAAGTTCGTACCATTTGTTGATAAATGTAGGCAGTCAATCCCAAGTGCAGGGTTGTTTTCCTTGACTTGTTGGGCTCTGACCTCTGCCATTGTTTGAATGGGGTTCATACCGCTGTTCTCGGCCAGTGCCATAGGAATGACCTCCAGAGCATCAGCGAACGCTCTCATGGCATACTGTTCCAGAGAGGGGCACTGGAATAGAAGCAGAATGTTTTAAACACAGGCTTAACAAAAAACATCATGCACCTCAGGGACTGAAAGTGTATAGAGTGCATATGACTCCAAAAGTAGTGTACCTTATCAGCTGCCTGGTTGACTGCAAGAGCGCAGGAGATCTCTGAGGCACCGCCACCATACACAATGCGGTTATCCCTCACGAGGTTACGGATGACACACACAGCGTCATGGAGAGCTCTCTTAGCCTCTTCAATAATCTAAATGATTCAGATGAATAGGCAAAGGAGATGACAAAATTGCAACAGTGATACAAAAACAGATTTATTATCTAGAGGGGGTGGAGGGTGTTAGCACTTAAAACTCTTTACCATTTTGTTCCCGCCACGGATGAAGATCGTCACAGCTCTGGAGTTCTTGCATTCCTCAATAACCAGCATTCTGTCTTTAGTGGTCCCGAAGCAGATTTCCTTCACCAGCCCAGCACTGCCCAACTTCTCTGGGGTCAGCTCGCTGAATCGGGGTACGATACGTCCTCCAGTAGCAATGGCTATGAGCTGGAAAAAAAAAATTTAATCTCAATCTTTGCATACCAGTTTTTTCAGTTTCCCAACAAAGAAAAAAAATAAAGTTATCACAGGTTCTATAAAATGCAGCAAAAGTTATTTCCATGATGATAAGAAATGTTTCTTGAGCACCAATGCAGCATTTTACAATGATTTCTGAAAACTGGAGTAATGATACTGAAAATTGATTTTGACCCCAAACTTTTGGCCGTATGGTTTTTACAAACCTCAATCTCAGGTCCACCGACCCAGCGGACTGCAGGAAGCTCATTCTGCAGAAGTAAGTGATTGGCTTCATCATCAAATCCCCACTGGCAGATGGCAAGATTAGCCCCATTCTCCTTCACCTTTAGTGAAGTTTAAAAACAAAACAAAAATGAAATGCATTTAAATACTGTATTTTACGGACTATAAGTCACACTTTTTTTCATAGTTTGGCTGGTCCTGCTACATAGTCAGGTGTGACTTATTTATCAAAATTAATTTGACATAAACCAAGAGAAATGAACCAAGAGAAAAAATTACCGTCTACACCTGCGAGAGGGCGCTCTATGCTGCTCATTGCTACAGAGACAGAGCGCCCTCTTGCGGCTGTAGATGGTAATGTTTTCTTTTGGTTCTTGGGTCTTATTAAATGCAACTTATAGTCCAGTGCGACTTATGTTTTTTTTTCTCATCATGACGTATTTTTGGACTGATGCGACTTATACTCAGGTGCGACTTATAGTCCGAAAAATACGGTACATGGTCCGTGATAAAGGTCACATTTTTTTAAGGATTGTTGTACTAAATGTAAAAAAATCTTAAACGAACACCAAAACTAATTAGATGTCTTTAAAGCATTAAAATACCAATGTAAATTAAAACCGATCTTCTATTAAAAGCTTCCAGTTTTATATAGCTTTTCTGAATAATTCCCTACTATTTTACAGCTTTACAAAAATACTAGGAAATAAAAATCATAAATACATACACTACATATTAATATACAAAAGTTAAATGACTTTATACATATTAATTACAAAAAGAATTCATTAAAACAATGTGGTCGAACGATATATTGGCAAGGCGGTATTTTTCAAATATCAGCATCTGCCGATAAGTTTTTCTGTTTGGCCGATGCATTTGAGGTGGGACTCAATTACCTTAGGAAAGTGTGCAAACGGAAGCATAGAATATACAAACCTGCCGAATCATTTCCTCAAACTTTTCCTTCTCATACTTCTGCAGAGCTTTGTAGTCCTCAACTGAGGTCACGTCAAGCTTATGCTTGGTTTTGGGCTTGGGGGGCTCAAATGGGCAGGTGAGAATGGCGATTTTTGTGTCTTTCAGTACCTGCATTTAAAACATGCTTATTAACAATGACTTTTCATATGACAAATATGCCACGCATGTGCAACCAGGAATGAATATTAACAGTACCTTGGGCATCTGAGGATGACTGAACTCTTTGTCCACAATCACACCTTTGATGAGCTGAGTGTCCTCTAGTTTACCACCAACTTTTCCTTCAACTTTGATAAGCTCAAAGTCGACATCCTTCCTCTCCATGTCGGCCACGGTCAGGATGGCATTGACTGCGATCTCTGCCATCTGTCTGTGGCAGCGGTTGATTCTACAAAACAATTATAATAATTGATTTTTCATATAATATTCTCATGACCTCTTCATTTAAAAAGACTGGTAAGACAGACACTCACACTTTGGATCCTAGCGTGGTCATGGCTGTCTGAATAAGAGGCTCGGTGTTGTTGGGATCCACTGGGAAACTATCACCAATTTTGTCGAGTTGCTCAATGGCGATCTTTGCGGCCTGGTCATAACCATCGGTGATCCTGATGGGGTGAATGCCTCTGTCTAACAGCTGCTCGGCCTGCTCTAGAAGAGCTCCAGCCAAAACTACAGGGACAAACAGACACAGACCACAAAAAAGCTTTTTAAAAAACACTCATATGAGGCATATATTGCAATTAAAAGATGTAATCTACTGTAGCTTACAGCTGGGTGAACATGGAATAAATGTAGTGAAAAATACACTGCATTTTGAATGTTTTGGGTCAGTCAGATTTTTTTTCAATGTTTTTGAAAATCTCATTCTCACAAAGGCTGAATTTAATGTAAAATACAGTATATATAAAAAAGAAGTAAAATAACATTGAGAACTCATTACAATTTAAAAGAACTATTTTCAATTATAATATTTTAAAGTGGAATTTTTCTTCAATACATTTTATTAGAATATTATTATAAATATGCTTTAGTGTTTTCACAAATTAGTCTTAATTAATAAAATGTAAACAGGGGATTTACTATTAAAATGAAAACATGGAAGAAATATTGTGTGATTTATTTCTTTAAAAAATAAAGTTTTATTAATTATAAATATATCTTCTTCTGCTTGTTCGAAAAAGTGGAATAATTCTAAAACTATTTTGACGAGTCGTGCGCCTTCACACAGAGTTTACAGTTCGGCAAATACAGGTGTACTGTGTGTCCATTGAGATGAATTGATCACTTAATGGAGAGAGAACTCTGAAGCACTCAGTCTAATCTTAGCTCATGCTAATCTTATAACAGCCTTGAACACACACACTGGCGAGTAAAGAATTTATTAGCCAATGGCTAACAATAGACATCATTTAGTCGCCCAGAGTAAAATTAAGTAGCATATGCGAGTGATTTAGTCACAATGTAGAGGGTTGTTTTGACGGGTTGCCGTGAATCCCTTTAAATTGACACTGGTTTTACTCCAATGAAACGGTAAAATGCTTGTGAAGTGACTGGTGATGTTTATGTATTTATGTCCTCATTGAGAAGGCAGATGCTGAAATTACTGCAAGTGTCACGAGCTTCAGTCTATGTATTAAACAAAACCGCACATCTCTGCCATTCATTCATTCACACAGAGACGCGCAGAACATGCAGGATTCAGATTACAAATGACTTTTGCCGTTTAACATTTACAGATACTGGTCTATATGGAGCTTTGATTTGATTACTTTATGCTAATTGACAAATTCCGTGACTGTCCATATTAAAGGGTTAGTTTTTTCAAATTAGTGCTGGGCGGTAAACCGGTTCATACCGAAAACCGGTGTATATTTTAGTTAGGATGTTAATTTTTAATATACCGCCATACCAATGTATTTAATTACTCAACTCACGGGTTTTTGACTAGGTTTAAAACAAGAAAAAGTGCACTTTGAGCAGCTTATTATACAAACCTGGAAGTAAAATGCATGAATGCTGCATTGTTTATATTTATTGAGTGTAAAGTAATGTCTATAACTATGAAAGATTGTTACTGTTCTGTGATAAAAGACTCACAAAGCTGAAAAAAAATAAATACATACATATATATTTTTTTTTTTTTACATTATATGAAATCAAAACAATGAACAAATGTTGTGTTTGTAGACTAAACAGCCGCGGATCAGTAGCGAACTGCAAACATCCTGTCTGAAAGCACAATGAGTCTGTGCTGCGGACTGCATATGCACTGCAGATTCGGCCTGAGATTCGAACCCACAACCCTAGGGTTAGGAGTCAAACTCTCTAACCACTAGGCCACAGCTTCCCCAAGTGTGAAACAAGCGTTACAGGGAAGATGGATGCTGCATAACTAGTAGAACATGACACAGAAGACCTTGTGCCAAAAAGAGGAACCATTTTATGCAAGTGCTGTCGGACTAAAAGCACGTCTTGGAAAATCAACCAGCAGAAAATGCATTATACACCTGATGCATGAAAAAAAAAACATCATAAACTGGGAAACCGGCATAATTTAGAAAGAAACTGTGATATAAATTTTTGTTCAAACCGCCCAGCACTAACCCAAATATTGAAATTACGTCATTAATAACTCACCCTCATGTCGTTCCAAAACCGTGAGACCTCAGTTTATCTTTGGAACACAGTTTAAGATATTTTTGATTTAGTCCGAGAGCTCTTAGTTCCTCCATTTTTGTCCAAAAATAGCAAAAACTAGGACTTTATTCAGCATAGTCTTCTCTTCTGGATCTGTTGTGAGCAAGTTTCATATGTTTATGAATATGTTTAATTTTTTTCATGACTGGATTTTGAGATTCCGTCTGCGTTTTCTGCTTAGTGGAAATCATAGCGCTGTAGGCGTCAAGAACTGGGTTGACCAGGTCTTTTGACAACACTACGCTGCTTAATATTTTGGTGGATTTTTAAAATGATCTCTTTGATTAACAGAAAACTCTAATGCTACCTTTTATCAATTTAATGCATCCTTACTGAATAAATGTAATAATTTCTGGAGTATATATGGAGACATTTTACTTACGGTAATATTTTTTTAATTTATTTTTTGTCATTTTAGCCAAACCCTGCTTAATTTTGACCCTGATACAAATTACTTACATCTGAATGCAATATAAAACCAAACAGAAAACGTCATAAATAAATGTACAGGGGGAATATGTAGAGTTTTTTCAATGCAACTCTGCATCCCATGTGCAATCAGCGGGTTATTATGTTTAGTAAGAAGAGGAGAGAGAACTCACCAACAACTCCAGTCGTTCCATCTCCAATTTCATCATCCTGAGACTTGGAGAGTTCTACCATGAGTCTGGCAATCTGATGGTCCACATCCATCATGCTGAGGATCGTTGCACCATCATTAGTCACAGTCACCTCACCATCCTTATCCACCATCATCTTGTCAAGACCTGTAAACAACAATCATTTGCTTTTGGAACACAGCAAGGAACGGACTAACAAGGCTGCAAGCAGAACTGAGCACTCACCATTTGGCCCAAGTGATGTTCTCAGGGTGTTCGCAACTGCTTTAGCTGCCATGATGTGAGACTGAAATGTGCAGGTTTAACATTAAAATATGCGTATCACAAAAAAAAAAAAACTTCTTGACAGGATTCTTGACAAACTATCAGACGTTAATAAGTAGAAAAATAAAGTCAAGGTACAGTGACAGCTCTCTTATGAATAAAAAATAAATAAAAATTTCTTGTGTATCTGACTGCGCATCATGACTCAACAGCGCTAGAGGAAGCACATGGACCATCCGCTGCTTGACATTAAGTGCATCATTGATCACGTTAGACAATTAAAATAGGACATTCTTTTTATATTAGACTGTAGGAGCATATTGTAATAAATACGTACTTAAAACATGAAACAAACTGCTGTTCTGGATTACAAATATGATTTAATGCACAGTCAAAAGCTCAGAGAGCGCATTAGCCCGTTAGCTTTTGTACCTTCAACGCTTCCAGGCCAGTCAAGCGAGATTTCTTGTCCTGGTCTTTTATGATGATGAAAGGCCTTCCATATTCATCGAAGGCGAGAGTCCCGAGTGAAGACATTTTTAATCTCCACCCCAGTGAAATGCACAACTACGTAAAATGATTTTATACTCGAGATTTTAATCCTCTAGCTGTGCACCTCGCCGCGCGGATCTGCCGGCTAGTTCTGGAAGAATCTCGGGGCGGAGCGAACCAAGTAGTGTATGTTTTAACACCAATTAATTTTCGGGTAAATTAAATACACGTCGAATGATAAACTAAAGAATGGCTTTAAATACTTCAGAAATTTATTTAGGAATAAAAACTAAGAAACTTAACTCTTTCTAACAAACGTTTAAAACTAAACATTTTAATGGTTTAATCCACTCTCGCGATAACTCCAACACAAACGCGAGTACAGCCCCTTTTACTGTCTATGGTACAGCCACATATCTATAGTCCATAGAGACTGACTAAGTATATTGAGATGGGTCCTTGACTAGTACATCCTTTAATTTACAAATTGTTTATTTCTGCAAGGCCATGTGCGAGTCCGGAGTAACGTGGTATCCGGTAACCTGTTCCTCCGGTTCATGCTCTTGAAAGCATGTAAGTGTGGAGTTCAGTATGTTTTTCGTCTGGAGAAGCGGCTGGAGCTTGCGTTCAGAAAGTCAAGGTAAGTTTTAATAACTTCATCCATTTAATCTCACCGCTCACAATTTCGGATGCTCTAAAACAGTGCTTGGTGTATTAAAAAAAAAAACATTTAATTTGTCTGATGTAAATACTCACATGACCAGAGCTGTTCACTTCCAGTTTGTAAATATAGATTATTGTTTAACAATCATATTTTTGAAAAGGTAACATATGAATTAATTAACCTTACAGTTAAAATAATGAGATGTAAATGATTATATAAGTTAATATCACGTCACTGTTTTACGAAACTAGCTTTGAGCCATCTAGACTAATGAATTTATGATTTATTGTATTTATTGTAATTCAAAGTTTATTAAATTATATTTAAAAATATTTTATAATAAATAATTATTTATAATTGTATAGAAGTATTTATAAAATTTAGAATGAAAGTTTTTTTATAATGTCAAGTATTGCTTCGCAAAACATGCAGAAATGATTTGCAACATTTTAACCCCCTTCATCCAGCTTTCATAATATGCCGTGTGAAGTTGCCGCTTGCTTCTTGATATTGTACGGATCTCAGCGTGGTCAGGCTCAGTCTATAGCCGAAGAGATCTGCCAACAAGCAGCTGAGCATGGTTTTACAGCCGATATCAGCTGTTTGAGCAACCAGCACAAGGTATGTTTCTTGCCTATTACTTTTCATGGAAATCAGCAGTCATATATCAGAACTGACTGATGCAACTTGTGCATTCCCATGTTTTCCCAGTACAACGTGGATCGTGAAATCCGGCCAGTTGTGTTTGTGGTTTCCACGACTGGTGATGGTGACCCTCCGGACACAGCTCAGAAGTTTGTAAGAAAGATCAAGAACAAATCTCTGGTGCATGACCACTTCTCCCATCTGCATTATGCACTGTTAGGTAAGATGATCATTCTGTTACGTAAGCGTGAGCTCCATCCATGAGCACTTTTTCATGCTGTTATATATGCAGCTTTGGGAGACACAAACTATGCAAATTTCTGCAACGGGGGCAAGACCATTGACCGCCATCTGCAGCAACTTGGTGCTAAGCATTTCTATGCCACTGGGCATGCAGATGACGGCACTGGGTATGCATGACTGTTAAATAACAATAAAAAGCTTATTTTCTGATATATTGCCTTGTCAGACTCTTGGGATCTTTTCTTTCCAGACTTGAAGTAGTGGTGGATCCTTGGATTGAGGGACTCTGGGACGCTCTGAAAAAAGTATTCTCCAGCATGTCGTCTTTAACTCAACAGGACGCTGACCTTAGTGACTCTACACAGGACAATTATCATAAAAATGCATCTGGCCAGGAAAAAAACAAGTCAGATCTAGAAGTCGATCTTCAGCTTTTAAAGCTGAGTGAAGTAGATTCACAAAAAGGAAAAACGATTACATCTGACAGCAGTGATGTAGAGACTCTTTCTACCGCATTGGTTGCATCTCTAAAGCAATCGGTGCCACCATTGTCAGAGTCTGTTCTTAATGTTCCTGCACTTCCCGCTTCATATCTGGAGGTCCGTTTGGAGCAGGTGTCAGCTGAATGGGTATGATCTTCCTGGAAATTCAACGTTTTTAGAACCTAGAGATTTATCTTAAAAACCATGGGTCTTATTGATGAAACACAAGCTAGACAGAATTTCTGTGTAAAACATTTTGTGTGAATTCATTGCAACAATTTATGTTACCATGGATTTAGGAATATTTATGCATTTTACAAATAAGTTTAATTCAATAAATGTTTTGTTGTAAATCGGTGGTTCTCAACTAAGGGCCCGGGCCTGCTGGGGGGCCTCAGGAAACTTTAAAGGGTTGATATTTATTTATAAAATAGAATGAATACACACACACACACACACACACACAAGCAGTTATTTTAACAGTAATTCTTGTTTTTATTGAAGGACATACAAAATCATGGATTCTCTAGACTCACAGATCTGAATCCATAATGTTGAGAACCACTGGTATAGATGTGGGATAAAATCTAATTTTATTGTTTCTTATATGTATATAATTCTGCCAATTAACATACTTCTTTCTTAGGAGACAGTCGCATCTGATAAAGACGGTTATCGTGAGTTTTCCATTTCAAAAGCAGTTCAGTTAACTCAAGATGATGCAGTGAAAACGGCCATCTTACTGGAGCTTGATACTTCGGTAAGTCTTTATGTATTAATTTCTATTTAAATAAGGATACACTTGTATTAATATTATATACAGTTTGTATATATTGATTTTTATATCATAAGTACATACTTAAACGCAAGTATAAAAGTATATATATCCTTGACCGCAACCAATCTGGCTTCAGAAAAGGACATTTAACTGAGACTGCCTTGCTCTCAGTTGTTGAAGACTGGCAAGAGTGAAATCCAAATCTTCAGTACTTATCCTGCTTGATCTGTCTGCTGCTTTTGACACGGTTAACCACCAGATCCTCCTATCAGCCCTACTGGCAAAGGGCATCTCAGGAACCACACTTCAATGGTTTGAGTCTTACCTATCAGATAGGTCCTTCAAAGTATCTTGGAGAGGTGAGCTGTCCAAGTCACAACATCTAACTACTGGGGTGCTTCAGGGCTCAGTTCTTGGACCACTTCTCTTCTCTGTCTACATGGCATAATTAGGTTCTGTCATTCAGAAACATGGCTTTTCATTCCACTGTAATGCTGATGACACTCAACTCTACCTCTCATTCCATCCCGATCTCAGCTGTTAGACTCGCATCTCATCTTGTCTAACAGACATTTCTTGCTGGACGGTGGACCATCACCTGCAACTCAACCTTGCCAAATCCGAACTGCTTGTGGTTCAAGCAAACCCATAATCACAATTTCACCATCAAGTTAGGCACATCAATCATAAATCCTTCAAAAACAGCTAGAAGCCTTGGAGTTATGATTTGTGATCTGCTGATTTTCTCAGACCACATTGCTAAAACTGTCCAATCCTGCAGATTTGCTTTATTCAACATCAAGAAGATCAAGCCCTTTCTTTCTGAACATGCTGCACAACTCCTCGTTCAAGCTCTTGTTCTGTCCAGGCTGGACTATTGCAATGCTCTCTCGGCAGGTCTTCCAGCCAATTCTAGCAAACCTTTACAATTAATACAGAATGCGGCAGCAAGATACATTTTTATTGAGCCAAAAAGAATACACATCACACCTCTGTTTATCAATTTGCACTGGCTACCAATAGCTGCTTGCATAAAATTCAAGGCATTGATGTTTGCCTACAAAGCTACCACTGGCTCTGCACCCATTTACCTAAATTTATTACTTCAGACTTATGTGCCCTCTAGAAGCTTGCGTTCTGCAAGTGAACATCCCTTGATTGTGCCATCCCAAAGAAGCACAAAGTCACTTTTACGGAGTTTTCAATTAAATGTTCCCTCCTGGTTATAATAAATGTTGTCTCTACAGGTGCAGAACATTGTTTACCATCCTGGAGATGCCTTTGATATTCTCTGTCCGAACAGAGCCACTGAAGTTGAGGAGTTGCTGCTCAGACTGGATCTGCAAACGCAAAAGAATTGTGCTGTTCAGGTCAACTTGCTTAAAAACAGCAGTAAGAAAGGTATTGCAGCAGTTGTTGACACAGTCAGTGACACCAAGAACATTTTCTTCCAGCTTTGTTAGAAAACAGATCAAATAATGTATTTAGTTCACAAGTCAGGGAACTAGATTCAGATTGAACAATCAGAAATGTTGAATAAATACATAGCCATTTTTTTTCTTTTACAGCAGCAAAAGTTCCACTTCACATCCCACAGAACAGCTCTTTGCAGTTTATTCTCACCTGGTGTTTGGAGATAAGGAGTGCTCCAAAAAAAGTAATTTTGTGTTATTAACCTTATTTAATGTTGCTGTGCTGTTGAAAAGTTATGAACTTTTGATTTAGCACTAGCGTTTACTTTATGCTTAACAGTGCTTTTGATGTACATGTGGGGATGATTTATTTCGCTTTCATGGGGCTGTACTCTTAAGTTCCTGGACAGACACTGTACACTGTTCTCTTGTGCTTTCAGGCATTTGTGCGAGCATTGGCGGACTTCACTCAGAACAGTTCAGAAAAAAGAAGGCTTTTGGAGTTGTGTAGCAAAGAAGGCTCAGCAGACTACAACACCTTTGTCAGGGACACCAATGTATGTTTGCTGGATCTGCTTCGGGCCTTCCCATCCTGCCTTCCTCCACTCAGACTTCTGTTTGGTCAGTAAACACACAATCTGCTTGGTATTTACTGGAATGTGGATGTTTTCTTCTTTTCATATCCGCATATGCAGTTTGCATGGTAAATGTGCCTGATGTTTGGAAGCGTTTGCAGTGCTCGTACCACCAGATGGCAGTAAAACAACATCGGATCAGAGGCCCAGCTTTGCTTTTTTGGCTAACTGTTCTTTAACTGCATCTATAGCCTCTGCAAAAAATACATTTGAAACTTTGAAACTCGCCAGTGCATTATATGGGACACAAGGAGAATGATCAATTGATTAAGAGAATTAATCATGATTATATCTCATCATTTATTTCATTAAATGCCTTCAGAAAAAAAAAACCTATATAATTACTGTATTCAGCTCTGACTGGATGACAATATATGTGCATGTTATGTATAGACCATATCAGAAATGTACAGAAAATGTGTACTCTCTAAAACTTTGAGGTAGGTAACATTTTTCTAAAATTTTAAATGAATTCTCTTAAACACAATAGGGCTTTTTTTCTATATTGATATAGATTTGAAACATAATTTATTCCTGTGATGGCAAAGCTGAATTTTCTTTCCTCCTGTCTCCAGTGTCACATGATCCTTTAGAAATCATTCCAATTTGGTGCACAAGAAACATTTCTTTTTATTATCAGGGTTGATTTTTTTTTTAAGATTCTTCATTCAGATTCTTCTTTCTATGACTGCGTTTAAGGCTATGTAAATTAAAATAATAATAACAAGATTGCAAGAAAAAAAAAGCACAAAGCTTATTAGGTGGCTGGAGCAATACAAATAATGAATGCATTCGAAGATGTGAAATATTATTTCCAAGCATACTGTCCCTGCGGGTGTATGACACCTGGTATGATTTCTGCTAATAATCCCACATATATTCAAATCAGTCACTGAAGGCCACCAAAATTTTTCCCGTTGCCCCCGATCCGGGCAATTTGCAAGCACAATATAGACTACTCTCAAAATAATATGACTTAATTCTCGTAACTTTAACTTTATCCTCAAAATATTACGACTTTATTCTCATAATTTAGATTTGGCTGTAACATCACTGTCATCACTCAAACAGTTCTCTCCTGGTTTTGTTAGGCTTTCTTGACATTAAAGAGCAGTGTTTTCCCACCAAAACGCCATGATGCCATTTGTATGCTCTCATGAGAGGCTGTAATTGCAACAGCTGCTAACTATATTGAATGTTTGATTGTAATGAATTGATAATATTGAGGACCTTCAGCATCCACATATGGTGAGCTTAGAAATTAATATTTCAAATTGATGCATCATTTCAGCGAATAGGAGAAAATTAAATGCCATTTGCTGACAGATGAAGGGGAATTTTAACATTTAGTTTGAGCTAAGAAACAACTACCTCTGTGTTTTTAACAAGGAGCATTGTATTAAGTGAAAAAACATCTTAAATTTCATTGGAAAATGGTATAAGGTCCTTAGTGATGCACTGAAATAAATATAATTGGATGAAAGCAAAATAAAAATAAAACCTTTGTTGGAAATTGATAAACATCTGAATGACAGATATTTTGAATACTAAAACATTTTTGTGATTTACAGTATTTTCTTCCTTCACAACTAGTATCATTTTAAAAGTAGAAAATGAAATCAAAAGGTGTCTTCCCAAATGAGAAATTATTTTTGCATTAAATACCCTCCGGGCCTAGATCTAAGTAAGCACTTACTTAGATGATCACTTACTGATCCCAAACTTTGGATGATGATGTTAATATAAAAAAAAAAATGTAATGCAACATTTTTTTTGGAAATCAGGTGAGTGCAAAATGATCAATTATTAACCGATGAATTGGCCTAGCCAATACAGGTGCTGGTCATATAATTAGAATATCATCAAAAAGTTGATTTATTTCACTAATTCCATTAAAAAAGTAAAACTTATATTCATTCATTACACACAGACTTATATATTTCAAATGTTTATTTCTTTTAATTTTGATGATTATAACTGACAACTAAGGAAAATCCCAAATTCAGTATTTCAGAAAATTTGAATATTACTTAAGACCAAAACAAAGAAACGATTTTTTTAGAAATCTTGGCTAACTGAAAAGTATGAACATGAAAAGTATGAGCATGTACAGCACTCAATACTTAGTTGGGGCTCCTTTTGCCTGAATTACAGCAGCAGTGCGGCGTGGCATGGAGTCGATCAGTCTGTGGCACTGCTCAGGTGTTTTGAGAGCCCAGGTTACTCTGACAGTGGCCTTCAGCTCTTCTGCATTGTTGGGTCTGGGATATCGCAACTTACTCTTCACAATACCACAATAAGATTTTCTATGGGGTTAAGGTCAGGTGAGTTTTCTGGCCAATTAAGAACAGGGATACCATGGTTTTTAAACCAGATACTGGTAGTTTTGGCACTGTGTGCAGGTGCCAAGTCCTGTTGGAAAATGAAATCTGCATCTCCATAAAGTTGGTCTGCAGCAGGAAGCATGAAGTGCTCTAAAACTTCCTGGTATACGGCTGTGTTGACCTTGGACCTCAGAAAACACAGTGGACCAACACCAGCAGATGACATAGCACCCCAAACCATCACTGATTGAGGAAACTTTACACTGGACCTCAAGCAACATGGATTGTGTGCCTCTCCTCTCTTCCTCCAGACTCTGGGACCCTGATTTCCATCAGAGAACATAATTTTGAACAACTCAGCAGCAGTCCAGTCCTTTTTGAAGTGAGACGCTTCTGACGCTGTCTGTTGTTCAAGAGTGGCTTGACACAAGTAATGTGACAGCTGAAACCCATGTCTTGCATACGTCTGTCCGTAGTTGTTCTTGAAGCACTGACTCCAGCTGCAGTCCACTCTTTGTGAATCTCCCCCACATTTTTTAATGGGATTTGTTTCACTCCAGGGTGCGGTTATCCCTATTGCTTGTACACTTTTTTTCCTACCACATCTTTTCCTTCCCTTTGCCTCTCTATTAATGTGCTTGGACACAGAGCTCTGTGAAAAGCCAGCCTCTTTTGCAATGACCTTTTGTGTCTTGGCCTCCTTGTGCAAGGTGTCAATGGTCATCTTTTGAACAACTGTCAATCAGCAGTCTTTCCCATGATTGTATAGCCTACAGAACTAGACTGAGAGACTATTTAAAGGCCTTTGCAGGTGTTTTGAGTTAATTAGCTGATTAGAGTGTGGCACCAAGTGTCTTCAATATTGAATCTTTTCACAATATTAAAATTTTCTGGGATACTGAATTTGGGATTTTCCTTAGTTGTCAGTTATAATCATCGAAATAAATATTTGAAATTTATCAGTCTGTAAGTAATGAATACGTATAATATACAAGTTTCAATTTATGAATAAAATGAGTGAAATTAACTTCTTGATGATATTCTAATTATATGACCAGCACTTGTATTTTGGTTTGGCACCTAACATTCTTAAAACATTCCCCTTTGAAAATCTACTAAACATTTCATGATTATATATACTGTACTTGCTGAACATTAAGGTTGTCCTAAAAAGTCATTGAACACTGAACTCATCAACTCAAGAGGCTTGGGTAACGTCCAGAGTGGGGGGTGCCTTAAAAGAGTAACTCAAGACATGGTCGAATAGCCTCAAGGTCACAATGCCATCTTCATCTTTTATCTCTCCTCTGCTTCTTTACAGAACATTTGCCAAAGCTTCAGCCCAGAGCCTATTCTGCTGCCAGGTAAGAGACCTTGTTTGAAACACCTGCGCTTTATATTTGGACTCAGAAATTAAAGCAGAGACATATCCAGGTTTTAGGTTGTTATTTCTGTCTTTATTCTCCTTTGATGTTGTGAGGTTTATTATAGACCAACATGAATTTTGTGTGTCACTTATACTCTTGCTTTATGATGATCCATTTGTTGTGATCAAAGTCAAACACTGGATGCAAAGGATGTCCTTTCAGAACCGCCTGCCACTGCCATTTGTTTTCTGCCTGTCTCCCTTGGCTTGTAAGTGGCCTGGCATCTGCACTTATGTCTAACGTTTAGTATGCTGATGCTGGTAGAATAGACCAGTTTGGAGTAGACATCCCAGTTACGTCACTTGCAGCTGTGCGCATATTGTGGTGGCAGAAAAACACTGGGAGCAAATGGAGGGAAACAGGTAAAATCCATGGAATAAGAGAAAAAAATTATTGATGTGCCTTTGGAAGGCAGAATAATTTGTATATAATGTTTGAAGCTAAACGCAGACATTTAAATGGACAAACTATGGATGAAACCTGCTGTGATTACCCTACTTTTAAAGGATAAAGTAGATTTGAATAATAGGGCTATAGAATATTCACCTACTTGACATATTGTATTAGCCCTACAGTTAAAGCATGAAATATTATCTAAACCTATAACATTTTACATTACATTTACCTATTTTATCTCACAATTCAGAATTTTTATGCAAATGCACTTTATCTCCTAGTTCAAACTTTATATCTTAATTCAAATCAACAATTGCAGCTTTGGCAATTCTGAGGAAAAAAAGCCAGAAGTGTGGGATTATAAACTCATGATTCTGAGCCGAGGGTAAAAGAGAATGACAAGTTGATTTGTCTTACCAGAATTGTGAGATATAATCTTCGAATTTAAAGAAAAAAGTCAGAATTTTATAATATATAACAGGCTTGCATAGACTGCTATGTTAAAACTAGCATTTTCTGCCACCTGATAGACTCCGCCCACAAAAATTGTCATCACTGTTGGCAAACACTGAAATTGGTCTATACACAGAAACATTAGGGCCCTGAAATATTATAGTCTGGTCAGCAGGGTTCCCCAAGGCCCAATAGAGGCAGGCTATTTAGAAAGGGATAATGAGGTCCACCGGCTTGCTCATGTTCAGGGTTGGTTCTGGATTGTTAGCATTTAGGCTCTTATTTTTGTCTCATTCCTCAGCTCCAGCCTTCAGCACCCTGGGAAAGTTCATTTCGTGTTCAATGTTGTGGAGTTCCCTGCACGCCCCGAGCATCCGGCGAGGACAGGGTTGTGCACGGGCTGGCTGGCTGATCATGTCTCCTCAATCTTGCGTCCCCTTGGGACGGTACCTGCATCATCCCAGCCGAAGGTTAGCACTGTAGGCATTACACATTAGCAAGCCAGTTCACCTTCAAATTAGCTTTTCTCATTCCCTGGGAGGATTTGGACTGAATAGGGTTGTTTGATTGAGGTAAAAGCTGGACAGAAATGAGTTCTGGAGAAAGTGGACTAATCCTTGCAGCAGAGTAGACCAACAACAACAACTTAAAAGCTTTTGGTTTAGATGCTATCTAAATGTATGGAACTGGGTTAGTTCTAGTTAAATAGGTGTTGTGTGTGGGATTACACAATTTAAGAATCTCAGCACTGCTTAGAACTGATTTGGATCTAATGTCACCTGCAGGTACATGTCAGGCCTCGTCCCAGCAGCACCTTCCACTTACCGGCCGACCCGTCTATTCCTGTAGTGATGGTGGGTCCTGGGACAGGTGTGGCCCCCTTCATTGGATTTCTTCAACAAAGGTACATTGAGAAGGGATTATTTCACCCTTTCTTTTCTGATGATGTTGATACTGTATAATATTTTATTCTATTCTGTTATTTCATTTTAGATTTCACGAAAGTTCAAGCAGTGTCATGCAGTGTTATATGCTACACATTATGTTTGTGCAGATACCAAAATTATGGCTGATAAAAAAATAAGCGGTATTGGTTAAGTTTTCAATATTGTAAATTTGTAAAAACAAAAAACCTGTAAAAAAAAATTTAAACATTTAATGCATTTAATTTATTTAATGCTATTAAATAATCAAACAATACAATCATAGACCAAAAATGTAAATAAAAAATGTAAACAAAAAAAACATGAAAATAATTGAAAAAACACCAATATTGGCAGATAGCAGATTTAGTGCTATTATATCTTACATCATAATAAATCTTTAACTATATATCAATAGTTATCATAGTTATCACAAAATCATAGTTATTATTTGCAGGAACGAATCCACTCTCCATTGCGAGTGAGTCTGAATGGGTTTTAATCACACATCTTCAAAAAAAAAAAAAGAAGAAAAATAAATACAAATAAACAGGTTTTAAAAGCAGAAGGAAGTTTATTGATTCGTATGTGTAAACGTAGCATAAAAACACCTCTAGGGTAATGAGGATGGACCTGATGAGGTCGACGGAAGAAGAGAGTGTAAATTTACTATTGACCTGTTCCCTGCCATATTATCTGTGAAGCCTAATAGTGTTTCCGAAGACCCTGGTGTTAAAATGAAGGAATGGCATAAATTCAGGATCTGGTTGTAAAGGTGTCTTGTGGAGGCCTGTCATCTCTGCGTGTGTGATTTATACTCCGTGCCAGTGGCCTGTGAAGAGTGACACACCAGGAGTACATGTGAATGAAGCCCTTGGCCAGTGATGTGATGCCTGCTGTGTGTGTACACGAATAGTTTGTAAGTGGCACAAGGGCCACAGGTCATCAGAGGGGCTAGTGTCCAAGACAAGAGCGGCTGATGAATGTTTCAGACATGTCTTTGGGACAGAGAGTGGGATGAGACATTAATGATGAATGACAAAAGTTGGCCTCAAACACCACATCACCTTCCAAACCGTCAAGGTTGAGGCAGTCATGCAGCACAGCATGTTTGGTTTAGCTTCAGGCCATGGATCAATAACAGATTGGTTTCTTTGAATGTTTTTGTGCACTAATCATGGTTTTGCATATCTATCTATCTATCTATCTTAGTATTCTTCTTATTAATGGTATTAGTATTATTTTCTATATAGTAATACAAAGTGCATTAATAATAATAATAAAAATAATAAATACATTTTCTTAACTTGAGACTCTAAATACATCTACCTTGATGCCAGCCTTCAATTTAAGATAACGATTACCATTCTGTCAGCAGGACATTGTTTGTGTCACAAAGCTCAGCGTTTCCTCTTTAGGAGCAAACAGCGTGCGATGCTTCGATTTCCTCATCTGTAAATCAATGACAGCAGGCAGACAGCCGGAAATGTATTGTGCTGTGGAAAATGTAGGAGACTGGGTGAGAATCTCATAAAAGGTCAAAGCCAATTCATCCGTTTGCAGGCTGCCAGTGAGCTTTAGGCAGAAAGGACTTGATGCTTCTATAGAAATAACTAACAAAACTATAAGCGTGCCTTCAAAACAAAAGCAAAACTAAAATGGCCTTCTGCTTGGTTTTTTATATAAATTAAATCAGTGCTCAGTGCATTAATTCAGATTTACGATTGATCAATTAAAGAATTAAACTCACTCATACTAAAAAAAAGACGGAAATGTCATTCGAATTTGACAAATAAAAAATGATTGTCCTCAATAATCCACATTATGCTGGGGAAACTGTAATGAATCATATTGAATCTTACTGCATCATATAATTAACAATGAGAACTATCAATGTATGGCTCTAACTCACTAAGACTACAGACAGTTTCTTTTCCACGTCATTTTATTATATCCATGTAATGTGGTTTCAGTAAAATCATATAAAACTGTGAAATCACACTCTGTCCTGTCTTGGCTGTTCTCGTGATGGTGAAGTGTGAGCTCCTCTGACATAGTCTTCTCTCATATTGATTGTCGCTCTTGAAATTTGTGGCTCATTTGCATAAAGTTAAACATTTCATAGCTTTGTCAAGTGACTTGCATCGCTTCGCACTCCTTCATTTTATCGCCAGCGAACATTGTCGCTCATGTTGCTGGAAGTCACCAGCTCTCCGCTGAAAATGAATGGGATCATGTCACTTTGTTGCTGCGCGTCGCTGGCTGTGTGAGTGGGGCTTCAGAATACATTAGCAGATATTTAGCAATGCTCTGCCAATCAAACCAAGAACACTGTAACAACCTTATAGCAATGCGCTAAATATGATTCAGAACACATTAGCAAATGTTTAGATGTGCTCTGGCAACCACCCAAAAACACCCTAGTGTCATGAAGTTCACTCACATGTTCTGTAGAAAATTTTATAAAACTGTTATATTTTGTTTTCGGTTGCACTTTATTTTACAGTATGTGTACTTACATGTACTTATAGTGTACTTACAGTGTATTTATCTAAGAAAGTTCTGGTAATACAAGATAACTACATGGTGTAGGGTTAGGTTTAGGGGTAGGTTCAGGGTTAGTACCTAGTTATTACATAGTTATTGTAATTACTATAATAAGTATGTAGTATGTACATGGGGAACAGGACTGTAAAATAAAGTGCTACCTTGTTTTCTATAAAACTGTTAAATTGAGCATAAAATGCTTCTGCACATCCATTTCTTTATTCACACATTGTGTGCTGTTCACAGATCAGAAAATGTTATTTTGAGCGACTACTATAAGCTCTTAAGTCACCTTATGTCCCTTACTCTCAACATGCAGTGCATATTCGCAGAGGAAGGTGAAGAGGAGGATTACATAGTATAGTGATTTATAAAGGTCAGTGTTCAGAGTAGGCCACTGACTCGCTTTCATTCTTCATATGAAAAGGTACCGGCTATTATGTTAGCTCCTATTCTACTCAACTGCAGGCTGTAATATTTTTTGGGGATGCAGATATGTCTTCCTCACTGTCGCAGTACAGTTGATTTGTATTCAGGATGGGATCTGGTCTGCATGGTGTTACAAAATGGAATCCAGGTTTTTCATATTGGTACCGGCCCCTCTGGGGCAGCATAAAGCTTCACTAAAGCTAGTTTACTGAAGCCCTTTTCCAGATTGGATATTGAACTCCCAGATGCTAATGGCTCTGCTGTGGACCCTCTGTTTGCTGAAATGCCAAACTCCGTTGAGCCAAGCTCTGAGCAGATGGGTGTGGCCAAAAGAAGCATCCAAAATATTAACGCTGCCTTGTGAAATATCATTTCCTGCAGAGGGGGCAGCGGGGAGATTGATGTGACAGGCTCTGTCTGGTTATGTGTATTATTTAAATTTCTCATCAAGATGATGCATAAAGTGATTACCCTCAATGAAAAAAAAAAAAAAAAACATTTCCCATGTATTCTCTATTCATTTACCCTTTAATCAGTGGCTGTAATTGTGTAACACTGAGAAAGTGTTTTAGGAAATCCAGAAAGTAGAAAAGAAAAATGAACAGGAGAAATCATTAATGCTCAACTTGCCAGTTGTCTTTGGTAGTTTATGTACTCTAGAATGTATTTATACATTAGCTGGACTGTGTTTTTCCTTTTGTTTAATTTGACTTCTGTTTATGATATAATTTTTGTCTGATTACATTGCTGAAAGTTTTGCCACAAAGTAAATAATAATAATAAATCCAAAGTCATAAATTAGCAAATGTGAGAAAAAATATGAAAAAGTTTCACTTTTTGAATGGAATTAGTGAAATAAATCAACTTTTTGATGATATTCTAATTATATGACCAACACCTGTATTGTTGGTTATGGGTTATAAATTCTCAGTTGTGAGAAATAGTCTCAACTTTGAAATAGTCATAACTTTTATGCATAAAGTTGTGATTTTGAGAAATATTTGCAAATGTTACATATAAAGTCACAGTAGTGGTCGATTCACACACGTGAGAAATAGCTGCAATTGTGCTTTTATTTCAGTCTTTCTGTATTTAAATACTCATCTGTGTATTGCCTATAGGCATTGCTTTGTTTACTGATGACACACAAATTATAAAGTAATCATATACATGGAGTATAAAAGGATGTATGTTTTACTTTATTAACATCAGTCAGTAAACTAACTATTATTGGCTGGCTGTTGCTCAACATGCTACTAAATGAAATTTAAAGGCATTACAATAACAACTCTCTGACAGAATGACCCATTGCAATGCTTCTCCTTGCAATGGGTCACTGAAATAAGGACCTGAAATGAGAAAGAACAGATTGTAGATGTTTGAAGAGAAGCTCTGATTTGTTTTCCTGTGGTCATCTCGTCCAGACTGTGGCTCATTGGTATTCTAATCGCAAATAAACTGTATGTTCAGCAGATGGGGAGAGCTTAATATCTGAAACTCGGCTCACTGCAGTGTTTCGAGTGATATCAGCATGATGGAGGGCATCTCACCCTCAAAGTCCTTGGGGTGTTTCTACATTCCACTTCTATTAATGCTCTTGAAATTTTTAGACTGCGTGTTCTATTTCTGAATGCTTCATTTAGGTTGGCCGAGATGGCTAAAGGAGTAGATGCAATGCAGTTTGCTTCTGGCCTGTGTAATATATTGCTAACAGATTCGTGTCAGAGTAAAGATGCAGTTACTTTTTTTAGTTGTTGAAAGTTTTGATTGTTTATGTGAGGCCTTCTCTCTTATCTCTTTGGAGAGGTCTGTCAACCTTTAGCAGGTTTAGTGCCCAGTACCTTTATGTCACCTTAGTATGGGGAATTCTGGGAACACTGCCAGATCTTTTGGAGGACTTGCTCCTTTCAGATAACTATCAAGGTCTTCACTCTACAAAGAGTGATTTTGGGTTTTTGTGGTAATGCAGCAGGTCAGAGAGTTATTATACACCACATGCCAATGTATGGCTTCATCATTGTGAAACTGAATTGGATCACTGGATATATTAAAAACCGATTATTATTGAATTTGTAATTAGTTATCTGTCAGGCAAATTAATCGGCTCAAATTCAACAATTTTAAGATTATCAGCAGGATTTTCTTGCCATGGTTTCATTTCCAAAATATACTGACAGCCTTGTCAATAAAAAAAGCTTTTTAATGTAACTTTTAACTATTAATGAATTTGAAGTTGGGTGCATACCTATGCCATTAAGTATGTATAGGTGCTTCTCAATGAATTAGATTGTCTTGAAAAAAGTTCATTTATTTCAGTAATTCAACTCAAATTGTTAAACTTGTGTATTAAATAAATTCAGTGCACAGAGACTGAAGTAGTTTAAGTCTTTGGTTTTTTTCATTATTTTCATGGTATGGAAGCCCAGGTTTCTTTGACAGTGGCAGTGACAGTGTTTTTGGTCTCTTGTTTCTCATTTTCCTCTTGACAAAAGCCCATAGATTCTCTATGGGGTTCAGGTCTGGTGAGTTTGCTGTCCAGTCAAGGACACAAACACCATGGTTATTAAACAAACTTTTAGTGCATTTGGCAGTGTGGGCATGTGCCAAATCCTGCTGGAAAATGAAATCAGCATCTTCAAAAAGCTCGTCAGCAGAAGAAAGCATGAAGTGCTACAAAATATCTTGGTAAACGGGTGCAGTGACTTTGGTTTCACAACACAATGGACCAACTCCAGCAGATGTTATTGCACCCCAAACTATCACAGACTGTGGAAACTTAACACTGGACTTTAAGCAACTTGGGCTATGAGCTTCTCCACTCTCCCTCCATACTCTAGGACCTTGGAAACAAAACCTGCTCTCATTTGAAAAGAGGAATTTGGACCACTGGGCAACAGTCCAGTTCTTCTTCTCCTTAGCCCAGGTAAGACGCCTCAAGAGTGGCTTAACAAGAGGAATACAACAACTGTGTCCAAATTCCTTGACACGTCTGTGTGTGGTGACTCTTGATGCCTTGACCCCAACCTCAGTCCATTCCTTGTGAAGTTCACTAAAATTATTGAATTGATTTTGCTTGACAATCCTCATAATGCTGCTGTTCTCTCGGTTGGTTGTTCATATTTTTTTTTTCTCCACACTTTTCCCTTCACTCAACTTTCACAGCACTCTGTGAACAGCAATGAATGCTTGTGGCTACTTGTTAACTACTTGTGAGGCTAGTGAATCAAACTGGGAGACCATTTTGAAAGTTCAGGAAACCTTTGCAGGTGTTTTGAATTGATTGGCATGTCACCATATTCTAATTTGTTGAGTTAGTGAATTGGTGGGTTTTTGTTAAATGTGAGCCAAATCATCACATTTAAAAGAACAAAGACTTAAATTACTTCAGTCTGTGTGCAATGAATTTATTTAATACCCGAGTTTCACAATTTGAGTTGAACTACTGAAACAAAATGAACTTTTTCACGACATTCTAATTCATTGAGAATAACCTGCATGTATATATTGGCATGATAGGGTAGCTATGGTTTTAATTGTCTGTATCAATACCAGTGAAACGTGTATTGTGAAACTCAATATCCTGAAGTCTGGAGTAATGGCTTCAGAGAATTCAAAATTAAAATGGCTGTAATTAAATTGTAATAATATTTTGCAATATTACTGTTTTTTTATATATATATAATATAGCCTTTGTGATCATAAGAGACTTTTAAAAAACCTTACCACCTCCAAACCTTTGACTTGTACTGTATATATAAGAAAATATTGATATAGAAGTGATTTTTCCGTAAGTATTCCTCTATTTTTTTCTTCAGTTGTATTATTATTATAAACATAATAGACTGTGGCAGGCCTATTAGGCTTAATACACAGCTTGATGCACAGAGCTCATATTTTGACACAAACCATATTTTTTCCCTCCAACTGTTTACATTAACTTATTTACATGAATAACTCACCAAGAGACATTTTAAGTAAGAAGTACATTTGACCATTTGCACACATTACCATGAGGCATAAACATATAAATATGCATGCAAGCATTAGAAAGCAGCTGCCTGTCAGTCAGACAGCCGTTGGCTACTGAATTAAATCTGTACTCTGTTTTACCAAACCTACAGAAAGGCTGAGATTGCTGCATTTATTTATGTATTTATTTTAGTATTGATCTGGTACCAAAGTAAAGGTCGTTTTGAATTCCCTAATTCCCTTTATTTTGGCCATTGGCCATCCATTTCTGTAGATATCAGCATGAAAAATTGAATCATTTCAAAAAAGCTTTTAGAAACAATTTTTTTAAGTGCTTAGTATTCAGTATGTGTGCTGTAACTTAATTTTTTAGAGACATTATGTTCAATTTTCCATTATTGTTTTAACCTGACAGAGAGAAAGAACGAGAAGCGAACCAGGAAGCAACTTTTGGAGAAACATGGCTCTTTTTTGGATGTCGCCACAAAGACAAAGACTTTCTTTTCAGGTACGTGTATTTGCAATATCACAAACATGCAAAAAATTTACTTTCTTAATTAGTTTTTTTTTGTCTTATTTACCAGAATAAACATCAAAACAGCCTTAAATCGATATAAATGTACTTGAGAAGCAATTGTGTTTATTATACTGTATGAATTATACTGTATGAATGGTGTTAAAAATATATATATTAGTGTTTTTTGTTGTTGTAAGAATAAACACATATTTTGTTAATTTATGCTTATAATACTATTATTAGGCTAATAAACAAAAACAATTGAAACATATTCTCGAAAAAAACCCTACTATCTGACGCAATCTTGAGTCCCATTAAAATGTACATTGTTTTGAAACGTATCTAAACGTGTAAGGATGTTTAGATATTTTTCAATGAAAAAAAAGAAGAAAAATATTGATTTAGAAAATGTCTTCATGCTGTTCAGTCTCATGCAATCATTATTCCACCGTCCCCCTTTGAAACCTGATCATATGCTGTCTCCATAACCTCAAGAGTATTTTTCACTCGATCTGCCAGCTTCACACTGACTCTTGGCGTCGTCTTCACTTGGTTGTTGTAACCCAGAGGTTCCTGTTGCACCATCCTTGAGAGTAATGATTGGGAAAGCAATGAAATTAAAGTACTCCCTCTGAGAGTATGGGGCATATGATATGATACATTATATAAGATGATTGGGGTCTTGCTCTCCCATAGGCACAGAGTCATAACTCACTCGCAAGGTCCTGAGTAATAACATTGGAGCCTGGATTGGTAAGTATTAAGTGTGTGTTGTGACGGCGGGGCAGCACACAGCATTGAATCGGTGCTTGCCTCTCTTTGACACAAGCTAATAACAAGAAGATCAAAGCCAAGGTCTCGACACACGGTTTGAATCTATCTTTGCCCTCAGTGGTCACGAACATCAAGGATTTTATTCATTAATGTTTTTATTCACGTTGGTCACACTTTTTTTTCTTCTCTACATTGATTAAGACGATCAATGAAATGTGCTTTGTGGTGTTCGGTGTAACACCCTCATTGTCTGCTATGCTTTAATGAGCAAGGTAGAAAGTGCCGGTGGCATTTGAGAGCGACTGAACATGCCTTGCAAAACTCAACACTCGCTGAGAAAAAGAAAATAAAAGGCTCGCCATCAGGCAGAATGCTACAGAAAACAAAGCGTCTACAATCAATTCTAATCAAACATGATACTTATCATGTGTTAAAAGGGTGAAATCAGCCTCAGTCAGTGTTGCGAGCCTCTTTGTTTTTGTGGCTTTGGATTACATGAAGAGGATGGCTTAGATTCTGGAAAAGGGACAAATGAACTCTCAAGTCTGTTTTCTTTGTAAACCCTCAATATCGGTCACTAGAGCAGCTCATCTGTTAAGTAGACATGGCTCCCAGATGGTGCATGCAAACATATGTGCTTAAAAACTTTTAAAAACAAATCCATAAAGCATGTACTACAAATAGACCTGATTGTTAATGACAAGTGGTTTCATCATTTATGCTGAATTGTTCACTTAGGTTAGTTAACCTGCAGTAATCTCAAATTTTTTCGAATTTTAAATGCATTTACACAGCAATTACAACTGTATACTTTGAATATGCGTGTGTGGGTCTGTTTGTCTAATCTTTTGCACATGACTTCTTCAGATTTTCTTCAGAACAAAACTTTGGATTTAGATAATTAGAAACTTTGTAACATGGTGATATCTTATTCAGAGAACATGTCGGTACTCTGTTTTCAGATGTTACTTCAGTGGAAATGTATAGTAGATGCCTGAAAAGTTCTATGACAACTATTGTTTGCTATAGTTCACCCAAAAGTGAAAATGCTTTCATTATTTACTTGCCCTCATATCGTTACAAACCTGTAAGACACAAAAGAAGGAATTTGTAGACTTCCATGCAGTTTCAGTGAAGGGGAATGTGAGAACATGTTCATGGGAACACTTCACAATAGTCATATTTCAGTGAATTGATTGAACCAGATCAAAAATCATTAATGATTAATTTGTATTTAAATTGAACCGATCAAGTTTTCAGTTTTAGACTTAATGAGCAGATCACAGCAGTTACGACTCAACTTATAAATTAAAAGGACCTGGTTCTACACAAGTTTTTAAAGTCTTTGTTTTTTTTTTAAGCTTAAAGGCCTCAGTCCCCATTTATTATAATTACATTGAAATTTTGTGTTCAACAGAATAAAGAAAGTCATTCAGGTTTGGAATGTTGTGAGAATATAAATTTTGGATGTTGAAGTGGCTTTTGCCAAGTGAACATCAGAGGTAACAGACAAGCAGAGCCAAAGAGACCCTGTCTGTTACCTTCACACATTTCTGTCTCATTTTGTTGAAACAACATCCAAAGTTTTGCTAGGTGCTGAAATAAAAGCAGTTACAGAAGCGATTTACAACAGTGGCCTTGAGGTTTTATAAAAATTTTTTTGCCAGATGGATGAGGGAGATGAAAATTTGAGTTTTCGAATGCTATACACTAATGAGCTCCACTGTTGTTACTTCACTAATGTAAAATCTGAGCATATCTGATTTGCCATTTGTATGTTTTAATGTACAAGTTTAGGTTAACCACTGCCAAAACATCCACTGACTGATGAAATGATGTGGTAATAAACCCATTCCTGCTTTTCTTCTAGAGAGCAGCTGGAGAGATTTGCGTGTAATGGAACCCTGAGCCATCTGATCGTGTGCTTCTCCAGAGATGAGCCTGATGCAGCGGGAACCGTTAACACGCCAGCATATGTCCAGCATAACTTGAGTCTCCATGCTAAAAATGTTGCCAGAATCCTCCTCAAAGATAAAGGCTGTCTTTATGTCTGTGGGTGGGTACAAAATATAAATGGCTTGACTTTGTTTCCCACGTATAACGTCACATTTTGCTTACAAGGAATGAGACCATATCTCACGATTTTACAGGGATGCAAAGAACATGGCAAAAGATGTGAATGACACCCTACTGAAGATCATAGGAAATGAACTTCAGATCGATAAACTGGATGCTATGAAGAAAGTAGCAGGACTTCGTGAGGAGAAGCGATATCTGCAGGACATCTGGAGTTGAGAAATCACACATACAGAACACAGACAAATAGTGTATGTTTATCTTTAATATTTTATTTCATCAGGTGTTACTGAGTGATAGCCAAATTCATTAACCGACTGCCTTTCAACTACCTTAAGTCACTCCTTTTCAAGTATTTTAAAAGCTTTTAGTGAATTATCTGAAGGTATGGTTAAACGCACTTAGATTAGATATGTTTGGTAAAAAAGCTTTGAGGACTGTTTCTGTAGGGTTTAGATACAGCTCAGGTAAATATGCATAATGCATCAGACCTGGAAGGAAAGAAGCTGCCAAATCCAGGATCAGTGTTGAGTACTCGAGACTCGGACTCGGTCTTGGACTCGGTCTCGAGACCGTATTTTAATGGTCTCGGTCTTGTCATGGTGTGCATTTTGACTCGGTATTGACTCGGACTCGAACATATTAGGAATCGGACTTATGCCCGAGTCCACTCGAGTCCCAATCCAAATATTTCATGATTATTACTGTATGTTAATGTTTATTTAAATTGATGTATGATTGACACATCCAATGACTGGTGATTTTCTTTTGACGTGAGACGTTAAGCCAGCAACACACTGGATGCGTGGCGCAAGCGCCTCAGCTGCGTGGCGTGTCTGTTTTTAATTCGGCTCCCATGTTAACAGGTTAGAGCTTGCAGACTGCCTGCGTGAGACGCGCGTCCCAGGCGCGGCTCGAGCCGCGCGGAAAACGCGCGCATGCTAGAAATAGAACCGACGCCTATTTTTCACGCGACACGCGTGCATGTTGGAAGCGTTTCCAGGCAAAATATACTAGGAAAATATGTTTATATGTCATTTTGTACACAAATACATATTAATTCATGACATTTTGATATTTGAAAGTCTATAGGTTGACATAAATTCAGATATAAATGTAATTTTAAAAATAAATTAATAATGATCGATTTTCAAATATTGCACCTGTCAAACATACTCTATTTTGCCGTCAATACTGTTGACGGTGTCTTATCAGTAGGTGTGTAAAAAAATAAAAAAATAAATTTGATATTGTAATAAAAAAAATAAAGAGCCTGGTTTTTTGGCGGCCTCCCTCTATGTCACCTACAGCCGCAGCAGCGCGCCAAGCGCCGCGTGCAGGCACGCTTCTGGTGTGTAAAGACACAGAAAACGCGAAGCAGCCACCACGCTTCTGGCACGCAGTAGAGACGCCACGCAGCCAGTGTGTCACCGGCCTTAAGTTACCCTCCTGCCTCCGTAACCAAAATAACTTCGACTAGTGTGTATTTTACCCTGCATTAAAATGCACCATGCAGGGAAATTAGCATTAGATTATCCGTTGCTGTTACAGAAAGTGATGAAATGGTAACTGTTGTCAGTCCCCGCTTCCTCTGCGCCAGTAGAGAGAGTTTTTAGTTGGGGTGGATTGATCATGAGACCACATCGTGCTTGGTTGGGTAGCTGAATGGTGTCCTCACTTATTTTTTTGAAAAGTAATTATGCCCATCTGTAATCTTCACAACATCTAAAGTGCACATAATCCAAGACATTTTCAGGATATTAGCAGTCATTAGTTAAGCTTCAGGGTTAAAAGTTATGTAAAAGCTGTTACAGTTGAACATTTACAGGTATAGTGGTACAGTAATGTTACTTGTACTAGAAGTGTTATGTAGAATTACAATATAGAGTCGTACAGTAATATTATGTGTACTAGAAAGGTTATATGGATGTGTATAGTGGTACAACGATGTTATGTGAAAATGAGCACTCAATATTGACAAGTAACACTTCATAATACTAATAAAATTACCTTTACACCACATACTATGTGGCCCTTTTAACCTTTATTGTTTCCACCAAACATTTGACATACTCTTGAAGATTTCTTTAGGTCTTGTCTCAGACCCAATCTCTCTGGTCTCGGTCTTGACTCGGACTCGACCCTTTCTGAACTCGGTCTTGACTCGGACTCGACCCTTTCTGAACTCGGTCTTGACTCGGACTCGACCCTTTCTGAACTCGGTCTTGACTCGGACTCGACCCTCTCTGGACTCGATCTGGACTCGGACTCGAATGAGCTGGTCTCGACTTCAACACTGTCCAGGATCATCTGCAGCATTTCCATGGTTTTCAATTCCAACAGTTTTTTTTAAAGATAGGGGATAGTCATCCATTTTCTTCACAGAAAAAAACCCAAACATTTTGCTATTTAGGTTTGAAATTCATCTCATGTAGCCCCAGCAATTATATCATTCTGGAGAGTCTATTGTTACATGCCGATAATTTGTTAAACCTGTCAGGCTACGAAAACATGTTAATTAACAGTATTTACCATGATATCTGTACTCACTGGAAGTTAACAAAAATAAAATGCATACCAAAAAGAAAAGTAGTATTTAACAGACTGTCAATTTATGGCAAGGGCTGGTAACAATTCTTCATAAATGTCTAATTTTGTGTTCCACAGAAAACAAAGTTTGACATACAAGCGAGTACATAACGTTCACAGCGTATTTCCTTTAAAATAATTAAAAAAATTGGAAAACTTCAATCTTGGCATTCAGTGATCTGAAACCCTGTAGAGTGCAACAGTCTGGTTTATTAATAACTCCATTTATTTTCTCCACAGGAAATTCGATTTTTATCAATAACTTATAAACTTTTAAAGATGGACTTCATTTTATTTTAGCTTTTTTTTTTTATTATTACTGTACAGTGGCATTTGGGTTGAAAAACTACATTACCCTTGATGCTGTACAAAAAGTTTAGGTGAGCAAACTGCACCAAAAGGAACATCATCTATGAAACATGAGGGTTTTAATTATATAAAAACATTTTTCACCATTTTGTTTTACGTGATTGTCATTCGCACTGCTTCTTGAGATTGTAGTTTTTTTCCCTCACTAAAGCCATTAAACAGATTTTTATTTTGTGTTTTTGTCCAATTTTCAAAGACATTTTTCTTCAAATAAAAACTGCAATGTTGTGATTTAAAAATGAATTTGCTACTGAAAAAGTGGGCAGCAACAAACGCAATTAGTGACATGTATCGTCTCACTTATCGATTGCCTTATTATTGCAAATAGTCAGTCATTATTGCTAAATTAGCCTTATCAGATGTTTATTTGTTATTTGGTGACCGTGACCGGCTGACTGTAGGTTATCTGTTAGATATCTTTTTTTAAATTTTTTTTATTGCTCTGTGGCTAAATAACCGTTCCATGACATTTACTTTTCTTCTTGTATTCCCTAGCTCGGTGGCATTAATCATCGTCTGTATGACCTTTCTTTGCATGAATCACAGACCGCGTCTGTCTCAAGTGTTACTGCATAAGGAAAAGACTTGAGAGTTGTCTGTTTGTGTTGCTGATATCTGGTAAACACTGATTGTGCACGAGGACTCTTGAAGGTGATGTTTCACGTCAACAACACTCCTGAGGGTCAGCAGGGTAATCACAGAAGAATAATTACAGAATCAGTTGTGAATTGGGGATCCTACGGATTATAAATGTCGTCTCAGAGCGAGAAGAGGGTTTCTAAGCTTTCAGTCTGATGTGCGCTGAGTAACGATGGCACTGTGATTTGGGACGGTCATGAATTTATAAGTGTGGATCTTAAAATTTAAAACAAGCACTTGAGATTTTATGGGAGCAATGAAATTTCAATTGACTAGTAGCAGTGAATGATGTTTTTACACTGAAAAATGCAAACAAAACCATGGTAATCATATTTCAAAAGGGAAAAGTCTGCTGGATAAAAATCTGCTCTTGTCAAAATCCATTGTTCAGAGGCATAAATATATATGTATATATGATTATAATTATTATTAGTGTATATATAAACAGAACCTAAAATGATAAAGATATGTAAATATTATATTCCATTTTTTTATTTTTATCCAAACAATGAAAGTCAAACGGGGCCAGTGTTTACTTTTTCTGTGTAAAAAAAAATGGTTTAAATGTTCACCAGAATATATTCTTTCAGGTTTCATGGAAGAAAGTAAGTCATACAGGTTTGGGAAAACATGAAGGTGAGAAAATGATGACAGAATTGGAATTAAAATTGCTTTCCTTTGTCTAGGGAGCTGATCGAGACAAACTCTTTGTAAACTGCATTCTTGGGTATTTAAAAATGAAATCCTCTGTGAAGTTTGATTTAGCTGACCCATTCAAAACAGACAAAGCCAAAAGAGCGAGGGTACACTGAATCCTAAGATGTTTGTCTTGTTTTAATTTCTTCTTTTCTATCCCATGAGCCTCTGTGCTTGTTTACGAGTGTTATTTGCATCTGTACTGGGGAACAACTCTCAGGACAGCGCTGCAAAGGCACATAAATGAATCCCATAATGAATGTGCTGCATTAATGATGGGTTTGCTTCTAAATTAGACGCTCTCAATTAAAAAGGTTCAAGGTGTCTTTCTGACTGGAGCGCATTAAAAGTGAAATGGTAATCTGAATAAATCACGAAGGCCACAAACTTGCAGCTGGTGCTTATGACAGATCTCTCTGCTAAGAATGGCTTAAATGAAGCAGAAAGGTATGTGCTAGAGGTAATGATTATCATTAGAGGAACCTCTGCTTCAGTCCACTGCAGTTTCTATTGTTGTACGTCCAGGTCCATGATGGTTGATCGTTTCTGGGAAATTTCGTTAGGTTTTGACATTTTATTGCCACTGTAAGGGGAAGAGTAATGACATCATCAAACTTTTATAGACCTCTACAAAACTCAAAAAATATGATTGTTTTCAGATTATGCATGATAATGCATTTATTTCATGTAAGTATAATTCAAATTCATTAGATTAACTGATATATCACTTAAGACTAACTTATATAATATTAGAATTAAACTTTATTTGGAGGATTTCTTAATTGCACAATGCACTTTTCTTAATGTTTTTCCTAAAATGTGTTTTAATATCACTATTAATAAGGATTGTATGATCTCTGTATAATATCAGTCTTTAAATGCAAGATATTTAAAGTGTACCTGAAGTGTACTTGCAACAGTTCCACTTTAGCACAATCAAATGTTCTTCTCTCAGCTCTACTTCTGCACAATTTAAGTGTGTTAAGCGCAAAAGTAGTTGTATATTCAGGAGACTAAGTATACGAGTTTAGTATATTAAAAGTACAACTGCAAGGTATTTTTATTAAGTACATAAATATGTAAAAAAAAAAAGGATGTCCTAATATATATTTATATATGTTATGCATCATTCACTATTTTGCTAATCAAGTAAATATATCCAACGTGATCTCATGAGTATACGTATATCTTGTTTTAAGGATATTTAGATATATTTTCTGGAAAACCAGACAAAATACTGAAAAGGAAAATGATTTTACCACATGAGCCTAAAAACTCAATAGTTTTAACTTTTATCGTTGATGTCAATGGATAGATGCACTGAGTTTGGATCCACACCATAAGAAACCAACTGCATCAATGAGACATTTTCCAGCAGACTGATTCATCTTAAGACCAGAATGCAAAGGACAGAAAAACATATCAACTGCTCAAAGTTGCTTATCAAAGGCAAATTGATTGAAAGCAAACACAGAGTCTGGTTTATTTTTTTTTTTAAATCTGAGTAGATGAAATGTACAACACATCCATCTCATGTATTGCTGTGTAAAAAGGGTTATAGGGGAGTCAATTAGTCCTCATAATTACTAAAAGGCCTTCAGTACAAAGCTAATTGATTTTCCATCTAATGAGTGCGGCGGTAATGAGCCTGAAATAGTGGTTGCAAGCTTTATAAAAAGAAACCAAGAGGACAGAAGGTTTTTGGTGGGGGGTTGGGTTAATGCTTTCATGATCATATATTTTGCTGACGAGAGAGAGCTGTCAGACCTTCCCATCATCCATTCAATGATTTTATGGCATAAACTGTAAACAGAAACATGTTTTAGAGTTGAACCCTTATGCAAGCCTTAATGTAATATGATTACACTATGACTACTGAAATTATTACAGGGAAAATCTGTGATTTTTAGGTTGAAAGTGATAGATTTAGGCACATAACTAGTTTCTAGGAATTCTGAATGAGTCTGGAATACACAAGACTTTTTACAGTTTTGTTTATTTTAATCATACTTGCGTATATTGATGAAAAAAATGTTCCCCGCTTCTCAACTTCTCATTTTAAAATGTAATTTGCAATTTCAAGGTAGGTCATGTCATATAAACAAATGCACTCATGAGACACTCTCAGTTTTTTTTTTATGCTGTAACCTATTTTATGTGGATTGTTTTAGTCAAGTGTAAAAATTGAACATATTTATTGATGTAAAACCAGAGACAATTTGTTGGATTTATCGATGTTAGCAAGTTGAATAAACACATTAAGTTTCAGGAAACAACTAATGCAGCTTATAGACGCAGACTGAAACCTTAAAATATGAAAATATATTTTAAAATATGACATTCTTGTATGATGACAATGTAAACAAAGTGAATACGTAATACCATAACCATATAAATATTTATTGTGTTGTTGTAATACAGTAAATGGTTTTGAAGAAATCTCTTATGCTCACCAAGGCTGCATTTATTATTTAAAAATACAATAAATACGTATTAAAAATGTATATTGTGAAATATTATTCAAATTTATTTCTATATACCAATTTATTTTAAAATGTAATTTATTTCTGTGATGCAAAGGTAAATTATCAGCACAAGTCTTCAGTGTCACGTGATCCTTCAGAAAGAATTCTAACATGCTGATTTGCTGCTCAAGAAACATTTATTATTATTATTGTGCTGCTTAATATTTTTTTTTTGGAAGCTGTGATATATTTTTTCCCCAGGATTTAATGATGAATAGAAAGTTGAAAACAACAGCATTTAAATAAAAAATACTTTAACGTTTTTTGTACAGTAGATTTCTTTTTTCATATTATTATTTTATAATACAACATACAGTCCTGTCTCTCAGTTGTGGCTTCAATTCCATTGTGAACAACAATTTTGCCCTTGATAAAAATGAAATGTATTAAAAAACATTGTGTACTTTTAAATGAACAAGATATTTGAATAGCCTCTTTTCCAATCAAGCTGTTATTTGATCAAATAATGTAAAAAGAGAGAAAATATTTTTATTTCCTGTTTTAAAGATGCATGAAATGCTAGCTATACAATTAGCTTTTGCAAGTAATTTAAGATATTGTGATAATTTACTTAGAGAAAATCTACAAAAATATTGAAAAAACTGAGCCAAAATTGCTTTATATATATATATATATATATATATATATATATATATGTATATATATATATATATATATATATATATATGTGTGTATATATATATATATATATATATATATATATATATATATATATGTGTACATATATGTATATATAGATACGTATATATATGTATATATATATATATATATACGTACATATATGTATATATATATATATACGTACATATATATATATATATATATATATATATATATATATATATATATATATATACTTTTTAGTCTAAAATATAAAGTAGCACTTGAAAAGATACATGATTCACAAGTACTCCAATCCATTTTTATATTAAAATATCAGTGGGCTCAGAAAACATCTGTCAAGTGTAGCTGCTGTGAAGCTGCTCGTGTGGCTTGGATTGAATTGGAACCGGCAGCATGTTCAACTCTAATCCACTGGCTCTGCTGCACATGCATGTAAAGAACACATTACTCCTGTCTCAGCGCTGTGGCACTCCATCAGCGGGACTGTGATTTATGACACACAGCCTTTGCAGTTGGCTTAAATCCCGCCATTTACTTGCACAGCCTCAGGTTTTCATCTTATCCGACACATATTCATACCGATCCACACGAACAGGGACCAACTGGCTCTCTAAACCATCCTCTGATTTGACGTGAAGTCTGCAGAGACTGGGCCTGAATATTATCAGCAACCTTCTCTATGCATTTAATGTCTTTGATGATATGAGTATAAGAGGAAAAACATCCCTTCCCATTGGGAAAGGCCCTGGAGTTTCTATTTAGAGATGTGTTTAATTAGTTGTTGACACGGAGTCTAATGTTGAGAAGCTAGAGATTACTACGCAGGGTGTATATTCTGAATGTACAGAAGATGGACATTACATCATTATGCTTCTGGGGTTCACACAAGTGCGCGAAGCTCCAGATAAATAATTATGCTTTATTGACTGTTTGCAGAGAGCTGGTGATGGTTTTGTCTCTGGGCGCTCATCTGGTGCAATTAAGAGACCATGCAACTGTTGACTTTTTCAAGAACATGGGGCGTACATATTAACATTTTTATTCTACCAGTGGGAGAGATGAATGAATGGTGTTAAAAATGTTTGCTTTGGTTGGGAAAGGCTGGCTCTGTGAATACACATATTTGGAGTTCTGAAATAAAGGCAAACTCTTCTCATGTAGCTTTGAACCTGTATACTGTAACTTACTTCTGTAGAACATAAAACATACAGTTTTTGCTCATTCGATGAAAGCTAATTTGGATCTCATTGACACTGCAACGTTTTTTTCAGCAGAAGAAAGCCAGTTATACACTCAGAAAAATAGGTACAAAAGCTGTCACTGGGGCAGAACCTTTACAAAAAGTACTAAATTGCATCATTTAGGTACTAAAATGTACCTTTTAGGCATATGCACTCTTTATACAGTACAAAAGTGTACCTTTTAGAAACGTACCACCTTTAGTGAAAGCTTATGTATACTTTATCTATAAGAGTGCACAGATTTGGAATTTGGAATATTTTTTAGGTGAACTGTCAAAGCCTGTTCTCATTGTTTATATGTAGACATTCTTATTTAACATTTAACATTTATATATATTAACAAACAGATATGTTGTAATAAATATACAAAAAAAGAATCTGAAAAATATATCATTATGTACATATATACAGTACAGACCAAAAGTTTGGACACACCTTCTCATTCAAAGAGTTTTCTTTATTTTCATGACTGAACATTTTAGATTCCCACTGAAGGCATCAAAACTATGAATTAACACATGTGGAATTATAAATGTAATTATATACATAACAAAAAAGTGTGAAACAACTGAAAATATGTCATATTGCAGGTTCTTCAAAGTAGCCCCTTCTGCTTTGATTACTGCTTTGCACACTCTTGGCATTCTCTTGATGAGCTTCAAGAGGTAGTTCCCTGAAATGGTCTTTCAACAGTCTTGAAGGAGTTCCCCGAGAGATGCTTAACACTTGTTGGCCCTTTTGCCTTCTGTCTGCGATCCAGCTCACCCCTAAACCATCTCGATTGGGTTCAGGTCCGGTGACTGTGGAGGTCAGGTCATCTGGCGCAGCACCCCATCACTCTCCTTCTTGCTCAAATAGCCCTTGATGCCTTCAGTGTGACTCTACAATTTTCATAGTCATGAAAATAAAGAAAACTCTTTGAATGAGAAGGTGTGTCCAAACTTTTGGTCTGTACTGTATATATATATATATATATGTATATAGTAACAAACGATATGTTGTAACAAAAATACAAAACAGAATCTGAAAAAATATCGTTATGCACATATATACAAGTTAAGCTAACTGAGACTTGTTATAGCGCTTATATATCATTGCTCTTTTTGTTGTTTTTGATTGCTTCCACTGTCCTCATTTGTAAGTTGCTTTGGAAAAAAAGTGTCTGCTAAATGAATAAATGTAAATGTACATTATGGCATATCTATGTTAATGCGACTGAAAATCTTCATAAGCATACATACAATAATCAACAAAAATTGGGTACTTGGTTAGCTTGTAAACAGGATATTTTGGCATAATTACCAATCAAGCAGTAATTTTATCATTTTATGTAAAGAAAGTGAGAAAATAAAATGTTCCACTTTTTTCAAAAGGTGAAATTTCATAGGTTAAATTGTAAAAATAAAATAATATGACAGTTCCATAGGGATCAAATTACTTAAGATTACTATAAACATACATGATTCACCAGTTATCAAGACTAGTCCAGTGCATATTTTTATATATTAAAATATCAAAGGGCTCAGAAAACAGAAAATATGGAGGTTGTAAATTCAGTAATCTGTCAGTGCAGCTACAAATACAATAAATCAACCGATTAAGTCAATTTATTAAATATTTATGGATTCAATAAGAATTTGTAAATATTAATTTGTAAAGTTCATACAAAAGTGATTTTATGTTATGTTTTAGATTCTGTCAGTATTGTAAGTTTTAGTGTCTATGTAAATAAATCTGTATGTAGAAGAACTTTTTTTCAATGTAAAATACATAAAAATACTCATAAGGTCACACTGACTAGTCCTTTATCAAAGGCAAAACAGATGCTGTCTGTGGATAAATTGTCAGTGTTGCTGTGAAAAAAAACTGAGTGCTTTACACATTATTTGTTATTATATTTTGTAATATTTATTTTTGCATCCACTGCCTGGAGGACAAAATTCCTAAATTGAACGGTTTCATAGAAAGTGACAGGAAGAGAAATGCAATAGAGATATTAAACTTTCTCTCCATGTGTGCTGTGGCCATTAGACCTGAGCTTAAGCGCTTCATTGTTGAATCTGGCAATAAAGCGTTTGGTGAAGAAGTGAGAAAAACAGCCTCTGGTTCAGACTCACTCACAGCATCGGTTGCGATTAAGGCCATAAGTCCTTATACCAGCCGGACAGGTGATGATAACACAGTAATTGCTGATGTGCAGAGGAGCCCAGCTTCCTCATTAAGGAATAATATCACCTCTGCCATTATTCATTGGTCAACATTCAGTCAAAATAAGATGGAGCGACCAATCATTCCCTCTTGCAAAAACATTGTCATCTCAGCGGATGAGGTCAGATAAAATCATCTGAGGACAGTGAAATGGATATAGCCGGCCCCAAGTATTAGATTTTTTATAATTTTTTTTTATCGTGCATAAGTGCTGTTGTCTGTGCAAAAGAGACTTCAAGCATAAGCGATCTACTGTAAATAGCGACTTTTCAGAAATTCTGGCACCCCTAGCATATATTGTTATGTGGCTCATACTGTTCAATATACTAATTTTGCAATTTTCCACAGAGTCGGAAAAAAACTGGTAAATTCACCTTCCCTCAGCGGACAGGCTGACCTACATAATCAGAGGTAGAATTTACTCCTCACCGACTCGCTCTTTTTGCAGGTTAGTACAATCATTGTGGAAATAAATGAAAAATGCAGCCCTGCATAGTGGCCTCTACCTTCATACATTACACCGAAAATATTCTTCATATAAACGACTTCATATTGAGTTTCCATTTCATTTGCTGAAGAAAAAACACAGCCACTCAGTGCTCATATGTGTGCGGCTGCTTTGGTTTCACCTGTTACATACATTGTTTAAAAGTATTTGTTGCAAAGCTTTCAAGGTCAGTATAATACTTCACTATAGCGCCTTAATGTCTGTTTTTGTTTGAATTTGTTTCACTAAATGAAAAATACCACATTCAACTAATGTTTTTTCTTTGTCCTTTTTAGATCATTTAAAAAACTACAGTGCAATTATGTAATAGTTTTATAGTGACAATCTACAAGAGCTAATTAAAGTCAGCAAACATCATAAAAATGGATCATATAACAATAAGCACATAATTAATGCTGCAATTCATGCTGGGATCTCACACACCCGTAAATTAGCAATACTGTTCAAAATGAAATTGGTTTCTTCAAACAGCTGTTTTAAGAGAATTGGGACAACAGTTTAACATTTGTTTTTAGATTCTTAGCATCTGTGACACAAAGCTCTTTTTTTTATTAGTCATATGCAAGAAATATTATGAAAGTTCAACTGAGAACCATCATAGCATTACTATTATGTTTTTCTATTAATATTTTAAATTGTTTTTGATTTTTAAATTCTGTTTGTATATATAGTAATTAAAATGTTGTTGTTTATAAATATTTCACATTTGCATTACTTTAAATTTCAGTTTTAGTTAGTTTATAAACCATAATACAGCGCAAGAAAATTCAGTTATAAAAATGTAAATAAATATATAAGTGCTATGCATTGTGCATTCCTTTTATAGCTGCCATTTCTAATCATTAGTTTGACCTTAGATTTAATCATCTGACATGAAAAGGATCAGGGACACTGTATTTATGAATATATAGGATCTTTTTGACATGATTTAATTATACCTGTCACTAGCAATATCTGAGCATATTGTGAAGAGCATTCATTGTGGATCGAGGATGATTAGATAGACCACACATCTAATAGTGCTAATTAAAAAAACTTTACAGCACAGCGTGAGGAGGGTCTTCAAGGCCGAAGCTGCAATAAAGGGTCTTATTTAAAAAAAAAAAAAATGTTACAGTGATTACATTTTTATAATTTAACATGATGAAACTAAAATCTTTGGTCACATTTCAGTAATCTCATTAGTTAAATATTTTAAATCGAATTACATGAAACAAAAACAAGAAAAAAAACTCTAATATTTGATTTACTGTGTATACAATGTGAAAAAAAGTCTAATTATGCCTGCGATAAAGAAAGCTGGCTTTTAAAATCATACAAATAAAACATTTATTTATTTAACCCATATAGAATTTACTTGACGATACATTGACTAGTACTGGTGAGTAGATAATTGCGAAAGGTGAGATTAAATTAAAGTGCACTTCCAACCAGTTCTCACACATCTGATTCTTTTCCAGAAATTATTCACACATTACAAATGCAAGCCTGGAGGAGTCTGAGAGGTGACACTTCTATCCATTTCCACGGACCCTGCATGTTTCTGTAAGTCATTAAGCAGGCAGGCCAGACAGAAACTGGGCCACGATGAACTCTGTCTCAGACACCTCATTATGCAGACAGATGTTTGAGAAGAATTCCTCTCTTAGCACTGATAAGAGCTGGATTTATTTGATCAGAGGGAAGCTGTAGAGTTGGTCAACTGTTGACCTGTTGGGTCCAGTGTCGACTTTCCATCACTTCATGCTCTTCAGTACTGAGACAGTTTGAGCATTGATCATTTTTACCTTGGATGGTGATCAGCAAAATTCAGAATTAAAAATAAAAGGTTGCCTCTCATGATTTTCAATTAGAAATGGCCACATCTCATAGGAAGTTGAATTGGAAGAACAAAATCCTATACTGCAATTCAACACAATCTTTCAACCAAGGAGTTTCATTAGTTCTGAACACAGAATAGAGAACTTTATGAAAATATTTACCTGTTTGAAATCCAAAGGCATTCTCAATTCAGTTCTGCATGACGCAAAATCCTGGAGTCAACCCTTTTTAATCCTTTAGATTTTATATTTTTATGTTTAATATTTCAAACTCATATGAAAGTTGAGGCCACTTTGATGAAGAAATCTGTGCTGAATCTTCCATCAGCCATTCTCTTTGTATCTAGACAGGTCACATTTCTACACTGTCATGCCTCACTGGTATAAAACGGTGAAGAAAAACATCACATTATGGATCATTTCAAGACATATAATCACTTCAATCAGACGCAGATGAAAACATGGTTAACTCTAGAACACTGAACTTCTCAAAAATGATTCAAAAAGACAAATTATGGTTAAACAATGGCAGCAATTGAAACCATTTGGTCTTTTTTAACCTTATAAAAACTGATATGAAACAATGGGTTTTCATATATGATTAATTATCATACATTGATGAGCGAGCCAATTATATGTGTGCTATTCACTGCATAAAGATGATGATGCATGATGGAAACAAAACAAACAGTTTTAATAAAGGTCTGGAACTCAAAGACTCTTAGTCTCACGCTGTCCTTGTTGTATTTACAGCATGAAATATAAAGAACGAGAGGCAGTCTTCAGCAAAGCACTGTATCTGAGAAGATTTGTAACTTCCACAATGAATATTGATAACATTGCAAAACTATTTATTGCCGGTTATGAAAGGAAATCTGCATTGCGCATGGCTTCTATTCTTTTGCAAAAACCTATTCTATCCTTAACATTATCTATTACACCAATATAGACAAGAAAAATAGCATACTTAACATGATACCTTTATGGAGATCTATTTTTTTTATTACATATATTATTGTTGCCTGCCCCATATACCAAAGTGATCATTTTCAAATTTAACATTCAATAATATATTGATAATAAATCATGAATCCGTTAGTCTTGTTCGGCAGCGCTATACAAATCGGCTCGCGGGACTTGAGGAAGGAAAGGAAGAGGACAGAGAAATGTAGCAAAAGTGCAGGTCAGTTTCAACTGTAAATATACTGCTGTAGTTTTACATCTGCTATATCACAAGCACCCCATAACAAAAAACATATGCAACATAAAAATATTGCCATTATGAGTAATGCAATAACATGTTTAGAATTATTTTTCTATAAGGTATTTTGCACAGCCAGATTATATAATGTTCCCTCTGTGCCCAGCTGTTCTTGTCCTTTTGGCAGCCTTATAAATCCTTTTAGAGGTCAGAACATTAACCTCAGTTCACACATTCATGTCTCTGACCGGCAATATGACAGACAAATAACAAATAACTAGGAACAAAATGAGACTGGACAGTGGAAGCACCACAGACACCAGCAGTCAGTAAAACCATTACAAATTACAGGGAATTTTAATTATTCTCTGTGACCCGCTTTCCATTGTCTATGGGTCACCGTGACCCCAAATGGACTTAGGGGAACAAAATACATGTTGTCACTACAGAAACTTTTGGAGCAGGTACCAATGTACTTGTAAAACAAGGTTTATATTTGTTTATCCGTATGTCGTATGCACTTACTGTACAGCAGGAAAATAATTTGTTAACAGTGATTTGAGCTGCTGCTGGTTCCTTTAGAGAAACAGAAATAGCTTGAGTGGCACTTATCATGTACTTTATGTTTGTATCAGCAGAGAACAGCAATAACTGTCCTTACAAACAAGCCGAACATCTCTATTTTTCAAAGTCTAACCAACTACCTAAAAACACACTCTGAAACAAGATCCATCTTATCTACCTCCTTAATCATCACTGAAAAATGTGCGTAAGAGACACTTATATGTGGGTTTAATCATTTTAATGACCAAAATTGTTCTCCAGAGTCCTCCAGGCTCTAGTGGCTCATCACTAATTGGATTAATGATTGTTATCTACACCTGAAGTGGACAACAGCAGTTTAATAAATCATCTGGTCATTGTAAAGCATAGTATTTTTGTTTTGTGGGAGATGAAACACTTTGTCTCCATTAGAGGGAATCAGAGATTACAGCAAAGTAACGATAAATACACAATGAAGATGAGGCTGCATTGGTAACGATTAGTAACGCATATTTGCACAAATCGATCAATCATTCGTCGCAATAGTGACAAAATTTTCCCCTTACAATTGAGACATTTTACAAAAAAATTATACACCATTCAAAAGTCTCTTATGGCAAAGCTGAATTTTCAGCATTCATTACTCAAGTCTTTAGTGTCACATGATCCTTCAAAAAGCATTTTAATTTGCTGAATTGGTGCTTGAGAAACATTTCTTATCAATTTTAAAAAGCTAAAAAAAAATTACATAAACTGATTTTTTTTCAGGAAAAAAATTGATTTGCAAAAAAATTTTTTTGTAACATTATGAATGTCTGTAATGTTACTTTTGATCAATTTAATGCATCCTTTCTGAATCTGAGTATTAAAGAATCTTAAAAATAAAGACGGTAAAATAAAAACATATTTATTACTTTTATTTAAAAAATTTTTTTTTTTTTAAATTTTCCACAGTTTTTTTTTTATTTTTTATAAAAATGTATTAATTTCGTTATTTTTTTTATTTGTTTGTATTGTTCTCTTCTTTTTTGCATTTCTAGCTTGTTTACTAATCATTTATTACTTATTTTACTAAACTTGGTATTGTGCACTCTGAATACTGGTTGCTCTCATGACAAATTGCTTATGATGAAGTCATTTTTGGATAAACACATTTGCTAGTTGAATAAATGTAAAAATGGAACTTTCTGGTCAACACCAGAAAACAAAATACCCTACGTAATGTAGTGTAGATAACATAACTTTCTCATTGGAGCACACTTTGGATTAATTGGACAAAGTGATTAAAGTTTGTAAACTGAACATTTTGAGTAGCTAATCAGGAGACAGATTTATGAACACAACCTTTGGATTGCCCTATAAATGAACATATTTCAATAAATCACCAGGCAGGGGTTACAGCGTGTCAGATCTGCAAAATGCATGTCTTCAATCTCACCAACACTCTTAAAGAGAACGACTCTACTACAAATTTTAAGCTCAAACAGCAGCGCAGTGTGAGCTCACTAGAGTAGATGCGTTTGATAAATCTCGATCATGCGAGCACTAAACAGAGCTGTGAGATCCAGTGTGAAGATCTTGAATTCAGCGAAGAACACAAATGACTCTGTGATTTAAACTAAATTAAAGCCAGATTAAATAGAGCTGAAAAACAAGAGAAACACTGTGCGCAGCTATACACTCCAAAGACCTTTCAATCTACAAATTGCCATCATTTACCATAGATTTACTGAAGTAATACTATATTGTGGCAGGAATGTGGGACATTCATACTTGAATTTTATTATATTATTAATGTAGACATGTTTTAAAATGCATTAAAGGATTAATGGAATATAATTACAGTATTTCTGTAGCGTTTGTGCATTTATAGGCTACTAAATGTATTTAGACTATCAGTTTTCATACAAATACCTAGAATCCATATGATTAAAATTTTTATCATGGTATTGACATGCTATGTGTGGTTTTAACTGTTCTTATCTTCTAGCATGATCTAATTGTGTGCAACTATGGAAGACCAATGGTTAATTTGAATAAAACTCATATAGTCAGAATAGCTAATTACATTTTCCAACATAAAAATGAGGCCGTTACAATTTTTACAGATGTTACCGTTTTTACAACATTAAAATTATTTTGCTGTTTTATTCATTTGAAGCTGCTTTAAAACAATCTTGCATAAAGGTTGCAGAACCTCTTTGAAGTTCTTGGATGTACATCTAAGGACAGTTAAGTTTTGTACCTGCACATGCAACTCTTGCAAGCAAAAGGATATTTCAAGGTCTCTTCAGAAAAGCCCTTGACTCAGTCAAGTTTATGCATACGTGTGAGCCATAATTACCATCCGCATGCAGATTCCAAATTGAATCATGCTTGTTGTCAAGCTTTTAATAAGATCCTAATTATAAACTCCTCCATAGCATAATCACAGCAGTAGGCCTGTTCTGTTCAGGTTCAAATTAGGTTATTTTTTTAGATGCATTTAATTGTAGGCCTCTCAAGTACAAAATATGCACAAACTAATGAATAGGTCACATGCATACCCACACACACACACACACACACACACAGATTTAACTACATTAGTGAGGACATGTCATAGAAGCAATATTTTAATATAGATCATAATATTTGCTTAACTCCTAAATCTATTCCTCTAAACTTAACCCTCACACAAACATCAGTAGACATGATTCGGGTGCTTTATGAGCCTTTCAAATATTGATGACCACAAATGTTCCCAAAAGTCATTTTTTAAAAATTTGACACATACATACATTAAACATATAATTCATAAATATAAATAAAGTAATTAGCTGAAAATTTACTGACCCTCAGGCCATTTAAGATACAGATAAGTTTGTTTCCTCGTCAGGACAGTCTCATGAAGCACTATAACCACCATTATTCCACAAAGTGCAATCATGATATGTCATATTGACATATGGAGAACATTTCAAGGTGAAGCTTTTATTGATTTTAATGACAAAGCATTTTGTAATAAATACTGCAAACAAAATTCAAGTTAATATTTCTTCTTATGTCTTTCAGAAAAAAAGATAGTCCAGGAGCAATCAACACAGCTGGTTAGATGATAAAATTGGATGGTTATATTTCCGTGACTCTCAATATTTTTTATCTGGTTTTAGTATCTTTTTTTGTTTGGATTTCACAACAATGAACGCAAAGACCTTTACATAATGAGGTAAAAATAAATCAAATTATTAAAAAAAACATCACTACACTCAATAGCTCTGATATTTTAATTTGCAATTCATATGAGATGTAATTCAAAACAGGCCCCAAAACACAGGAACAAGAAACCAGGCTTTAGTTAGTATAATAAATGCAAGAAATCTCATCTTCAAAATAGTCTGTGTGTGCAATATAGCTGAGACTGCAAAGCACACAAAAACATGTGAAATGAACTGCAATGAACACCAACAATTTTTCAGTGAAATTAGGAAATGTATTTTTAGAGAACCTTTGAAGCTAAAATTACAACCATTATAAAAATCAACCATGGTTTTACCACAAAAATAAAACCAAAAACCCATGGTTACTATAAGTATAAAAATTTACCAAGGTTTTGCTACACTAACCGCATTTTAACCATGGTATTTGTAGCAAAACTGTGGTTATACAAATGGCCATCAATACACCCAAAAAACATGGTCACTACACTTAAACTACAATAAAACCATGGTTAATTTTCATAAGGGAATGTATATTATTTTGCAATAACACAGCAAGATTCCCGGCACTAAAAAACACTAAACCAAACAAAGATTCTACCTAGGCTGTGAAGTCAAACTAACGTTAAAATCTGGATGCTTATAAGTCTCTGTTGACTAACATAAAATACATGCTGGTTCATGTACTTTGTTTGCTGGTTAATTCTGTATTTGTGATGGTCTAGCAGCAGTATGGTAAAGTTGAATGTTTATTTGAGTCAGTATATCCCAACCGTTACTCTTTTCGGAGACTCCCATAAACATTTAGTTCAAATGGAGGGTTTAGTGATGCAGTGCTCAGATATTTGCTTAAATTGTAACTTGGAAACAATTATGCGGGCTGGTGCAACAGTCCCCAACACAGCATCCTGGTCAAAAAACAACATGCAACAAACCTTCCTATTCAGTGCATAATTTCTTCACCACATCACTAAATTTCAGTAAACTGGCTGATGTTGAAGCTGTGTTCAACAGCATGCATTTTCTGCATGCGCCACTTCCACAGTGAAGCCGTTCGGCACTGAAAATGAATAAACTCATCTGTCTTCTGTCCTCAGTAAGCCAACCCAGTAATGGAGGCCCAAGGTGCTGCATGGTTGGCCCCACAATCTGTTTTCATTTGGATGGCATTTTATTATATACAAGATGTATCTCCAGCTGACGTAAAGTATAAGACCCAGACACCTTCAGTGCTGTCAAAACTTCAAATGACAGGATGAGGAAAATGAGGACGAATCGATACAAATAAACACAGGAGCTAAAAATAATGAAACAGCCACCTAAACAAGCACACACACAGAGACGGTGCCAGAAACCAGTTCCTTGCAGAAATAAAGAAGATGCTCTTTAAAACAAATTATCTGAACTTAGTTCTCATGGCCCAAAGCCAACCAAATTTGCTGTGTTTCAGAAAGAATTCAAACATTCCTTACATTATTTTCCAGCGCAGTCAATGAAACCCAACTCCCTAGTATATTAACATCCTGGCCGCTGGCCAGAATAAATGCACACAAAGTGAAAAAAGGAGTTTTTTAGATGAAGGAAAGAGCCTGAACATTATCTGACTGAGAAGGCAAGCAGATCACATCTCAGTCCAATTTCTTTGGGTCTTCACTGCCACGTAACAAAAACAAATGCACGTCAATATAATGTAAATGTTTTCTACCACTTGCTCTTTTTACTTTTTCACTGAACTGGAGCCTATGGTCAACAGACTCCTGTGAGCACATTCCTCTTAACTGCATATACGTGTATAAAAAGTCCATTATTAAGCATCACATAGAATAATGGTTGAGTCAGCTACATGCACTTCCTCAGAGGAGAGAAGTCTACTGCTGAGAGTGCATCTCAATATCCTCTGAAAGGTGTCGAATATACTCTCCGGTCCACAGATCAAGAGAACCCAGAGGAGTTTTTTATTTGGTGAGGAAAGAGCTGAAAGGCATGAGTGTGTGACTGTGAAAAAGAAGTGTGGTATAGTACAGCTGGGGTGGATGTTAAAGTGATATTTCACTTAAGAATAAACCTCACCCTCACTTTTTGTTCCAAACCTGTATGACTGACTTTCTTCTGTGGAACAAAACAATTGTGATTTTTTATTTAAAATAAACGACAGTTTTTAGTGACAACAGCTGTTAAGCTCGAAAAACTAAAGTAGATAGATAGAAATGGTTCTTTCAAGAAGTTTTATACACATACCCTTGTGAAAAAAGTACACTTTGGCACATCTTTAAAATTAATACTACGGTCGACAAAAAAATTAAATAAAAATAAACCTATCTTTTTTTAATCAGTTGGTATTAGGCTAGTGCGATTATTAGTCTGTCAGCAGCTTGTATTAATAGTTTTGAAGACAATTAAATTCTTTACCTTAACATTAAACAATGCTTACATGGAACTGTCCTTCAAAAAAAAAAATCAAAAAAAAAAAATAATAATAATAATAAAAAACACAGTGATAGAAACCTTGAACCAGCAATTACACAGTTTCTGCAATATTTAACAGAAAGTTAAAAACATTCGGTTCTTGCGCCACTGAAAAAAGGGAGTTTATATTGACATTAAGGGGAGATTACTATCATTATTACTGTCATCATTCATACATAAAACTACAGATTTCCCAGACGGAGGGTACCAGAGCTTATATTTCAAGCAATTTAACTTCTTGTTAATCCCCAAGACTCACTAAGAAAAAAGTACTTGTGTACTTCAAACAATATTTGATCTTCTGTAATCCTGTAAAGTTCTTAAGGTTAAATGCTGTGTTTATCGGCATCAGGATCATGTAGACAAATTATATTATTCGCTTGATGATAATAAAGATAAATACCTGCAGAGGAGGTTAATGGGGCTCTGTGTGCCCTGAACGATATTCAGTTTTTTTTTTTGTTTCCTATGGTTTTGCATCTTATGATCTCCATCTCCTGTAATGAATGCAGAGTGAAGTCATTTGTCAAAGTGGATGTCTGATTGATCATCAGGGGTTTATCTATGCGCTAGGTTGCCATAGCTGAGAATATTAACAACCACGCTTGCCTCGCAACACTTCACAGTGACCTTCATTCAGATGTTCTTTGAGGGGCATTCTGAGTATCATTCAGCAGATTCAATGTCTCGCTGTTTTCTTTCTTAACCTTACTAAATTTAATGTAATAATTAATCGAGGATAGTGAGCAATCAATAAATCGTCCTTAAGCTCATTTAATACACTCATAGATTTAATTGGAAGTTTAAAGAGAAAACATTTATCCAGGGAAATAATATCAGTTTCTGTATTACAATGGGTTTCTGATTAAATTTATTCTTTGTCTGAGGACAAAGTTGAAAATGAAAATTGATTTTGAGAGATATAACTTTTCAGGGAACACTTAGTATTACAGAAGTGTCAAAGTCATTTCCACACATGATTAATATATCCTGGTTTAGGTCATTCAAATGTAGCGATAGCATTCCAACACTAGATTATGCTTCATACAAATGATTTAAACTGTGAATGTGATGCTCTTAAACAATAGCAAAGGCTGCATGTGTTCCCAAACTAAACAAACTCAGCCTGTAAATGAAAAGTTAGCCCTGTTTTATGCCACAAAAATTAATCTAACATTCCTACGCTAATAGGTGGCGACAAGTGACCCTTTTTATGAGTGATCTATTCAGTTGATTCATTTATTCTGGAATGTAAAAAGTTTTTTTTGGCTGTTTTATTTTTTTAGTATGAAAATTATTTTAATAATCTTTTTTTTTTTTAAATCCACTATAAAGAACCTTTCGTGGAGTCTGGCAACACACATGAGTGCTTGAGGAGGGGGCGGGAGAACAGTATTTTGAATCCTTTTTTTTAAAGATCATTATTTTGTGTATTTGGTGTAACAGAATATGTTGATATGTCTGGCCTTCTCTCAAATCTTCTACCGGTTCTTGCGGATTTATGCCACGCCACGTCTGGCTGCCCAGGAGATGGAGAAATTCAGCAGGGTCTACTGTATGGACTCTCTAGAGCAGTTAAAGCAGGCCAACCCGAAGCCAGGGCCCCTTAAGGCTTCTGCCCATTTGAGGTGAGAACACAGGAGGATACCGGCTCCACACAAAGGCTATAGAATTTAGCAAACATGTTAGGGGTCACCCAGCCCGCAACTCTACAAATATCTGTCAGTGAGGTGCCATGGGCCAGCGCCCAGGAGGATGCAACACTTATAGTTGAGTGAGCTCAAAACCTGAAGGGGCAGAGCACACCCTGTGCCTGATAAGCAAGGGTGATGGCATTCACTATCCAGTAGGCCATCCTCTGCTTGGAGACGACATTCCCCTTCTGCCGGCCTTCATGACAGACAAAGAGCTGGTCTCAGGAGCAGAGTCTTCATTGACAGAAACTTCAGCTCGACTGTCTGCAAAGGCTCAAATGTTCCCTGCTGTAGTGCTGTGAGCACTAGAGTCAGGTTCCAAAAGAATATAGAGGGGGGCTGTAGAGGATTTAGCATTCTCGCCCACCAAGGAACCTGAGGATCAGGTCATGATTCCCCTGTGACTTCCCTTCCACGGGGTCATGGTTAGAAGAGATAGCAGCGAAATAAACTTTAAGGGTGGAGGGAGACAACCTTAGCTCCAAACCCTTACTGCAAAAGCATGACTCTGATCGAGCATCTTAGGGGGTATTCTCATGAAGTTTCCAGAGGTTTGGACATGGGTGCCACTGGGTGCCCCTTCTCTTAGTCAGTAGATCCTTCCTCAGAGGAATTGGACAAGGAGGGTCTGTCACAAGGAACATTAGCTCCGGTAACCAGGTCCGAGTGGGCCAATAGGGCGCCACAAGCAGGACCTGCTCCTCGTCCTCCCTGACGGCTCACTGGGGGAAACGCATACTTGCACAGGCCCCGCAGCCAGCTGTGTGCCAGTGCCTCCGTGCCGCATGTTCCCTCGGCCAGGGAGAAGAACAACTGGCAGTGAGAGGTTTTTGGAGAGGCAAACAGATCTACCTGAGCAGCTCCGAAGTGTCTCCAAATCAGCTGGACCATCTGGGGATGGAGTTGCAATTCTCCCGGGAGTGCGGCTTGGGACAGCTTATCGATTGCCTGGTTGAGCAGCCCAGGAATGTGAATAGCACAAAGAAACCTTAGATGCTTCTGAATCCAAAGGAGGAGGTGGTGGGCAAGTTGTGACATGCGTCTGGAGTGCAGACCACCTTGTCGGTTGATAAACACAACAGTCACAATGTTGTCTGTGCAGAGTAGTACATGCTAGGAGCACTCCTGCCCAGATAAATGCAAGGTCTGACCACGGGAAGAAGGTTTGGTGGCAGGCCGGTTTAACTTGGACCTGGCGAGTGCCACGTTACCACGCCCACCTTGGGATTCCATGGAGACAAGTGCTGAAGTGGTCTTCATGTGGAGCAGCCCCAACGGTGTGTCTACCACTGCAGCTGCCATATGCCCTAGGAGCCTCTAAAATTGTTTCAGTGGGACTGCCATCATGCTCTTTAATGTATTCAAGTAGTTCAAGTTTGATCTTTTCCCAGTTGACCAGAAGGCTGAGGTGTGAGAGCACCAAGTCCATGTGTTCGCACAAATGTTCCTGAGACTGCGAATATGAGCTGTCGAGGCAGGTGAGAATGCAAAGATCTCCACCGTGTCGCCAAGAAGGCTGGTCTGGGACACAAGGGAGTTCAAGAATCGTGTCTTGTCCGTTTCCTGCATATCGGCCAGACAGAGCCAGAGATGGCGCTCCTGGACCACCATAGTGGACATTGCATGACCCATTGCACTTGTGGCGCAGGGTCAGTAGCGGTACAGAGTAATATGAGAATCTTTGAGTATCATCTTCGAGATACTAATCGTCTAACCTCGAGGGTTCGGGATGCGGGGGAACTTTCCACTCAAGTCAGACATTCTCGGCAGCCCGGGAAAGCATAGCCATCATTTCCGAATCTGAATCCAGCACCTCTGGCCACCTAGAAGTCTGGCTACAGGTGGTAAATCCACGGTGGGTCCAGCCTGCTCTCTCGACAGCTACACTGGTTTAGAAGCGCCGGCAGATGGAGGGGAATTCCTCACCATCACCAGAAGACCAGTCTGGCTGGTGACAGAAATAAGGCGCTCCCAGCTACAGCCAGAGGGAACCCCAGATCTAGGCATTAGTATGGTACAGTACAGTTCCTTTGCAGGAAACAGAGTCTTGTCCTCAACTCTGATACAGTCATCCTCCAGTGAAAAGCCACCTCAGCATGCTTAATGCCCGGACATGTGAGGCAGCGATCGTGACCATCACCTGGTGCCAGATAACGACCGCATCCAGAAAAATGGACACCGGAAACTTGAAACAGGAAAACCACCACCGCTGAAGCGCCATACCAATGCTCGGCTCCAAATCGAAAAGCTGAATATGCGGTGCACCTGCTGTCTTCTTATACTCACATTGTGATCAGCAGCTGGATGCAATAATCACATGCCAAAGTGCATTTGCTCGTTTAGTTTGCACTAAAAGTAAATTGGTCTATTTAAGCAATATGTGATGTCGAGCATGACCAACTGAAATGGAACTAACAAGATTGTGTCTAAGTTACTCAATATTAGCCCCTAGAATATTGAATTGTTTTGTAACAGCCATATCACACGACAATTCTGTCTCTTTGTTGTTACAATAACTACTCATAATGTAACCTGTAACATTATGAACATTCTTTGATCAATTCTGTAGCTCTTTTATGCGCTAAACCAGACTGCATATGGTAAAAAATTGTATGTAGATGGGTTTGCTGTTTGGCAGACAGAGAAAAATAGACGTTGTCTTGAGACATGTCAGCGATAATTAAAGTGTGCATTGATTTAACAGGGTTTAGTCATACCATATGCAATGATGGTTTTTCAGAAATGTTATTCCTGAGGATGAGATGCTGTATTCATTTAAATTCTTTCACTCTTCATCTCTTTCATGTTTCAGGTTTTCAGTTTGCTTTTTGAGCACCAATCCCTGAAAAGCTGTGGAGCAGACTATCAGTACAGTAACTGATTAAACGGCATTATTATGTATAAGAGATGGCACAACGCTCTTTTAAAACCTTAGAAAAAATTAATATCTAATACTCCTCTTAAATTGCCAGGAACCGTCAATCTATGCTTTTCAGTACTGTATGACTAAACTGTAAAACCAAAAAAACATATGTGCATAACTCCATATTAACAACAGAAATGCACTGTGCTTACTGAAGCCCAAAACACATTGAATGAATCTGTAAAGGTGTTTAGAGCACTCAGAGGTGTATGGATGTTAAAAGCAATGGATATGAGCCTTGCTCATGACAGCATCCATTTCTCACATGGAGGGTGATATGACTGATGCACTCAAACACCAGCAGCTACCTTGTCAGCAAAGAAATTCCACCTGCTTCCATGTTCAATTTTATTTACCATTTGATACCTCCTTTTAACAAGATTTAGATGTGAGTCTATGCAACCACCAATTATGCTGTATTCACTAAGACACCATTCAAAGAGGATTTTCAACAAATTTCAACAATGCATCTAAACTAACAGCTTATTCTAATAAGAAATACCTGCACAATATTACATCAGATGGAATTCAGGTTTTACGACAAGCAATTAGTTTAGTTTTATTTGTTGAAATTAGACCTGCTTTGAATTATATAGTGAATACAGCATAATTAGTGGTTTACTCTTTTGAAAATCTAAATTTTAAGGATGACAATGAATCACATCTAGGTCATTTCAACTGCAACAAACCCAGTTTCTTCTGTGGCAATTCATGTAACAAGCATCAAGTTCACACTCTTCACTGACAAAATTCAGTACTTGTTTTTTTTCTTCTTCTGGAGATTGTATTCTGTATGATTAAAATGGGATTTTAAATTAGGTCACACCTGGAACAGACAAAAGAACCACACAACCTGACCCACCTCTGGTTTTGTTGAACAACACCTTGTTTCGCAAAGCATGCCTGAACCATGCAATATTTATACCTGACTTCACAGGTAACATTCAGCACATCTACGGAGGCAATCATCTTCATGAATTAAGCTGAAAATGAATGGCACCACTGGACACCAGAACAGCCTCACAGTGGGATTTAAGATGTGGCCGATTTTTCCCTGACTCCGACAGTCCGAATGGGTAGGTTTACAGTGGTTCATATGGCACAGAAATGTTAATTCTCTCTGGATATGTTGCTTATACAGTATAACATTTTGTCAGAGCAATCTGAGCTCAGTGGTATGGATAGTATAATTTCATATGAATTTTAGGTTAAAAAGAAATTCAACATGTTATAGTTAAAAAAAACAAAACAAAACAAAAAAAAACATGACGACTACATAGCTGGTTTTGAACATCCTAGAAATTATATAATTTTTAAGCACATTTTATCTGAGATGCCCTTGATAATTGCCTGAAGGAAGAGATACAATTAGATTTTATGTAAAATCAAAAAAAGTAGCTGTTTTCAAATTCTTAGAGGAAAGGTCCAAAAAAAAAAAAAAAAAAATGTAGAAGTAAATATAATGTAAAAAAAAAAAAAAAAAAAAAATTGGTGGAATTCCTGAAATTAATATAGATGAAAATACATTTCTGTCTTTATATTTTAAAAAAGTTGCAAGGAGATTATTATATTTAGGGGTCTGTGGCATTAAACAGAAATTAAATTGAAATTGAATCAAAATGACATATAATCTACACTCAACAATGTGGCTGCAATGCTCATTTTAAGTCAATTATTTCACAAAGAGCAACAGTTGAAAGTTGCCATAAAGATTACATATAATGGTTGTGCCTTATATTTATTAATCAAAGAAATGCAAGAAAGTATGTGGATTGTGAATCATCAATGCAGGTTGTTCAGCAAAACTAGTTCAGGAACAGAACACAACATGAGCATTTAATGCAAGGCCTGTGTTAAGCAAGATATACAAAAGCTATGTGCCTTACTTGAATTGTCAGCATTCTTTTTTATAGATCAACACCAGGGGTGACACACTTACAAAACCTATTGTCTGGAGCCCAGAGGCATGATGGATTACTCGTTAGTTTTGTTTTGAAATTTTCCCTCTGAGAAATGACACCGAAACTGAGACACAGGTGGTCTCTTTTACTAAATTACGACAACACTGTCTAGTCCTGAAGTCTCATCCACCTTCTGTTTTACAGTGGAATCCAAAATCATACTTTGACAATTTGTCATGCTATTTATCCAAGAAATCTTAAAGGAATATTTCACAAAAAAATGCACTGACCCTCAAGCCAGCCAAGATGTAGATGAGTTTGTTTCTTCATCAGAACAGATTTGGAGCAGTTTGGCATTACATCATTTGCTCACCAGTGGTCCTCTACAGCGAATGGATGCCATCAAAACAAGTCATCTAGTTGATCAGAAATCAACATTTGTAAGAAACAAAAACTAGAAGTCATGTTGACTTTAAACCTTTAGTAATTGTTTTGAATGGTCTTTGCTTGTAACAAAACTGCTTTATCTGTGCATATTTCTCTCCAGACTCAGACGAGACACATTTTTTATTGGAGAAAGCAATATTATTGATAGAGGACTTATTTTTTGCTATTTTTGTTGGAAACAATGATTTGAAGTTAAAAATATATTGATGATTAATTTGTTTCTTAAAAACATGCAGCTTTTCATTTCACAAGATGTTAATTGGTGGACTGGAGTCATGTGGATTACTTGTGGATTGTTGTGATGTTTGACGGCACCCATTCAGTGATATGATGTTAATTTCTCCATATTTGTTCAGATGAAGAAAGAAAATCATCTACATCTTATATGGCTTGAGGGTGAGTACATTTTCAGCTAATTTACATTTTTTAGGTGAACTTCCTTTAAGATTGTTTAGAAGAAATTAATCACATCTTTAAAGTGACAAACTTGTCATCATTTACTTAAAATCACTCAAAATGGTTCTGTGAACTTGCCTTTTGTGTTCCACAGAGGAAAGTAAGGAAAATGTGTTTGGAATGACAGGAAGGACAGTAAATGATGACTATTTCCATTTTCAGGCAACAGTATCTTTAAGCACAGACATAGATTACTCTCAGTGGCAACTGAAAGAATGGCTCATAAAATGTCTATTGATAACATTCCAAAAAAGGAAATAACTGAACCCTCAATGAGCTCACAGACACCGCTGCAGCCTGCCAAAGTGTCAGAACAAAACTGTTCTGATTCACCTTTTTAAAAGCCAAATAGATGAGGGGGAAATGGACACTGCAGCTGGTAATCAAAAATGTCAGGGCTCTAAATGGGATTGGCACGCAGGTCTGGTTTGAGGTGGAAGGAAGCTGCGGGGAATTGGACCAAGGCTTCCTGCAGCTGAATCCCAGGCTTGTTTAGCCACCTGTGGGTCCAGATGTCTGATGAGGAGGACTGTGGGGACTAACATCATCTGTCTATTTCTGGCTCAGAGACACCTTCAGATATTTTAGTATTCACCTCATGCACCTCAGCAATGACTGTTTTACTCTGTGAGAATGACTTATTCCTATTCTGCATCTTTAAGAAGACATAAGATGGGTTCCAAAAGTTAGAGACCACCAGTAATAGTATTATTTTCTAGTGTAATGTATTTTCCCCTATACAAATTAGGTTATTTATGATTTATTGAAAATTACTTTATTTCCTTTTACAAATTATGCTATTTATCATTAATCCAAAGACTGTTTAAATGACCTTTTTCTAATTTAATGCATTTTGAATTACAACTTTAGTTTATCATTAATTCAAGGTATCTTTAGTTAGTCTAGTTTTTTTTCTTTTGTCTAATTAAAAGCATTTTTCCATTACAAACTGTTATTTATTATAATTTATCCAATGAATTTTAAGAATATCTAGAAGAAAACTTTCTAATTAAATATATATTTTCATTACAGTATGTGTTATTTATCATTTATCCAAGGTAGATAAAGATTATTTAAAAGACATTAAGCAGATCTTAAAGCGATAGTTCACTTTGAAATTAAATTGTGGTATTTTTTTAGGTTAACTCAAGGGCATCCAAGATGTAGGTGTCTTTCTTTCCGCAGTAGTTTCAATTTTGATATTTTTAGGTCAAACCGTTCTTGTCTGTGACTCATATAATGGAGGTCAATGACCACCACCTCAAAAAGCATGCAAATTAAACAATTCCCCATCGTAAGTACACATTGATGGCCTAAGACACGAAACGAGTGGTTTGTGTGAGAAAATGAACAGTATTTATATAGTTTTTACCTCTTATACACAACCACGTCCAAGTGATCTGAGGGCGCGCGTGCTTCCTGGTGTGTGGCGTGTGCGTGCGTTCTGGCAAGTGCCGGAAGTGATCTCTCACGCGTGTATGTCACCCATTGTTTACTGTTTACCACACGATACGCCACCAGTCTTCACTGTCTGAAATATAATGCAGTAATTGTAATTAATTAATTGGTTTATAATGCACCCTATAATCGTTGCGCCAATAATAAAAATACAACACATTACTCACTCTATTGACAGCATGCCATTGGGTCCCTCTGGCATTGGACGGTCCCTCCAGTTTATACGTGGCAAACTAAACACAACGTGTAAAATGCTGCATCTCAACAGCGGAGAAAACTCAGGATCTTCAGTCAGGCAGGTGTGTGATGCGATACTGTCAATGTCCTCGTCGTCGTCTTGTTGTTCCATTCGTGACAACATATGCTCTCCACTTCTGTTTCCATCTCACAACACTTGCTACTAAAACACCAGCAATTTTGAAGAGATCTCTGTCTCTATGAGGCTTGAAGAAGAAGATGCTTCCTCTATCGCTCCTGAGTACTTGATCTGTATATTCTGGTTAAAATAAATATGGTTGTCAAAAAAATTCAACGTTGTCTGTTGATATATATAGTGTTCCTGTAGCTCAAGTGGTAGAGCATTGCATTAGCAAGCCCAAGGTTGGGGGTTTAAATCCCCTGGAACACATCATAGGTAATAATTATTGGCCTGAATGCACTGTAAGTCGCTTTGGATAAAAGAATCTGCTAAATGTATAAATGTAATTTAATTTATTGAAATTGTCTTCCATTACGATTTCCTGTACGTCTAAATATGTTTAGATCTTCACAGTGAAATGTAATACTTCCAAAATCTCTGTTTAAAAAATGAGTGACGTACACGCGTGAGAGATCACTTCCGGCACTTGCCAGAACGCGCGCACACGCCACACACCAGGAAGCACGCGCGCCCTCAGATCACTTTGATGTGGTTGTGTATAAGAGGTAAAAATTATATAAATACTGTTTTTTTTCTCACACAAACCACTCGTTTCGTGTCTTAGGCCATCAATGTGTACTTACGATGGGGAAATGTTTAATTTGGACTTCTCTGTGCATGCTTTTTGAGGTGGTGGTCATTGACCTCCATTATATGAGTCACAGACAAGAATGGTTTGACCTAAAAATATCAAATATATTGCAGTATACTGGAAAATATCATGTAATATATTAGGCATATATTCTTATATATGGGATTTAATATTTATTTTTTCCAATATATTGCAGTATATTGAAAGCGGCAATCATTTGTATATTTTGCAATATATTATATAATACATGTATCATCAATATATTATTAAATGTATTCAAATATATAATATATTAGAAAATAAAAAGGGAAAATAATATATTACAATAAATCACAATATATTTTAAGAAATATATTGGTAAATATATTTTCCTTTCTTAAGGGTATGGAGGATTTTAGTCATTGTAGCTTACCAAAAACAAAGAGATTAGCAATGGAGAACTCCACAAGTTTGAAAACCTGATAATTAAATTATCCAGCATGATGTGAGATGATCAAAAGACCATCTTTAACTTCAGTGGAAACAGGAACATCGGACCGTCTGTGTGGTCAGAAGATCAATGTCACAAGGTACTGTACTTTGTCTAGTGACCTAGAAATTGCAAAAACCTTAAGTATTTCTTAATCATTTTGTCATACCATTCCTTTGTTTTAAATATTCCAGAAACCTAAAACAATGTTTATTTCAAGTTTTAAATTACAATTTAGATCAATGTGGTCTAAGACATTTTGTGCATCACTGTCTCGTAATGCAAAACTGGCACTTTTACCGCCATCAATAAAATCAAATCTGTCTTTACTCTGCAAGTCTTCAGTGATGTCATGATATAAACCGCATATGGTTCTGTCCATTTTTCTATCCTGGCAGCGGCCCTGCTGACTGAGAGTGTTGCTTATTGTGTCAAGAATATTTAAAGTGAATCTGCAGCGAGGGAACCCTACACTGTGGCTGAAATCTCTCCTTCATCTCCTTGTGTTGAGAATTCTATTTGACAAATCCCATTGCATAAACACACCAAGCCTCACACCACGCACTTCACAGTGTGTCTGTGTTTCTGAGAAATTGCTTTGTGCTTCCCAGTAGGTCACAACAATTGTGGTGGTATCGGCAACCTCACAAATCGCTAAGAACTGTGGAAAAATAATTTTCATGGCCTCACCTCAGCACTGGTCAAGACTGGGGAAGAGGCAAGGATTGTATGCTGTATTATACAGTGGCAGAATTGTTGTTAAAGGCAACATGAAATAAAAATGGACTCTGTTAGTCTTCATCATAAATGTTTCTTCTCTTATTTTGCATGAATCATCAGTGCATGTTATCAAGTCAAGGCAAGTATGTTCACTTCACAACCATCTTGAAAACCCCCATTTATTTTCTAGTCATGCAAGGGCAGCTCTTATATCCCACATTTTTTCAAGCTTCAAGCTTGTACAATCTGTCAACAAAATTATGCTTTTATTATTATTTTTTCTTCTAAACAACAAGTTGTTACAAATGTAAGAAAACTTAAATTACTGTATGTCTGACAAGGTAACATTTTCTGAAGACGGCATGAAACTTGGAGAAGGATTTTCCCCCATTACAAATATTTTTTAAAGAACAGTTCATTGGAAATGATCCTCTCTTTTAGTGGAACAGTTCAGCCAGATTCATAAATTAAATGTGTCACATTATGAAAGTGTTATTAGACTTTAAAACTCATCAATAATAAAGCAGTGATAGCTGCTACAAAAAAAGTGACCAAACACAGAGAAATCAGCATCCTGTTGGATTGGCTTATGCATAGTTTGCTGACCTGTACCTGGAGTTAAAGAAGTAGTAAAGGGTAGTGAAGACAAATGTAGCAAACTTTTGCTGAACTAGTGTAGAAACCATATTGGAGAGGATCAGAAGGTCTTGAAAGGCAAGAGAGATTGAGTGTCAGAGTCAAGATGGCTAATCTCACTGATATAAGGCGCTTTTGCAGAATGCGCTAACATCCATTTCCCATGAGTGCTGCACATAGGCCATAGACTGTAAATTACTGGAGAATTCAGTATAGCAAGTGAATTTTTCCTCTTTGACAGAAATCATCAACAGCCTGGCAATGGCATAGCTTCAGGGAAGAACCCTCCTTGAATCAAAGGGTAGAACTGTAATGAAAGACACTTTAAAGGAACAGTTTGTGTAAAATCATTTGCACACCCTCATGTTGTTACAAACCCATATGATTTTCTTCTGTGGAGCATTAAAGAAGATGTGTGCTAAAGAATGTGTTGGAAACGGATGCTTTCAAGCTTTAAAAAAGAACACAAAAACAAACAAGTTTTCTTCATAAGATATTAATCGATGTTCAGGGAACAAGGGTTACCATACGTAACCGAGACGTTCCCTTTCAGTCGGTCACTCTCGACGCCATGTTGGTGACCGACGAATATGGGATCCCTATCAAAGCACCATGGGTGCTGCCCCTTGCAGTGCACTGTGCGAGCCGCCTGCGCCCCTATTAGGTGAATCCAACTCCATACCGAGAAAAGAGATCCTCTGCCACGGCGAGAGTTTGCTCTTTTCCCAGCTGACCTGAAGGCCCAACAGGCTCAGGTGGGGGAGCACCACATCCCTGTGCTCGCACAACTGATCTCGAGACTGTGCTAGTATCAGCCAATCGTCCAAGTAGATGAGAATGTGAACACTCTGCTCTCTGAGAGGAACGAGAGCTGCCTCCGTGACTTTCGTGAAGACACAGTAGACTAGTAGGACTGCGATCTCTTCCTGCAAGACAAGGGCATCGGATGCTTTCACTGTAGTGAAGCGGACACCGCAAAGCTTGGGGGGATGCAGGGCGATCTGAATCGCATAGCCGAGGCTGATAGTTCACAGGATCCAGTGAGACGGGCTGGATAGCGCTGACTTGGCGCTTAAGAACCGTACAAGCGGGACCAGCGGAACCACAGCCGTACCCGCAGTGGGGCAGCGAGGTGGAACACAGGGACCCAACTCGGTGGCTTGTGAGCAGGCCGGAGTGTGGTGCAGGGCTCACATGGTTCCACGGGTTGGCAGAGGGTGCATGAGTAGGGCCTTTGTTGATGCTCTCGAACCACCCGCTGCTGCCATCTGGCGAAGGAGCTCCAAGATGGTCATATTCCCGCAGTGAGAACATGACTCATCCACGAAAGCCACCTCAGCGTGCTCGACACACAGACACGTGAGGCAGCAATCATGACCATCACCCGTTGCCGGGTAACGACCGCATCCAGAATCGCACGGGTGAAACGGCATCCTTATAAGGACGATCCGTCGTCTTTACAAAGACGCACCTGTGAAGCTCTTTTAGAGAAATTTGCTCTTTAGGAAATGCTCTTTTAGTGCTGAGGCGCACACGGGAATTGGCCGTTTGCAACACGACAGGGGTAGTGCAGCCTGAAGTGTGCAATCCACTCGACACAGGAACGACTGCCGCTGAAGCGCCGTCTCACCAACACACAAAGCTTCTGAGATCGTGCTGAATTCGTAGTTCACAGCAGACACAATTGAGCAGAGCAATACTAACGCTCGGATCCGAAACGAAAAGCTGGTATGCATTGCACCTGCTGCCCTCTTATACTCACGCAGTGATCAGCGGCAGCTGGATGCAATAATTGCATGCCAATGTGCATTGGCTTGTTTAGTTTACACTATAAGTAGATTGGTCTATCGAAGCGATATCCCATATTCGTCGGTCACCGATGTGGCGTTGAGAGTGACCGACTGAAAGGGAACCATGGTTCCACTGGGGAACAAGACACTGCGTTGAATGCTGTGGGGAATGATTCCAGTGTGAGCAACTCTGAATATCGTGTGCAATCTGTCCAATGGAAGGGCATGACATCACAGGCGGGGTGACATAAGCAACCAGGAAGCTATAAAAGCATATGCTGCACAGCCAGCATCAACTTTGAGGAGTGAAGCAAGCGCTGGCAGGGATGCCAGGAGTGTTCAACGCAGCGTCTCATTCCTGCAGGAACCATGCTTACATGCGTAACCTGAGACGTTCCTCTTCAGGAACTCGAGCTGCGTCGATTGATATGGGGAACGAGGTGCCCTCGCTGCTAGACTTCCAAGTCCCTACCTAGTGTGTAGAAGAGCCAGGGGTGGTTTGTATATCAAGACCATAGAACCTCACAAAAGTGAAGGCCGTGGACCATCCCGTAGCGTTGCAGATGTCCTGCATCGATACACCTGCTAAGAAAGCCTTGGAGGCCGCCATACACCGTGTGGAGTGAGCCTTGACTCTCATCGGTGAGGAGAGGACAGAGGACTCATAGGCCAGGTTGATAGCCTCAACTATTCCTTTTGGGAGGACCATGGCACATGAGCAGTTGGTCCATCCTTCTCCACAGGGCAGCTCTGTGGACGTATATGTCCAGCGCTCTGACTGGACACATACAATTAAACTTCTTCTGGTCAGGGTGCAGACAGACATGATAAGTGGTCCTCTGTAATAGAGCATCACAGTCCCGCCCACAGCTGGTGCCGGAATTAAAAATTCAATACAATTTCTGTGGGACTCGAGACCGGAGAGTGGAGCAGGTGTCGCTCATTTCCCAATCACTCCACCGACCTCGCTCCATTCCCACAGCTCTTGGCCCCGCCCCACCCATCACACATGTAACTGTGCTCTCCCAGCCCCACCACATTGCCACAGTAATCAGACGCGGGGATGAAGAGGCGGGCCAAGAATGGCTGATTCCACAATCTGGCGATCTCACTGTGCAGATTGGGGAAAAGAAAAAGGCAGGCTCCGGCGTGGAGGTGGTTGTCTCACCCGCAGAAAGCATTCATCAGGATTGCTTTTCTGCGATTTAGATTGTTTTCCACCGCACGAGTTACCACCTCCAAGAGCTCTTCGTACTGGTGCGACTGAAGAGGCAAATCCTCTTCAACACTCTCCACATCAACCTCCTCGGTGGAAGATAGGCAAAGTGTCGATCCCTCTCCCCGGGGGGAAGAAACTGCGAAGCGGGCTTCCAATCCTAGGGATTGGGCACTGGTTCTGGCAGATGAAGAAGGAGATAGGGACTTGTCCTTCTCCATTACCTTTATCAGATCCACCTGCGAACCCCACAAGTGCAGCTGCGGCTCTGCCTCGGCGGAAGCAGGGACAGACCAACGGGAAACACTAGCAAAGGCTCCCTCCTTGAAGAGAGCCTTCCGGGAGCGAAGCATCCGCATTGGCATGCGCTCACAATGCGGACAGTCAGCTCGCTCGAGAGCCAGCTCAGCATGCTCCGCTCCCCAGCAGACCACACACAGACTGTGTGTATCACTGCTCATAATGTAGTGCAGCCAGGGAGGGACACACAGTCTGAAATGTGATCTACTATCACCCTAAAATGTCTTGTCTTAGCAGGTACTTTTGACATGGTGGAGCATATGTAGGACAGATAACACACATGCACACACAGAGTACTTGCTGAATAACAACAAAGCTGATGCCGGCTGTGAAGCATGTGCTTTTATTACCCTGCCCGTGACGTCACGCCCTTCCATTGGACAGATTGCACACGATATCCAGAGTCGCTCACGCGTTCCTGATAGTGTGTCCGACGCAGCTCGAGTTCCTGAAGAAGAACAAACTCATCTACATCTTGTCCTGAGGGTCAATATACATTTTCATCAAATTTTCATTTTTTTATGAATTCACTTTTGAATATATTGTTCTGAATATTAGACAACCCCATTTTTTTCAGATGCATTTCCAATTTTTTTTTTTTTTATATTTTCTAATATTCAAAACAATATGGTATTACTTAAGCTGTTACTCACTGAGAATATTCTCCTCTATTGGGATCAGTCTGATCTGTGAATGAATCTTTCTAATGGATTCATTTTAGATTAACTGAAAAAAACTAATGTTTTGTTCATAAGTCAGATATTGCTAGTTCTTTTGCTTGGATGTCAAAAGGGACCAGCACAGTCTTTTAAAAAAAATCTAATTTTGTGCTTCACAGAAGAAAGTAAGTCTTATAGGTTTGGAAAGGCAGGAATACGACTGAAAAATTATCAAACTTGTTTAGTGTAGCTTTAATGTTGCAGTGTATGGAAGGGAACAAAACAACATTAAAGATCTGTGTGACATCGAAAAATCAATCTGTGTGAAATGGATGGAAGGCAATAATTATTTTGCTGTCACAAAACTTTTATTATGTACAAAAGTACATGTGTACACTTGCATAGAAAAGGAGTAAACTAACTACTGTTAAAGTAATTTTTGCTCATTACAGCAGCTGTTATAATGGAGGTCATAACCTTTAATTAAACCAAGGTGAATAAATGAAAAATCTAGATGAATTAAATCTTTGTAGGCTTTTAAAGAACAAGGCATAAACAGCAGTACTGAACAACTCAGCAGCAGTTCGTGCTGAGTTTCTACATAGAATCCTCTTTTTTTTTGCTACAGAAATCAGAGTGAGTTCCTGTTCTCATCCTTTATCATAACACATAAAAAGACAGAAATCTGAGCTATAGGCTTTGAGTGAAAGAAAGGAGCACACTAAGCTGCCGTGAAAGTTTTTTTTGCAGGCCTAAGCCCATTTGTTTTATTGAAAATTCTTCTTTAATATGATTTCCATACAGCTCAACGTTTTTCAAAAGTGATGTGCGATCACACATTTTGATAAGGTTAAAACTCCAGGCTTTATCTTGTCCTATAAGCTTTTTCATTGAAATCTTTCTGGAGTCAGAATAAAACTTACCTGGTAAATATTAAAAGACAAACTGTGAGTTGGAGAAAGTGTTTTATAACGTGGCATCTGAGAGAACTGAGGAATAGCAGGAGGAACAGCAGGAGAAAGCCAGCGATGATTTGATGTAGATGACAGTGAAATTAATTATAGATTGATTAAGAAAAAGATGTAAACTCGCACATGATAAATATTTAGAAACCTAAGGTAAATTATTATTATTATATAATTATTATATAATAATTATATATGAGATTCTTAATATTTCAATTAAAATGAAAATATAAATCTGCACACACTTAATATGTAGGAAGCTTATGTTGTTAAGGAGTTTTATATTTTTGGGTATATTAAATATACCAACCAGTGGCAGGAATATGCTTTCCCAGCATGCACTGCAGCATTAATACATAATTTTAACAACTGCTTTACTGTTCACAGTTTTACAATTTACTGCATTATTAACACTTGTAATTGATGATTATTTTGTGTATGTCAAAATTTATTTTTAAATTATAACTAATGCATTTATACACAGAGACACAAACAAATTCTAATGGAGAAGAAACAAACAAACAAAACAAAGAAAAAAGAAACAGAAAGAATAAAAAGAGGAAAATTATCATCATAATTTTTGCCAGGAAGAACAAAGTCGTAACCTTCAAAAAACACACACAATATACTCGCCCCTGATAACATCAGTTATTATTAAAGGATAATCAACAAATATATCAAACAATGGACAACCAGGTTTAAATATGAGCTATGGTTTTGCGAGCTGCATCTATATTATTCAGTGATTTGTTTTTGTAATGTTATATGCTTTTGCACTAATAAGGCTGAGCAGTAAAGCCTGACTCAGGCATTGACTGAAGCAGTGTCCATACCAGAATGTAATGATTCCCCCACAGGCTACGTGCTTTTAGCTGAGCACCAGCATTGATTTCCACAGCCGCTCAATGCATTTAATTCAGATTTTCACTGCTTATGCAGTAACAAGTTCAATGTTAATAATGTCTTTTAATATTCAACGATCTGTTTTCCAAGCATTTCTGAAAACACACAATGCTTGTTTGTGCCCTGTATACAGTATATATGTGATTGTAATTTAAATTACTATTTCTATAAAATATTTATAAATATGCTCTTGTCAAGATCATAAACTTACCTTTTATAACTTGAAACTTGTTCTAATTTGAACAAATAGAATTATTTAAAGTCAGACATACTAATGCAACAATGCACCATAGAATTCATCATAGCTTCTACTCACTGATGTTTTTTTTTTTTTAATGATGCTTGTTTTCCCCATCCACTAAAAATTATTTAAACTTCCATAAAGGAAGTGGCTTCTTATATTTAAATGACTGTAACAATTAGGAAATAGCACTTATTATTAATGTATTATTTTCTTATGATTAAAGTTTTGAGTTTCATACTGTAAAAATATTAATAAAAAAGTATGTTTTCTGTTAAGTTGATGCACAACTCAAAACACTAGTAAACCCATCTGTAAAAAATGTAAAATGCTTTTTGTTGTTGTCATTTTTATAATAATTGTATATATTTTATCAACAAACTCCAGTGTAGGAAACATGAACATTAGACATATGGGGTGACATAAACATAATTTTTATTTGACTGTATGATGTAGAAAACAATTGATGAAAATCTGAGGAAAAATCAGCACTACATCGAGTTGGCACATATACAATAGCAGAAACTGATAAAAAATAATGATAAAATAGTAATCAATGCAATAGTAATCATAAAAATTACTATTGTTTTGCATTAATCAGTGCAGTTTCTAATATTATTACGTTTATTTCTTGGTAATACACATTTGACAATAAAGAAATGAGCCTGAGTTGGGAGCATACAAAATGTGAGAATTTTTTTTATATAAAATTGTATACATTCTACTCTTATTAAAAGTACCATTATTCTTCTATAGTATATAGAACTGACTGATAACTTCAGTGATTATAAAAGGAACACTCTTTATGCTTGATTCATTTGTAAATTGAAGATAAGTTTTTCAAGGCACTTTGTGACTTTTCTTCATGCACAAAAAAAGCTAAAAGTTTACAAAACCTGATTTCTTGATGATTTGATATTCTATAATGGTGATATTATAATTTCAAAATATAAAGCAAAAAGAAGAAATTAATGACTAATAAGCCATAAGTGCTCCTTCTTGTTTCTTTTGTAACATCATTTAAAATGGTTATAGTTAGCGTTACTACTTCTGGTTTTCTTAAAGGGGTCATATGACGTTGTTAAAAAGAACATTATTTTGTGTATTTGGTGTAATGTAATGTGTTTATGCATTTTAAAGTAAAAAGATATATTTTAAAATAGATTATTTTTTCATCTTCTATGCCCCGCCTTTCCGAAACGTGTTGATTTTTCAAAGCTCACAGTTCTGAAAAGCGAGGTGTATGCTGATTGGCCACTTATCCAGTGCATTTTGATTGGCTGAATACCTCAAACGTGTGACGGACGTTACGACCCTTACTATACTGTGATGCAGTGTCCTGGGGAAACAAAACCAATAAAACCCATTACAAACCTGGCATTTGTCGCATTTAGTGGGGACATAATTACTGATTATAATGACTTAAAATGTATTTTTACATGTTGCATTGTGTATTGCACCGCATAAACATAAAACCATGACAGCATTTGTAATCTGAGAAACAACAAACAACAAGCGCTACACTTTACTGCATAAAACTCGTATTTGAATCATCAGTGGCGAATCCTTTAAATATAACAAATGTACTTACAGACTGTGAGTCAGAAGCGCCAGACTTGCAAAGTTGGAACTGCCCCACTTTATAGAAACAGCCTTTGAGCACAGACCCATTTTAGGCTACTCTGCAGGTTCAGGAAACAGTCCTCCATAAAATGCATCATGCAGCGTCACACACTGCTGGCTTGAGTGAGGAACGGCAGGCTGACTTGAGAATGGCGCAGCCGGCGAATTCGACAAAAGAGCTTACGGCAACCACTTGTGACGATCCCGGGTTGGAAGCTGCTTTGACCACAGAGCAGTTACGCTATAAAACCATGCTCATTCAGGTTTTATTGCATGGGTGAAGAAGGAACATTGTGTTTTAAATGCATTCGTGAAATTATAAAAATTCCCTATTTAATGTTGTTAGACTGAATTACAATGCAGAATATTTGCTTAAATATCGATGAGTGTCAGTTTACTGCATTCATTAAGTTTGGGCACATTTTCTTTCAGAATTTAAGATAGCGTTTATTTACATACAGAGTATTAAATGTTCTCTGTAGCCATCATTCGCTATTCTGTTTGATCACCAGTCACATATTTTTTGTCATGTTGTGTATATAAAGTTATCCCAGTATTGTTTAATGTTTTCTGAGTCCTCATTCTACACTGTTATAAGGTTACTTAAATATCGATAAAGCTCATTCTGCAAAAATAATCAATAATAAAAATACCCCCCCCCCCACCCCGCACACACCCACTTTTAATAAAACATAAATTTGTCTTCCCACAATTTTTTTTGGGCAAGTGTGTTCACAAAGAGGTTTTCAGGGGTCAGTGTGAATAAATCTAGATTCAAATTCCGAGAGAAAAGATTTAATTTGTATTCCAAATGAGGCGATACAGAGTGCTAAACACTCTCATGCAGTGTACAGAATATATATATATAACTCCGATTAGCTTGAGGGCAAGTAAATCATGGGGTAATATCCATTTTTGGGTGAACTATCCCTTTAAGCAACAACTCTGGATGTAACATTTCAGACTGAACACAGAGAGGTATATGAAGCAATTTTAATTTATGCACAAAACAAGCAAACAAAGTTTTACAAGTAGAAAAGAATTAGTAAAAATTGAAAAAAGTGGATTCCCAAGCACCACTCCATAATGGATGGATGGTTAAGTTTATAAGTAAATGTATTCAAATAAAGAAAATAAAAGCTGAAAAAAAGTTTTTTTGGGGGGGCTAAAAAGCAGTTTGTTCTTACAGATAATACTTGTTTTCTCATGAAATCTCGAACTATTAAACATCTGAACAAATAGAAACATGTCGATAATATTCAAATGATCAATGTTTTACATAAAAAGGTCATGTAGCGTTTCACATTCTCTTTTTTGCAGACCTTACACTACATAAAGACGAATGTTAATATGACAATTCTTGTTTTGGTGACTGAACAGGGTTACTTTGAAACAAACTAACATTTTTTTTTTTCAGAATAGACTCCTCTATAAAAGCTACATTGACATATGCGTCATGAAAAGTGTATTTTACAACAAAAACACTGAGATTCCCACTGTTAAGAGCTCGACTAACAAGAGGCCCATATTGAAAGATACATTAACACATTTTTCGGAGACCGTGGTATCTACATATGGATTCTGTATATCTGTTGTGGTAAACCCTGTGATAGGGCAGGCAGATGCACTGGAGACCACTGTAGGTCCTCAGTGAGGCACAGGGGCTTCTGATTCGGCACAGGAAACAAAGCAGTCCAAAAAGGCTCCACCCATTTAGGACACAGGCACCGCCCACAAACACTGGAATGCGACCAACCATGCAAATAAATGAAGCAACAATAAAGGAAAACACATTAGATGGGAATCATGCAAAGCGTCCATGTGCCATCTCTACGGCGAGAGTTTATTGGCATCTTGGTTGAATTAAATCGCCTGCTTTATTTGTCCACCACAGTTCAATTTCATTTAAAGACGTCCGCACAACTGGGGAGCATGATGTCCTTGTTAACTGTGAAAACGGTTCTGTGCGGCATTAAACAGTCCCACGTGAAATCAGAGAAAAAGAGGCAAAAATGAAAATCACTAGGTGCTGAAGTTAATGTGATGAAGACTGGAATAACAGATCCATTTTTAAAAGTCGTCATAAGTGTTGACGTCAGTGAAGTATGCATTGGTATATGTTTTTCCTGCAAGCTGAGGGTTGAAATACTTATTTCTTTCCTCCAGGATCAAGTTATTCTTATTGAAAGCCTGTGGAGGAGAGAAAAATATGTTTTCAGTTAAAAGGATAATAGAACAGAAATGGAAAATACTTGATTTTGTTTGCATGGATGAAAAGTCAGACTGTATTGGGGTTGTGGATTTAAAAATCAAATCAAATCACAAAATCAGTTGAAGAACTGAACAAAAATCTTGCTTTGAGACTGACTGATGGCCAAACCATGAAGAGGGTTTAACAAAAGACTGATTCACTTGGCTGACTATACAAAAGACAGCAAGAAAGGTTAGTATCATTCACAGAATAATAAAAGGAGCAGTCACAACATCACAGAATCAAGACAGATGGAAATGGCCAAGTAAACAAAGCTTTTCATACAAACTCAGAAATGTATTTTTAGTTGTTTCTGCCACCCATACTGTCAACATGCTTTCACTGAACCTCTGTGTCAGCAATTTAAAGAAGCCAATTTACACAAAACGGATAAAAATAATGAATTAACAGATCAATTAATACAATTATGAATTAACTAAATTAAAATATTAAACAAATAAATAATAATCTTTAAAAAAAATCTATAACATTTTTTATTTTTTAAATAAATTAATAAATTAATTATTATTATTTATTATTATAAAATGTTTATCAAAACAATACAATAAAACAAATAAGACGTTTTTACAGTTCTTTTTGTCTTTTTCTTTCTTGATTATTTTCCATTTTGATTATTAAAACTATTTACAAGGCTCATAAAATAAAAAAATAAATATTTATTTTATTTTAATAATGTTATTACTTCAATAGTCATTTAAAATAAACAACATGTGTGTTGATTTTAAAATGTTTATTAAAAATAATGCTATTATTTATTATGAAGACAAGGCTCGTAAATATGAAAAAAGTGAGTATTTACGAGTATTTGAGTATTTAAGAGAATTTATTCAGTCTCCTACATAATTAGAAAGAACAATTAAAAAGAAATGCAACAAAGTTGTAAGCCAATACCAAGCTCAGTGGGGTGGCGATAACAAGCAAGCACAATAATAATTTAGAAAAAAAGATTAATCTGATTTACAGGGTACAGAAAAAAAGAAATGGGGGGAAAAAAACGCATGCAGCAAAATGGTCGTAGACAGCCATAAACACGACCTGACACCAAAATTACACTGCCTTCTCACAAGCCTCAGTATTTGCTCTGTGGGATGATGGGAAATGCTGGTGACATATGCAGACAGAACGAATGGGCGAGCACACCTGCCACGTACACGAGGGTCAGGGGAAGGACAGGGGATTCGCGAGAGGTCTGAGAGTCAGAGGAGAGGAAGGTAATGCCGGTCAAGAGTTAGTAGAAAATCTCCAGGCCTCGCGCTACACCAGTGTTAGAAGACAAAGGCTGGCAAATGTGGTGCTCGTCCAAAGGCAAGAGAACGGAAACATCAGGCTGAAAAGAGGAATGGAGCACAATCATCCTCAGGGCAGCAGGAGACAGAAAGAAGGCCAGCACTGTCGGTTTTGGTCTTTTTGTGAAGCTATCATTAAAGTCAGCATGAAACACCCTCGCAAACCATTTACTTCAAAGTTAAACAGAATCATTTAAAAAGGAAAAAATGTCAGGCAGGAGTAAATTTCGTCCATCATGTTATTTCACATCAGAATGGAGTTTACAGTCAATTGTGGCACTACATTTTTTCTCCTAAAACACCAGAAACTCACACTTTTAAGCAGGATTTTTGACCAGGGTGTTGAGGTTTACTGTCAAGTTCACTCTGAAAAGCATCATGATTTATCTCAATGGTAAATGTATAATAGCTATAACTTTTAATTACATAAAATAGATAATTTGCCCCAAAATGAACATTTTGTTGAACTTGATTACCCTAATAAAACTTTTATTTTGAGAGCACAAAGAAAAATATTTTCTATATTTTATTATAATTTTAAGTCCACACAACCAGAACTTTTTTTTTGCATCAAAAAGTACAAAATTACATTATAAATGTAACAACATAATCCATTTGACCAGAAAACATGGACTAAATCACTTAATTTTATATGGATAACTTTCTTGGAGATTTTTTGGCGTTTGAACATTTTGCCCGTGTGGACTTGAAGAATGATGGGAGAATATAAAAAATATCTTAATTTGTGTCCTGAAGATGAACGGAAGCCTAAAAAAAAATTGATCTTGAAACAATTTTCATTCAGTTAAATTCATTAAATTTCTCAAATATTTACAAAGAAACATTGAATTAAACATGGCATTTTGTAGAATGTAGATAGATGGAAATTATGTTTTCTTGTAAAACATGCTCCAATAATTCTTATTTAAAAAAAAAAAAAATGGAACGACATTAAGCTTTTTGGCTATTAATTAAAAATATTTTCCCTTTTTACATTGTCTAGGTGACATCAGCCATTTCAGAATTCTTTTCAGATAACTATATAATTATGATAACGTTTTTTTAAGAAAGTGAATAGGGTCAACTTAATGTCATGCTGTCATGAGGATCCTGTATGGGTAAATATATTCCATACTTACAGTAACAAACTGACAGCATTCAGAAGAAGAGAAAAACAATACCACAAGTAAGTTGTGCATGACAATAATATTATATAGCCTTGAATTTCATTCATTCCTGTCATCAGTAGTAAGCCAGGTGAGTAAACCTGTACAATCTCAGGACAGTAAAACAGAGTTTGCCACATTACGCTTCAGCTGGGATATTGTGTAAGTGATGCTATTCTAGTGCAATACATCCAGCTGATGAAATATGCAACTTCACAAAAGTGCCTGAACAAGCAATAACTGAGGAGCACTTTCTGTAATTAGTCATGAGTCTTGTACATTCAAGTCTAATGAAGCCTTAACTGTCCTTCTGACTAAATGAGAAAAATGATAGCGAGCTTTATTTTCGCTGCGCTTATGAAAAAATGATCTATGTGTCTAACTCTAAGAGTGTACTGCATAACTTAACATAAAACGAAATTTAAGAGAAAGGTTCATTTTTCAGGGTTTAAGTAACCCACTAACAAGAAGAACATTCTCAGAAATGTACTGACATGAGCTGCATATTGGTTTCTGATTTCATTTGAGAAAATCTCACACAAATGAGAGTATACGAACTGAATCAAAACTTCACTTATGAGAAAGCAGTGTATAAATGTATCAATTGATTTAGACACAAGACACATTTTCACACACACACACCATATACTAAATACATCATCTCATTTCCCATATTAATAACATTGCTGATAGTATGAGTGAATAACACCCACCTTAATGGCTTCAACTGAGTCGTACTTGTCCAGTTTGTTGATGTGGTTGGTGATGCTGGTGTTGAGTGGGGCGGCGGAGATGGGGTGGATGACCGTGGCATCATGGGACTGCTGCTGGTATCTCTGACAGTAAGTGTACACCAGAAGGGTCACCAGACAGCCGAGGATGGAGCTGCTCAGGCCCACGGCGATCATGTGGAACACATTGAAGTCTGGCAAGAGAGGCAAAACGGCTAATGGCTAAATGATCTGATGCAGGCATGATGGTTGGGGCATTGATCCTGAAGCCAGAGGATATCAATTATCCATTACCTGAGCCAATTAAACTCTATAGTAAATTACAGTCAGCATTGCTGTTGCCCTGTGAGTGTGCATGAACGGTCAAGAATTGCTATAAATAGAAGGGCTTTACAGTGACAAGACATTCCGGTCCCACTTTATATTAGGTGGCCTTAACTACTATGTACTTACATAAAAAATAAGTACAATGTACTTATTGTGTTCATATTGTATTGTAAAACACTTTTGCTGCTATTGAGGTGGGATAGGGGTAAGGTTAGGGAGAGGGTTGGAGGTATGGGTAAGTTTAAGGGTGGGTTAAGGTGTAAAGTATGGGTCAAAAGTGTAATTATAAATGTAATTACAGAAATTAAATACAGATGTAATTACTTGTAGTTTTTTTTAAATATAAGTACAATGTAAAACATGTAGGTACACAATAAGTACATTGTACTAGATTATTAATTAAAATGTAAGTACATAGTAGTTAAGGCCACTTAATATAAAGTGGGTCCGACATTCCAAATGCATATTTATTTAATGGGTCCCAAAAAGCTTTGAAGCACATTGTCTTTGTAATCAGTGTATTAAACCTCAGTTTTGATTCACATTGTATAATTAGCAACTAGAATTATGTTTTTCTATGGAATCCCGATTTATGACTGGTCAGTTGTGACAGTGAGCAATCAAATATGTTTGCATAATGAACACTGAACGTGTCACTGTAAGTTTACTTACCTCCACACCATCTTTCCTCCTGACTTGAACGTGCAACAGACGTTTCTGAGAAAAAAATAAAAAAATAAAATAAGGGAAGAACAGGGACATTTATCCGTCAGGCAGACAAATGAGATCTTTAGAAGTTTTAGAACATTACAGCAAGTGAATTTCAAACTCAACCTATTATCGTGAAATTCAAAGAGCTTTTTATGATCAGTCACGGAAGGAAATGAGGTATAAAACTTTTCTAACGAGCTGTAATGGGATGTTACTTCGCACGACACGAGGGCTCTGCAGGCCAGGCAATATTTACACAAGATTTACAGAATGGTCCTAAAAATTCACTCCCTGCGCTACACTGTAAGCGAGGTAATAACTCCCCTGACGATCCCACGTTTAGCTATTTCCATCGCTACAAAGCGGCAGGTCCCATAATAACTTATCATTTAAAAGATGAGCACATTCGAAATTAGGTGACTGTGTACTTTCTGGCTCATCATCAGAGGAGGAAGTACAGTTACTCAAAGATAAAATGTTCTTTCTTATAATAAGCACCCTCATGTTTGAGCTAGTAAAAGTTGTTGGATTTCTCTCTCACAGCAGAAGTATCTCAGGTACTGAGTGTATGAATGCAAATGCTACACAAAACATATGAGCGTAATGCATTTGTTCGATCGCGGCACTTAGACAGGGCAGAAGATGAGAGGCTAATTATCCCTGCATTGCAGAAATCAATGGTTTGGTGTGTCTCGCATTACTGCTTGTCAATAAGGGAAGATCCTTGTTTGTCCAGGGGTCGATATGGCAAGTGTTTGACTGCGATATGTGTGTGTTTCTGTGCTCACCTGGGATGAAGTTAGAGATGGGCAGGCAGGCACGAGTTTCACTGCTGTTGCCCGAGCACTGGTTGCCGGTGGGAAACAGGACGGCACAGTGACGCAGGCGAACCTGAGACCCTGATGAGTCACAGGGGGACCATTCAGACCAATCAGACCAGCTCTCTGTATATGACAACAACAAGCCCAAATCAGATGCAATTCAATGTGAAGAGTTTTATTTTTGTCTATATATCTATAAAAGAATATTGGGTCCATTTTTCTTTCATGGTGATTTTAATGGTGGCAATTTTGGTGACAACCCTGCTTAATAACTTTTTTCTCACACCTATAGTATATCGATGACTCATCAGTGTCTCAATCATTCATGAGGCTGCTTGTCCTTATCCTGTTAGAAGACGCTGCTCTTAATTATTCACGACAGCATGTGTTGCCTTTTTATGGCAGATGCTTCAATCACGTAGATGCATTCATGGATCTTTCTGCATGGCATATGTTCTCATCCATATACCCTGAGTATCTGACAAAAAGCGTAACTGGTCTTTTGAGATTCTTGATATAATTTATCAGATTGCTTATATAAACATTAAAAAAATAAGTCACATTTACAGTGCATGAATTTTCAAAGTGCAGAGTAGAAATGCAAATGGTGGTGCCTTTATTTGAACATTAAAATCTAGCTATCATAGGATATGTGTATTTGTATAATGCACTGTGAGCTTACAAAACCATGTATAGCATATTTGTTCACTTTGATGTGTACAGTACAATGGTGAAGATCAATGTTCATTTTTAGGAACCTTTGATGCTTTTAACTGAATGAGAGTGCAATAAAATTGACTGGATCTGAAGCCGTTGTTGTGTTTTCCCCAGCAACTTATCACGCCCACTTTCGTAAAACTTTTTAGAACTGCTGTGAGACCTAACTGGTTCTGAAATGCTTTGTTTAATAGTGATAAGAAGTTTAAAATGCAGTAGTGGTATACTGTTTGTTAACAACTTGATGCCATTGATGATGCTTAGAGTGGCATTTAGATAAATATATGTGCTGTGCATGTTTCTCTCAATAACAAAATAAACACAACAAAATAACAAAGGTGAAAAAACAGCAGTTCAGAAAGCATCTGAAAATAGTGATGTGAATATGTTAGCACCAGCTCTTTAATTTGTCAGTCATGCCATATTTATTTATACAGCACAATAGCTTGCTTTGAAGGAAGCTGCTTTACAGTATCACAACAATGAATACCCTTATTCTAGCACTGACATTTCGCACCTCAGGTTTGAAAAAGAAGGATTGTCGAAGGTGGGAAGATGGGAGAGAAGGGACTGAACCAAAGTGAACATTCTCCGGATACAGTAAATGTGGAGAAACATTTAGAGACTGATGACACAGACACACTCTCCAGCCAGTTACAACTCTGAAACGATGCATGTAATTCACATTTTGTGGTGTTGCATCAACTTTGCTTTTTAAAATTGCAAGAATAAAATGGCTCTGAAAAGTGGAAAACAACCACTTTCCCTTTAATAATAAACATAATGAGTGCTAATATTGTTTTCACTGAGGTGCAAACCATGCGTATCTGTTAAGATCTAATAGAAAACGTGCTTTGGGTTTTCATGCCCCTTTAAACATGAAAAAAAGTGTCAGTGTCACAATTAGATTTACAACTATAGTTTCTACTATAAAGCAGATCTCCATGTTTTTCCTCGCGTCTTACCTTGAAATCCTTAACAGAAGAAAACTCAGAATAAGTTTAATTATAAGAATAAGACCCAATATATCAGGGCTTTAAGACAAGTAACTGGACATGGCAGATTAGACTTATTTTCCAGCAAGAAAGGCTTGAAATTGTGGTTTTATTGATGAGTGAACAGATTATCTATTTGCTCTCCAAGCTAATTTAAACTAGACTGTACAAGGGAACCTACAAAGGTTGGAATCCAGTTTAGGGAAACTTCCAACCAGGGTCTTCTGATTAGCATTCCCCTGGCTTACCCCGTCTTCTGTCTCCTGGCTGCACTGTACAGCTACACACGCGCTCGTGTAATGAATGGTTTGACAGATAGACCTGAACGCAGCTAATAAAAGGTCACTCCGTAACCTCACTACAGTTCTGGCTAATGGATGGACTGACATTTGAATACAAGCTCTCTTCTCACATTCACCTTTCCGTGGATCAATGTGCGAGGTTTGACTCTGTCATCAATCGCCTTTTCTCGCCCTCCTCTCTTGCACTCCCTGCTGTGGACTTATGCATATCATCTTCATATCGCAAGCTTGGCTTTACCATTTGCTTTTCTATGAAGTGTGACATTTTGATTTCCTCTGCTTTCATTCCCCCACGGGCCGCTTTATAAGCGAGACATGATGAAAGAAAAGCAGGTACAAGACAAAGACCTGCTATCCGAAAAAAGCCATGCAATTTCCTGTCGGATTAAAGGTGTGAGTGTTCACATAGGTTGAGTTCATGCATGTGATAAAGTCTGTGTGTGTACCAGGGCAGGGTTGGATGTTGCAGAGGGCCTCTTCAGTATGCAAACCCAGGCAGATGTCACCTCCGTAGGCAGGTGGAGGGTTGTTACAGGTGCGTGTGCGCATGTAGTGGCCTCCTCCACATGTCACTGAGCATTTAGACCAAGGCGACCAGCACGACCAGCTCCCATCCACTGAAAGATAAGGAAAATAGGACACTCAAATTACTGCTGCGCTTGTGTCCTGGATAATTTTGGGACTAGCATTGTACACTACCTCAGTAAATACTGAAAATATTTCTCTGAATAATTTTCAGTGTTATTGCAACCCTAAATGTGTAACAAAAGTTCATATCGATAAAGGCAAATGTGTTTTATGATTGTTTTTCTCTACACTTCTCACACTGTTGCACAGCAAAGAGGAATCATTCAGAAAAACATGTTTATTCATTAAATTTAAATGGGATTTATCATAGAAAACATGATTTAAAATACATAAAATAATAAAAATAAAAGAGTTAATTTTAATATGAACACATACAATAGCCTCATAACACAAATGATTTGCAAAAAGAGGTCATTCAGAAGGCATCACATTTGTAAAATCAGAACTATAATGATCTAAATATCAAAGTCTATTCAATATTTAGGATTCTGGTGGAGCTGTGACTCAAGAGCTTGGCCAATCATAGCATAGCTCATTTACATATACAACTCTTGAAAGAACACGGTTCTTTTGTGTATTGAAAAAAAAAAAAAGTTACAATCAGCCTTAGCTGGGTTTATCTGGTCTATTGATTTATTATCAGAGGTGTTTTGGACACTTTTCTGCTGAACAGTCTGAGAGACCGCAGTTATGACTGGATTTGATCTTGAAATAAAATAAAAAGTAAATATGCTTTATTTTTAAATATTTCATTTAAACAGATCCAGGACATTTATTCCTTAAGTATCACAATATGAATTAATGACAGTACCTCTGATAAGATCAAAGTGACAGTACGAAGAAACACAAACTAAAGAAATTCACAAAAAACAGCTGGTTTTAGCTGGTCTTGTCTGCTGGTTTTCAGCAGGGTTAAACTGTATTTGATCATGAAACATTGATTAAAAGTAGACTTTAAGAGAAAAAAATAAATATGCATATCATTTGAATGAATGACATCACTCACCTCTAATATGATCACTACAATTAAATCATTTGATGTCAAAACCAGTTAAATCCAAATTCTAAATCTGCTGGGAATCAGGGGGTGGATGATGATAAAGGCTGTTCACACAGTCTGCTCTACAGCTCTTTTTCTCCCTCGCGCTCTCACTCTGACCCCTGCTCTAATTAATGAGGCTAAACGAACCATCAATTCACTCCCTCCCCTCTTCAGCGAGTGCAAAGCTCAGGGTCATCACCCCCGACAACTGAGGGAACAGAGAACAACTCACAAAACACTATGACTGTCTCGGCACTAATTAAAGGAAAACAACCATACTGAGTCTCATTTTACATTAGCATTAGCTGCCTGACAGATTATGTCACCGACATGTAGATTTTGTCTGTGTTTAGTATTTAATATTAGCATACTGATTTCTGTATAGTGTACCGTATATTTGCTACTATAAAAAAAAACCTTGTTAAATGGTATGTAACAAATATGAAAAATTCCAGTTTTAAAAAAACTGGAATGTGTTACAATTCCAGTTGTGTCACTTCTGCCATTTAACAGTGAAGAAAACTAGAGCATGGATGTGCATAAACTAACTGAGATCTAATTTAAATGTGGCCTTCAATACAAAGACATTGTTTCTGTTCTTGCATTACGACAGATATATCATAATACATAACATCTCAGGACTGTACATAACTTCTCAAATCTTTTCTTCTGTAAAATAGAAAATAAACATTTGCACAATCATAATTATGTCTATTTTCTCTATATTTGTATGAACATATTGCTATTATAATTTATTTATGTATTTATTGTTTATTATTATTTGTTATATTTCATTTTATCAACTTAAATTATATGTATGCCTGCACTATGTCTGTACTTTCTCTACTGGAAGCTCCCTTCACCACAACTATATCCTTGTGTGTGTAAACACACTTGGCAATAAAGCTCTTTCTGATTCTGACAATTAAAATTCATTTTGAGGTCTAATTTTGAGGTAATCACAATAGATGTGATTGGTACAATAGAAAGTGCTCAAATCCTTAGATTGGTAAATATTAGGGCCGGGACTCGATTAAAAAAATTAATCTAATTAATTAGAGACTTTGTAATTGATTAATCGAAATTAATCGCATTTTAATCGCATATAAATATTTTGATCTGAGAACAGTGAGAAGTAATTTTTTTTCACATGGATTTATAGTATACCATTGAATAATGACTGAATACATAAGATTAAGCAAGAAAATATTGTTTATTTTTGCTCAATCCAAGTCTAGCAGACCAGTGCAATTTTTGTCATTAAGTGTAGCAATAGCATATTTAGAAACAATTTAGAAATAGTAAATTTCAGAAATTCAGGAAGCTTAGGTGCTGGAACCTTCTGTAAAGTGTTTTTTAAGTAAAACACAATACTGTCAATCACATTCAGAACATTGGAAACACTGACTATTAGAAAACATATCTCTGTTGCTTCAGAGGCCATAACATACTAAGTCCAACTCTCAATAACCTTGGCCAAAACAATAAAGAGTTCAACATAAACTGTTGCACCAACAAAATAATACATAGTTCAACATAAAGTGTAAAGTCCACGCTAGCTGCTATATGTTTTGCGTTGAGGTGATACTTGAGGTTCGATCATGTGCTGCGGTGATGGTGATATGTGAACGCTAGTTGGTGCTTCAGTATAATCGGTCCGCCGAAACTCATCCAGTGAGAAACGTTCCGCGGTGCAAAAATAAGTTATTAAATATGCGGGAATATTTTTCTGTAACTAATTAATCTTAATTAACGCATTCTTTTTTGTGTAATTAATTAATCTCAATTAACGCGTTAAAGTCCCGGCCCTAGTAAATATATATTTTCCCAAATAAAACTTTAAGTGCCAGTTAGAACATGTATAGGTACAGCAAATGTGTTACAATTTCTTATTGCACAACATCAAAATATCCTTCATTATTAAACCACATTGTCAGATTTAATGCATTTTTATGCTGAGTTTCTTCATTCCGTTCTAACAGCCCTTTTTGCGATGAGAGCTATATATGGACAAACCGTTTTATTATATATATATATATATGCACTTCAGTAAATGACAAATGAACAAGGAGCTGGATTCAGCCTCATACTCCATGAACTGCTCTAACAAAATGCTAAATTGAAGCTCAATACACATAGCCATATTGTGCCATTCAGCTCAATTCAGAGCAAGGTTTCTCTGCCGTCACAGAGGATGTGTTAAAGCGGAGATATGGCAGTGATATTATAAGTTTACTGGACCATTGAACTTGGCTTTGTGGACCTGCCACACAGGATTGTGAAATTAGCCCATATCAAAACCTATTTCTTGGCTGTCTCAGAATGCTTCAAATCTGACTTATTAAGGGCTGTGATATTTTTTTACCAAACAGGTCTTAAGTCATGTGCATCCATCCTCTTGTTTTCTTTACAGTATTATTGTAGTGATGGACAAGCAAACAGGTTATTCTTTACACGAATCAGACATTGTGATGTGCACGCATGTGAAAAGTGTCAAATGTGCAACAGTTTCTCATGAACAAGCAATAGTTTATCATGCAAAAGTCTGTTTATTTTTATTTTCGCTAAGGTTTAGGGGCTCTGTAATGATGTTTTTTTTCCACTTAAAAATGCCATATATATTGCTATAATCTAATTGTGAGTTCTTTTAGTTAGATAAAGCTGTAGTGAAAATCTGATATCGTGCAACATATGTATGCGAGACCCTATAAAGATATTTCAGTCTTTCCATTTCAAAATTTCACATTTAATAAAAAAAAAACTTGCTGTTTATTTGTTATATGTACTAGCAATCTCTATGAAAACTGCTTCAAAGTAAATCCTACACCAAAATTGCCAGTGTATTTCAATCTAGCAGTATAAAAGTTTTGGTCCAATTTTGTTTCGGAAATCCCAAATGTACTTTTTCTCGCCCTTTGCCTTTGAAGTCACAGCTCAGGATACAACAGGATAGTTGCTAGTAAAGCTTTTATAACTATACGTGTTGTTGACTGTAGCTCACATTGCTTGAGAAAAAAAGACATAAGTAGACCAAATATTGCAGTTTGTCATCTGTTATAACTTCCCTATTGTGAAAAATGACAAATCAGCTCATGTCTGCCCCTGCGTGACTGATCATTTCATTTCACCCTTGTGGCCTGCAACAAGAAAAGATTCATTAGTTTCAGAGCCTCTCCAACACTAAGACCCGTCTGCCTCTCTCAAAAGGTCTGACTTTGAACATATAAAGATTCAGCTGGGCAAGAAAGAACCAATAAAACACACAGTGAGAATATTGGTCACAGACAAGCTCCGGTTCAGAGATGCTTCTGGAGGAGTGGAGCAATTTGATGTGTTCTTTTCCAAGCTTCCTGCTGGGATACGCTTGATGAAAGTCATCTGTATTATTCTGTCGTCGTCTGTACAAAGGTGCAATCGAATCTAAGTGCTATTAAGACGTTTCATTGGAAGTAGACAAGGACTGAATTAACTTAGTGAAGCACAGAGCACAGTTACTGATCAACAGTGCACTCACATAGTTTGCTGTACAATCTGTCATCTGCTGCTTTTATAAAATTTGCGCTGCGATTCCTAATCTGTCGCCAATTACTCCTACAGAGAAAAACATCAAGAAGTCTAATCAGGTCTTAAAAGCTCTGGAGGTCTTTGTTAATGAAGAAGTCCTGCTGGTCTCGCTACTGTCACTTTGCAGGAAATATGTGATTTCCTGTTAGAAAACAGCTGCTATAAAATTAAGACTGAGGAGCAATTAGCTTTCCAGCATATCATAAAGAGCTATAAACTACAGTACGCCCTGCTTTGATGGTTTCGGGCGACATTCATCTCCAAAAACAGACTATTGATTAATTATGATTGCAAAACAAATTCCACCTGATTGTGCCTTGTTCACCGTTGGGTATCGTAAAATACCCAAGATGCACATTTCCATTTAGACAGCATATTTCCAGCACACATAACAATGAGCGCTCATTTAATTAGAGAGATTTCCCCCCTCCTTTAACTTTAGGGTGTACACCATTGTCACAAGCCTTTTAATGACAGAATCTTCCTTTTCCGTCACTGCCGATGTAATTAACTTGAAATGTGATTACACACAACGATGCCACAGAGATTTCTCTCCATTTCCACCGGCAGATTGAGGTCTTCGCATCTTAAAACAGGGTGAATGTCTTCCATTTGTACAAATACCGCACACAAAATTGGCTTGTCTTTTTTTATTGCATGTTGATGTCTGGAAATCTTCTTTATTCCCTGCACACCAGTAACAAATTGAGACAGAGGACAGTTTTTATGATTGTCTTCACAAAACATAGAAACATCTGAAGAGAAAAGTCTGCATTATATTTGTGTGTATATGGAAGTATATGGGTGTACTTCTTATTTTCTGTTCCTTTTCAAGTTAGTGCTGGTGCTTAACTGGAGATCATGTTAACCTCTATCAGAAGATTCTCTACTAAATTAAACTGCAATGTAACTGAATTTACAAATGTGTCAGTAAAGACTTGATGATGTTACTTATTCAACTAATCAAATCTTCAAAAAAAAAAAAAAAAGGTTTCCACAAAAATATTAAGCAGCACAACTGTTTTCAACATTGATAATAACAAGAAATGTATGTATAAAAATCAGCATCAAAACATCATATTAGAATAATTTCTGAAGGATCATTCTTGAAGGTTCATGAAAATACAGATTTGATAGCAAAAATAAATGACACTTTACAATGCATTTACAAAGGAAACAGCTGTTTTAAATTGTAATAATATTTCACAGTTTAGCTACTTTTATTTTAGCTTTTTATCAAATAAATGCAGCTATGGTGGGCAAAATATACATCTTTTTAAAATAACAAAAAAAAGTGGAGAAATCCGTTTCTGGAGAAGATGATCACAAAACTATGAATAGAAAAAGTTGGAAAACATTGATGAGGACTCGGGTACTAACCTGGACATGGTGTAGTATTGCACTCCTGGAACTCTTGGGCAGGACCGAGGCAGGTGATTCCTCCATATTTGGGTTTGGGGTTGGAGCAGGTGCGTTTGCGGTTTCGGACACCTGAGCTACAGTCCTGACTACATTGGCTCCAAGGGCCCCAGACAGACCAGCCTCCATTTACGGTCAATCCAGTGATCCGTCCCAAACGCAGCAAGTCTCCTAAAACAAGAAAAAACACACACAAGACTGGCTCAAATAGAATCATGAGAATTTGATGCTCTTAAATAAACCCCGACAGGGTTTTCATTTCAGTATTTCATATATTATTAATATTTAAAAAAAAGTTTAAATCTATTATAAAACAAAAAACAAAAACACAATCACTGAACTGCCCCTGTGAGCCACAGCCATTTATCCATTCTGAGCAGGTGACGGCGCTACATGGGTGGACCTATAATCTCTCCAGCGCCAGAGCACACAGCCCTCTCAAAGGTAATAGTCTTCTTCATAATCTACTCACACCTCAAAGCAGAGGGCCCAGCTCTGATGGCTAATGGCAAGGTTACAAAGGTGTCAGTGCAGGCTAGACCCGCAGGTAAACAAATCGTGCTGCGTTCAGTGACTTTAACCAAGAAATGACTGACTATATTGATTTTTACGAAAGTGAAAAGTCATATTATGGAATTGAATTTCGACTTTGCTGTGCTTGCTGGTTGTTAAGATCCCATGAAAAGTGAAGAAGACAAATTGCAATTAAATCCTTTAAAAAAGGCAAAGCTCTGAACTTTGCTGACCCAGATTCTGTGATTTGTTAGACAATAGGATCAGGGGTACATCTGCCGAGGGAGATGGGTGGCATTATATCCTGCACAATCAAGAAAATGAATAGCTCATGTGGATTAAGTGTATTTTATGCAATTCCCCAGAGCTGTCATAAACTGTCTGGCGGTCACCAGCGCTTATTAAAAGTTAGGGGGTGGGCAATTAGAATCGACTCCCTGATGGGTTTTCGTAGTGGGTGGTTAACGCCTCTGCAAATACAAGCGTTCTAGCGTCACAAGAAACACAAATGGTCAATTGAACAGTGTGGGGTGCTCATAAACACCAAAAGAGTCCAAAAGTCTGAGACCACTTTTCTTTGTTTTTATTTCTATTCTATTTTAGGTATAGTATCGGATTTTTACCAATATCTAATATGCCAATATTTTTCAACTTATTTTGGCTGATACAGATATATTTCCTTTTGTTTGGAAGTCTCTCCTGGTGTTATATAGTATTATACTATATTATAGATTATAAACAAATTATTTTTAATTTTGGTTAGTTTTTAAGACATAAGCCATTATCAGATGAACCTGATAAAATCAGATAATATTGTGCATCCCTATTCTATTTCATATTTTTTATTTAATATACTTTAATTATTTTAGAATCAATAATTATATTAATTAGTATTTTAAAGTAACAAATTATATATTTTAGTAATTATTAAATGATATTAAAAAATAAGTATAAATTAAATTTTTTGTAACCAATGAATATAATTTAACAGTTTTTAAATCATAAGTTATTATTATATTGTAATTATCTTATAACAATTAAATAATACACTTATTCATACATTATTATTCATAATACATACATTCATGATTGAATATAATTTAAAAGCTTTAGAAATTACATTAATATGAAATTATTCAATCTAATTTAACAGAATATGAATAAACAAAACATTACATGATTTGTAACTACTGAAATAATTTTAACAGCTTTAAAATGAGAAATTGTCATTGCAATTATAATTTAATAGTTCCTCTTCGGGAACTCGAGCTGCGTCGAGCGCTTTTGGGGAACGCCTTTGGCAAGAACAACTCTGAATATCATGTGCAATCAATCCAATGGAAGAGCGTGAAGTCACAGGCGGGGTGACGTAGCGACCAGGAAGCTATAAAAGCACATGCTGTGCAGCTGGCTTAAGCTTTGCGTCTTTCAGCAAGCGCTCTGTGTGTGCATGTTCAAAAGTCTGTCTTGTAAATCTTATTTACTGTTGTCCGTCCCAATAAAGCATCATAATGCCAAAGTGCAAAGCTAAGACCAGACACGTTAAGGGCGAATCCAAATCGCGCTATAAATTTTGTGTTCCTCCCTGCCGCTACATCACGGCTGGGGATACACATGATTTATGTTTGCACGGGGTCGAAGCACGCTGAGTCCGCTCTCGAGGGATCCTGGAGGGCTCTCTTCGAGGAGGGAGCCTTCGCCAGTGTTCCCTGTGGTGCTGGCCCCGCTTCTGCCGAGGCAGAACGGCTGCTGCACTCGTGGGGTTCGCAGGTGCATCTGGCGGAGGGTATGGAGATGAGCCAGTCCTTATCTCCTTCTTCATCTGCCAGATCCGGCGCCCAAACCCTGGGTTCGGAAGCACGCTCGTCGGTTTCTTCCCCCCAGGGTGAGGGGTCGACACTCCACCTCTCTTCATCTGATGAGGTGGATGTGGAGATGATTAGTAGGGATTCGCCACCCCTATCGCCCCAGTATGAGAAGCTGTTGGAGGTGGTTACTCGCGCAGTTGCTAAATTAAAAATCGAGTGGCCTGCAGAGAAAAAACATGAGCCACAGAAATGTAAACTAGATGAGTGGTTTCTGCGGCCGAGACATCCACCTCCAGCCCGGAGACTTCCCTTTTTTCCCGACCTCCACAAAGAAATAGCGAGGTCGTGGAAACACCCTTATTCGACCCGTCTCTTCGGCCCTGACTCTCAATATTACGGCAATGTCGCGGCGGTCTATGGCAACCTTGGTGGCCGCGGAGAGGCATTTATGGCTGACCCTGTCTCAGATAAGAGAGCGTGACAGGGTCTGCCTCCTGGATGCCCCGCTTCAAGCCTCGGACCTGTTCGGCGACACAGTCAATACTGTCGTCGACAGGTTCCAGGAGGCATGCAAACAGGCGGCAGCGTTCCAGAGTTTCCTCCCTCGTTATCTGGGTAGGAGATACCCACGGCACAAGCAAGCTCCTTATACCACGAAGCTCAAAAACGCTCTGAGTCAGGGACTTCCAAGCCAAAATCAGATCTTCGTGCAATTATTGAAGCCAGGAAGTCCTCAACGAAGAGGTCCTGATGCCAGAGTCGCAGTGACCTTGAGGGTAGCCCCTACTGGGGTAGAGCGGTGTCCACCTCATTATACGGAGCCCGTCTCACCTCAGTGCCCTCTGGAGGCCGGTCTGCCAACCCTGCCAGTGTTTCAGGGCGCAGAGGTCTCCCGTGAGCGTCACTCCCAGTTATGTCCGCCTGCGAGCGTAGCGGAGCTGGGAAACTCGCCACCCCTTCGGGGGCCTCTTACACCAGAGATCAGTCTCGAGAGATCCTTCCACAACACAGGAAGTTTCTGAGGTTCGCTTTCGAGGGCAAAGCTTATCAATATCGAGTTCTTCCCCTTCGGCCTTGCACTCTCACCCTGCACGTTCACGAAATGTGTAGATGCGGCTCTGGTATTATATCGACGATTGGTTGATTTTAGCTCAGTCAGAGCAGATGACGGTTCGACATCGAGGTGTCCTTCTCACCCATATGAGACTGAATGCCAAGAAGAGTGTACTTTCTCCAGTTCAGAGAACCACCTATCTAGGCGTAGTATTGGATTCGACCACGATGCAGGCACCTATGTCTCCTGGTCGGATTGAGTCAATCCTTTCCTCTGTAAAGAATCAGATAAGGCCAGTCACTCACTGTCAAGCGTTTCAGAGACTGTTAGGGCTCATGGCAGCTGCGTCCAACGTGATAGCTTTTGGCGAGCACTGCGAGCACTGGACGCATACGTTCACAGAGCTGCCCTGTGAAGAAAATCTGACCAATTGCTTGTTTGCTATGATCCTCCTAAAAAGGGTTCCCCTGCCTCTAAGCAGACCTTCAGTCGTGGGATAATCGAGTCTATCAACCTCTCCTATGAGTCCTCTGGTCTTCCCCTTCCTTTGGGAGCCAAGGCTCACTCTACACGGAGTATGGCTGCCTCTAAGGCCTTTCTAGCAGGTGTGTCCCTCTTGGACAACTGCAACGCTGCAGGATGGTCCACGCCCTCTACATTTGCCAGATTTTACAATATTGATATGTGAGCCACTCCTGGCTCTTTTGTCCTCTTGCCTTAGCTGTGCTCTTTGGATACACACTAGGCAGGGGTTTGGTAGTCTGGCAGCGTTGGCACATCATTCCCCAAAAGCGCTCGACGCAGCTCGAGTTCCCGAAGAGGAAAGTCCCTAGGTTACGAATGTAACCCTAGTTCCTCGAGGGAACGAGACGCTGCGTCGCAGAGCCATACTGCCGGCACCCCTGCCAGCGCTTGCTTCCCTACTCGAAGCTGAAGCCAGCTGCACGGCACATGCCTTTATAGCTTCCTGGTCACTACGTCACCCCGCCTGTGACATCACGCTCTTCCATTGGACTGATTGCACACGATATTCAGAGTTGTTCTTGCTCGACGCAGCGTCATTCGTAACCAAGGGACTTTTTCTAAAGAATTACAAATTATATTTTTCTAATATTAAAACTATTTTAATACTTTTTATTAATTAATTATTTCACATTTATATTATTTGTAACTGGCAATATATATATATTAGGGATGCACGATAATATCGGCACAATATCGGTATCGGCCGATAAAAGCTTAAAATGACCATTATCGGTATCGGCCGATATGAATATTTCTGCCGATGAGCCAAACCGATATTCTCCAAGTGAAATAATTGACCTGTTTTTCAGATGTGAATGTCTGTCTACATTTGTAAAATAATAAATTTATGATAGAATCAGTACAGAAGAGATACATGGATTTCTCTTCAGTAAAATTAAAGTTTAAATATATCAGTATATATTTGTATATATATCGATATCGGTATCGGCCAAAATTATTTTGAAAATATCGGCATATCGAATATCGGCCAAAATCCAATATCGTGCATCCCTAATATATATTAGTGCTGTCAAAATTAGCGTGTTAACGCATTCGATTAATTTTAAATATTTAACGCATAAAAAAAATAACGCAATTAACGCGGTTGCAGTTTTTTTTTTTTTTTCCAGTTGTGGCCTATGTGTGTTCAACGTGCAAAGAAATATGGATAAGACCAAGGAAGGACTTTTAGACGGAAAGTTTCAGTATAAAACTCTGCCGGATTACTCTTCAGTCTGCCACAAGAAACAGCAACATTAAAATCATGAACTCAAATGTCATTGTTTAAAAAAACAAAAAACAAAAAAAACAATGACTGTTGTAACAGTGCATAAATCAGACCTTTCTGTAACGCTAACGTTAATAAGCTTAAACGAAAATAACCGCGAACTGTCAATCACTCCTGTACGCGTGCATCACTGTCCTCCTCAGCTGCAGCAACTTGCGCTCTCTCTCTTCATCAAGCTTTAAAACAAAAAGGGGACAAAAAGATCATATTGTCTTTGTGCATAGGCTATAGATTAATTAGATAAATGAATATCTAAATTTGTGCCTTGCCGTCTACGGTATTTTTTTAGAACTTAGAAAAAAGATGCTGCAGCCAATGAGCAGCCAGCGGGGGCTGCAGGACGACTCAACCTCCGCAGACAGTTTTTAAAGTTTATCAGACAATAAATACTCAAGATTTTGCTCTCAACGAGTTTCACACACCTTCTCCGGCCACGTTGAGTTGTTGACACTTAACAGTGGGAAAAGCGACACATGCGCTATTCACTTGTATAACTTAAGGGTGAATGGGTAATGTAGTTTCTGCTCTGGGTGGGATGAATTAGGAAGCTTGCATTGTGAAGGGCGCTCTGAAAATCGGCAGTGCAGGTAAAAGATTAAAACCTCTATTAAAACAGATGTCCAAATGAGCGTACTGGTACGCTACAAGCACGTTCTGGGCGCACGGAGAGGTGGCGGTAAGCTCAAGAGCTATATTTGGAAGTGGCGGTACTGAGTACCTGTGCGTACTGGCCCACTAAAAGCACTGGCAATGACTATACTTTGGAATTTTTTTGTCCACTTAGAATTCAACATGGAAATCATTTTTGTTTTTTATTTGCATTGATTGTTTTGAAATTCAAATGGTACTTACATGCCTGTGTTTTTATTTCTGTAATAAATATGGCTTTCAAGCCAACAGTTAATTTGGAGGATATTGATGGTTTATTGCAGGTATGTTGTTTACATGAGAAAATCTGTGTTACAAGTTAAACAAAAATTCCAATAAACAATCATATTTTGAATTTAAATTGTTTCTTTGTCTTGAGTTTACATTAATTATTTACATTTTACATTTACATATCCAAAAAGTTTCAGTCTTTTAATTGCGATTAATCGCGATTAATTGCGATTAATTTTAAAAAATTGTGCGATTAATTAGTGAATTTTTTTTAATCGATTGACAGCACTAATATATATATATATATATATATATATATATATATATATATATATATATATATATATATATATATATATATATATATTTATATATATATATATATATATTTTTTTTTTTATTTATACAAATTATAATGACACAAATATAACAAAATATAATGACACATTATAATAACAATTTGAAAGAAAAACTAAACTGAAATAAATAAATAATCATAATGTCTTTGGTTTGAGACTGCTTTGGTTTAATAAAAGCAGCACTCGCGATGCATGAACCACAAAAGTTTCAAGTTTGCATTTAGTTTAGGTTCAGTTTTCAATTAGATTTTTAATCCCAGATTTTCAGATGTTTTCAGACTTTTGGGCCTGACTCTATAAAGTTGAGACCAGAATCACTGACAGTGAGATTTTCTATTTTGTATCCAAGGACATGTGTGTGTAATGCACCAAAGAGAAATTTGCCAGCTGAGATCCTAAGGTCTGCAGAATCTGACATTGAGTGGGATTCTAACTGATGGCAGATCTGTGGGGAACCGACAGTAAATAGCCTTGGAGATATCAGCTGCTTCTCAGAGAAAAAGAGGAGGAAAGAAAGAAAAAAGAGAAAGACAGAGATGGAGCTGTCCGTGCAGCACAATATTTAGATGAGAAAATAGTGTGAAACTCACAAGCTAAAATTATGTGCTATTGTTTCTGAGATAAATGAAGGTATCATTCATAGCCAAATTACAAACCTGGGCCATTATCAGCTACGGCCTCTGGCTTATGCTGCAAAGAATCTCAAGGTTTTAAGATAAGTAGCTCGACTGCTGGCAGCATTTTCACTTTAGCCACTGCCATTACTCCAGCAAACAAATAGATATAATGGTGCATGCATTGATTTTTATTGTACTGAAGGTTAAGCATTAAACACTTGCACTAAAAGAAAAATGGTGCTGTATTGTAAAGAATGCTACAGAGCCTTTTTTTTTGTGCACTTTTTTTGTGCACCTGTCAGTAACTATAGCTCATGAAATTGCTCATTTTTCCTTCATTTTTACAGTTTGTACTTCTTAATGTATAAACTGCCCAACTACTGGATTGACTAATCAGTGGGTTACCTGAACAACTAATAACATAATAACTAATTAATAATAATTAGGCTGGTCTGAAGTTCATATGACCCCGATCAGATATGTTTTTTTAGGTGTTAGGCATATTAGAGACATTCTTGTTTAAAATGTTCAACAACAGCAAGATGGAGCAAAACAGCACACAATGCAGGGGTCTCGAGATGTTCTATTGTTGGAGTGTCTTCAATTTACTTTTCTTTTTTTTACAGTGTAAACTGTCTTAAAGCAAATGCCCAGAACTCTGTCTGCATGTTAACTTAAGCACTCCTGAAAATTTATCAGACGACTATATGATTGCAATCCTAATCTCATAGGACAGAATTGAACACTAGTAAATTAACTGATGATCATCAAGGTTTAGACAAACACAGGCAGCAGTTTATCAAAGAAAGTGATGTTGTTATCTGACAATGTTTTATATTTTTATTTAGGATAATCTACTTATAATAATTAAGTAAACAGACTGCAGCTCACTGAATCAGTGTGTGAATAACGGCAGCTGGTGCGGACACTGATAATTTCTTTAATTTGCTCTTAAAAAGACAGCAGAGAAATCAAGGAACCTTATCTGCACAAAGCCGATTTATATTAGCCTCACAAAAAAACTGACATCAAATGCATTTCCAATCTGAAAATGTCAGACCTCAAAGCCTTGACAAAATAGCAACAAACACGTGACTTCTACTTGACAATGCCAAGGTGACTTCTAGAGACCTGCTCATTCAGTTCATCTGCAGAAAACGGAATGCCTTAGTGCTTTTATAAATACATTTTACAAAATGAAAAGAGCTGATTTTAACATAATACATAGTATGCTTCAAAGATTGGTATTAGCTTACCAGCTAATCTAATTCTAAGTCATTCAGTACTTAATCAACACGAATATTGTGTTGACAATATTCTAGTTTCGAACCATTGATGTAACCACATACTGTCATTCCTCCACTTGAGATTGTTCCACATGAACTCTGTGCAATAAGACGCTGTGTTTTATCACCCTCTTTTTCACACAGGCATGGCTTAAGGATTCAAATCGATATGGGACAGCCGAGACGTGAGGCTAAATCTTGGCCAAGTGGCAGCCCATTCATTTTAGAACTCATCTTCCCTTGTGGCTTCACTGACATCAACATCTTTAGTGTGAAGGTGATTATAGGTCTAGGCCTCCTCTGTACGATATGCAGCATATTAACAACTGTCCGAAAGCCCTTAGAAGAAACATCTGTCATGGCGGGGCATGCAGCAGTGTAGCTGGGTGCTTCAAGTTAAATTATGGGTTAAATGCAGAAATTATTCATGTGTATGTTGGGCACTTAATATTTGTGAAAAATACTGATGCAGCACATGAGAGTATGACGTGTCAGAGAAATACAGATCGCCAGGAATACTAAAGATAAATATTAAAACTAACTTTGCAGATGATGATAACACCTCTAAAAATGGCTGTGTATGTATGTATTTGCACATTTTTATATGTGAAGGTAAATAATTATCTTATACTCACCAAGACTGGATTTAATTGAATAAAATTTTTGTAAAATTAGTATTATTTTGACATTAGCATAGTTTTAATAGCCATTAGTCCAGTCACCAGTGTCACATGATCCTTCAGAAATTCTTTGAATATGCTGATCTGCCGCTCAAGAAACATTTTATATATCAGAGTTAAAATGTTATGTTAAATTAAAATTCGTATTAATATCCATGTAGACTGTTTCAGGATTCTTAGATGAACAGAGTTCAAAATAAGTTCAAAAGTACAGCATTTATTAGAAATTAAAAACTTTGTAACATTAAATGTATGTGTGTACAGTATATTTATGTATGTATATATACAGTATGTGTGTGTGTGTGTGTGTGTGTGTGTATTCAACTCTACACACAAGAATATATATACAGCATAGGCTATATATACATATTTTACTTGAAATATCTTTTGTAACATTATAAATGTATTTATGAGCACTTTTGATCAAATTAATGCATCCTTCCTTAATAAAGTGTATATATATATATATAGACGCAACTTAACACATAATTAAACATATGGGGCTGATTTCTTGCATTTTAGCTTTCAAAAGGAAAAGCTGCATTTAAAAGCAACAAAAGATTTCCACAAACTGGCAAATTAAATGTTTCTGTGCTGGTCCTTATATGGCTCTGACTCGCTCATAAAACGAAATGGATATTAGTGAGATGGAAAATCTAAGAAAAATAGCCTAAAAAGAGCTTTGTGTGTGGTATCTCTTAGTGAATGTCTTTTGAAGATCAGAGCTTGACTCCAGAATATGAGTGTCTATAAACATCTCTCATAAACATACGTTACTGTTTCCACTACATATCCGTCTAATATCTCGGCACCACTTTGATTCCCATAACTCAGTTGACAGCTTGTTTAGAAACCGCAGCTAGTTCGCAGATGTGAAACCTAATGCAGGGAGGTAAATAAATTAAATTAAGTGCAAGTGTTGCACTTTGCCAGAGAGGAAGACCCCCGACCACTGAAAGAAATCACATTCACTGATTTGACTTCATTAGCATGTTCCTCGTGTCTCTCTGAGGCAGAATCCAGCCAAGAGCACTTGTGTTGGGTGAAACGACACTCCAAAAACCTATGAACCCACATTGACAAGAGAGCGAGAGTGAAAGAAAGAGAGAAGAATTAAAGCACATCATGTTGTCTTTCCACTGATGGACAAATAGATCAAATGGCTTGACTCAGAGTCACAATGGGCTCACTTCATCAAAGACACAGGGAAAAAAGCAAGATGAGAGCAGAGAAAAGGCAAAAGCTGAGTGACAAATGAAGAATTGCAGGCAAGGGAGACAGAATGAGATCTCACCATCTGTGGAGCAGCCCGTGGAGCCGTCGCTGGAGCAGTACCTCATCTCAATCCGCTGTCTCCCTACTTCCAGCAGACTGGGCTCCGTTACTCTTGCCTTACAGGTGTATCTGAACCGCTGCTCATAGTGGCCGCCATTATCTGAGATATTCACCGGCGTCCATGGGGTCCAGGGAGTGGTCTTCTTCAGATCCGGGCAAGGGAGGGTATTACAAGACTGGAATTCCTATACAAACCAGCAAAATATATGATCAGTTTATATAAGACAATTTATTTATAATTCATATTATATATTTTTTTTGTTTTTATTTTAAATAAACATAACTATACATACAATACATATACATATTTATAATATTTGAGCCTAAGGTAATTTTTTTGAAATTGAGATTTAAATAAGCTTTCCATAGATGTATGGTTTTTTAGGATCGGACAATATTTGGCTGAGATATAACTATTTGAAAATCTGGAATCTGGTGCAAAGAAATCTAAATATTGAGAAAAATGCCTTTAAAGTTGTCCAAATGAAGTCCTTAGCAAATGCATATTACTGATGACCACTGTTGGGAACGTTACTTTAAAAAAGTTAGTAAATGAAGTTAGTAAATGAATTACTCTATAATAAAAGTAACTCGTTACCAGGGAAAGTAACTATTTGCGTTACTGTAAAAAAAAAAAAAAAAAGAAGTTGCTATATGTCAGAGAATTAATACTTTTTTTTTTCCTTGCAGTTTTCACAAGTCAGTTGAAATGAGTGGAACAGACAGGTGTTCGTACATAACTTTCGACATTTATTGCACGTCAAAAGACAGCAAGGGTTTTATCCTGCACTTCAAGTATTATCTTTGTAAGAAAAGTGTTTTTGGCCACTAGCTTTGTAGATGCGTGTCACACATTACATGTACACATTACATGCACGTTCTTGCCTATGACCACAATGAATTTGAAGTAGTGCTTATATCTCCACCTTGAAAATGCCAACTTTTCATCGGATAGCTTCTGACTCACAATTTCTGCTGCTGCTGCGAATCTCTGTGTAGCTGTTGCGCGTGTGCGTGTTTTTGGTGCCGCGTGTGCCGGGATGTGTGTAAAAACACTGGCTCTGATTGGCTACCATGAAACACATGACTCTGCCTTAGCCAATCATAATCGCTTATCTCGTCATTAACCCACCTGCTCACTCGCTGTGTGAGCCAGGGGTGCGTTCGGATTGCATGCGTAGTTTATTAAATCAATGCATAGTAACGCACCGCATTTAACGTTCAGTAAAGTTAACGTCGTTGTAACGACGGGAAAAGTAATTAGTTAGATTACCGTGTTACTGAAAAAAATAACGTTGTTACCTAACGCCGTTCTTTTAAATGCCGTTATTCCAAACACTGCTGATGACAATACATTTTTTATATATTTACGGTAGGAAATGTACAAAATATCTTCTGATATCATCTTTTAAAATTCTGGGACTACAGCAAGTTTCTGGGTCCGTTACGTCACAAACCCAGAAAAACCCTGCCCCTGGGAACAGCAACCAAGGGGGGATGCCATGCTGTGCTGCTTTAGAAAAGAGGAAGAGAAAACTAGGGGTGCAGGTAAAAATCTTATCATATATGTATCGCGATTCTGTCTTCAAATGATTCTAAAGGATCCACAAGTTTCAAAATCGTATGTTCTAAAGCAGCGGTTCATAATACTGTTCCTTGTGTAGCCCTGCTTTGCACACGCTGTGCAACTCTCTCTCATTCAGATCATCAGCTCAGTGAATACACTCATTTTCACATAGCTATGAGATGCTTTATACATGGACGCACGTACGGTTGCCTTACTGTATTACAGCTTTAATCAGGATAAAACCATATATTAAAAGCTAACCAAAGCAGTAGCATTTACATATAGTGGCGTATATAAAAGTATGAGACAACAACAAAAAAAAAAACATACCATTAACAGCTGTGCTTGCACCAGGCTCAAATTGATAAGCAATATAGACAATGCCAATGTTTACAACCAGAGCCATGCTGCTGAGGTGAGGGGCGGGACATTCAGACGAGCAGACGGTTTAGCCAATCACAACACAGTGGACCAGCTATCCAGTCATGTATTTCTGAGAGAGGAGCTTCATAAAAACAGGAACTCATCGAAGCGTTAAAATGAGAGGAACAGAGTGGTGTGGAATAAAGGTATATTATGTGAAAAATAATGTGTGTTTTTCCCAAAACGAAGCATTAACACATGTAGACTGCACCCCATAAACACAATCAAGCCTAGAAAAAAAAAATAAAAAAAAATAAACGGTCAACCACCCCTTTAAAAATATTGTTAAATATTATTACAATTTAAAATAAATGCCATTAATATTATTACATTACACTATAATTATTATAGGAACTCAATTATTATTATTGTTATTTTCATTTTAAATATAGTTTTTTTTATTATAAATGTTGAAAACTGTCTTTGTTTTTGCTACTAAATATTTACAAATGTAAAACAACAATGATAGATACAATTTAGATTCTTGTCTTTATTGAAAAGGTAATTGATCAAGCAGAAAAGGTCATTGCTCAGGTTTAATTTATGGCCTTTGAGGAGAAAAAGGCTCTGAAATATGAAGCAATATATAAAAAGTGCATTTTACACAAGCTAAAATGCATTTCAATTGAAATGGAAGCTCAAAGAACTGGGGAAAAGATAAAAATAACATCACATCCTAGTTCAGCGGGAACTTGCGGCAAATCTAACCTCTTAAATTCCTGATTGTTTTATTGCATTTCTATAATTGATATGACATCTACACTGCCTGTATCCTTGATCTTTACCAGCAGTTATGAGCTTTTAACCTTTCGATTTATGATAATGTAGAGCGTCTTCGAATACCAGTGTCTAGAACTTGAAGCAGTCAGATTCATGTCCTGACACCTTAATAAATTCTCCTGAAACAAAGAGCTATAGATTTCCTGTAAATCACGTGTGTTCAGTTGGTGAAGTGGAGAGCTGTGTCCATTTTCTCTGCATTTATGTATGCTTAATAGACCTTGAATGACTGCCAGACCTTGGCAAAATAAGATAAAAGTCCTTTTTGTTCATCCGTCAATCTGTCAGACAGAAGGAGAACTTATGTGAAGCACTCAGATGGCTGTCTACTTCACCTGCCAGTGCCTCATCTCGTATCTTCTCACCTCCTTTCTCCTTAAGGATGGGGAGAAGCCGAGGTTAAAGATATGGAAAATGTTGGACATTGTTTGCTGTGCAGTCTGACCATCTGTTTTTGTTTATGCACTCTCTTTGTTAATATTTAATAATGGTTTATAACTATGATGAAATGAAATCAGCTGACTTAATGCTTTTTACCTCGCTGAGCATCAACACATCAGCTAGAAAGGCTTGAACACAGAAATTTTTGCTGTATGTTTTCTCAAGAGACAGAGAAGGGTGTTGGGTGTTGTACTTGTGTGACTACGCATAGTGAAATGTTCATGGTAGGCTGCACTCTCAGAGCACAAAAGCAACACAAGTTACCCAATAATTACATGCTTCCATTAAACATTCAACGTCTCGATGCCTCCACAAACTTACAAACTAAAGCTACAAGCTGTATCAAATCTATATAGTTAGCCATTAAAATATTAAAGAACCCGGTTCTTTAGTTTCAGCTTTTCATCACTGTGAGAGACAAATATGATGGAAAAAATGTTTTAGCACATTACATTTATTTGAAATAATTGATATCTAATGTATATTTACTTACTGTATGTGTGGGTAAACACACACACTTTATACTATATTTACTTTGCAAAAATATGCAGTGATATTTAACTACAAAATATACATACATTACGGACAGAAACGGAAACTCATTGCATAAGCTTTTTCTAAACTTCAAATTTTATGATTCATTAAATAAATGTAATGTTCTATATAAATGTTAAATGTTCTAAATAAATGTTTAAACAAATGTCTAAATAAAATAAAATATTTCTTTCTAAAGCTACTTTCTGTAGTCTATTTGATGCTTTTCTCTTACACAATACACAACACATAATTATGACCTCATACACAATAATGACCTTTATTTTTTATCTTTTGTGGGTAAATTTAATTTACCATTATTTTCATTAATTATTACAATTAATTAGATAAAAAATGTAATCGCTTGACAGCCCTTTCATATTCAACAACCTGCAGGATTGGAGATGTTTGTAGCCCAAATAGTGCGGGACTAGGTGAAAATACAAGTATTCAATAGTCTTTCTGGTTTATATGCAGACATCAGAAAATTTTCAAAAAAAAGTTTAATTTGCTGCAAAGCATAACTGCAAAAATCTCTCTTCAAAGGGTATTAGGTGAAATATAATGCAGCAGAATGCACTCAAACACATCAGCTGAGGTGCTGATGGTACATTGGATTCAATTAGGTAGATGTTCAGATGGGCAAACACCTACATGTGGGCAGCACATTATAATGGTGATTTTTAATATTTACTCAGCCTGATACTTGTGTACCGGTCCACCCATGATGTCTTAAATTTAAAAATTTGACATGACCTTAACCAAGCAAAATCAACCATGTTGTTTTTTTGCCGGTAATAATGTTATGTGTCGATAATACACCTTCTTTGAATGTTTGTACTCTTTCCCACTCCTTTATTATTACTATCCCGCTCACAATTTTCATTTCTATAATTCTCCATTCATCTCCCTTTATCTGCCTCTTCCTTACTCTAATTCTCTGTTGTTCCATTCTTGTTTTCCCGCCAACAGTCTATTCATTATCCCCTACTCACTCCATCGTTTCAGAAGGTGCACTCCCAAAGTATGTTTTTCTTCCTCAGAATTACTCTATTACTTAAAGTTCTCGTCCGTCACTAATGCGTTATGGCTAGTAGAGACAGGGGTTAGGGGATGCCCTGTACCAAGCTCCGCTGGTCCCTGTTCGTTCTCCAGGCATCTGCTGACTAATGAGTTATCCCACCCGCCCTCTCTGGAGCTTTCTAACATCATTACATCCACTCTGCACACATACAATACCCTCAATCCTTTGCGTCTTCACAAAAATACAGTTTATCAGCAAGTGTGTGTTGATCGTAATTGGCCGTTCTACACCTCACATCTTTGACACTGAATGCCCCCGACTCCGCTGAGATATGCAGCTTCTACTATGTTTTACAGAAAACAACAACCTCCAATCCATTACGCAGACGTCGCTGATTACATTCATTACCAGCAGTTCACCTGAGACATGCCAGCTGGCCGTTCCAGAATGGACCACCAAGATAAATAGACTCAATTATTAGTACAGAAAAGTGCACAATCAGCCAAACAAGACTACGGAGCATGATACACTCTGTCAGGGGGTTTAATGAAAAATCCTGTCATTTGGGAATGTTTAAATTCCCTGGAGAAAACTTGTCTATAGGAGCACAGTGTCAAGTAAAATAATACCCATACATAATACCCATAATAGTCAATGTGGAGAAATGGGATTCAGGTTTTTTATGGGCTTCATAGTTTAATGTAGTAGTTCAAAATATATTTGGAAGAAATTAATAAAGAAATGTAAGAACTCTCTGAAGATCATCCAGATGCCTTTATAAGAGATAACTTCTGGGGCTTTGAATTGCATTCAAGGTACAAATAGGCCTTGATTTACCATGAAATAAAAGTTATTAATTTGTGTGTATATTTTTAGTGACTTAATAAAATTAATTGTGCAAATGACCAAGCTATTTGGAAAAATGCTAAACGGTAGTCATGCCACTCACTAAAAACTCATAACCAAATACAATTTTATCTTAATTAATAATTTTATTTGATATACAATAATATAGGCTAGTGGTCGTTGCAATTTTTTGCCCAGCCTTACTTATTTGAACCAGAATATACAGACAATGAACTAAGAGAGATGTACGTTTTACGTCAGAATACAGGTTCCTGTTTTCCAATTTTAAATACTATTTAATATATAGACATTTGTAATTTACAGATTTAATATTGTAAAAAAAGTACTACACACACACACACACACACACACACACATACACACACACACACACACACACACACACAACCGTGTAATCAGTCCAATGGATGGGCGAGACATCATTGGCGGGTGACGTCAGAGACCAGGAAGCTTAAAAGCACTTGTGGTGAAGCCGGCATTTAGACTCTAGGAATGAAGCAAGCAATGGCAGGAATGCAGGAAGTATGTCCCCAAGATGCAGCTTCTCGTTCTCTCGAGGAACCATGGTTATATGCGTAACCTGAGACTTTCCTCTTCAGGAACTCGAGCTGCATTGGAGGACATTTGGGAATGACTAGGCCCATGCCGCAAGACTTTCAAATCTCTGCCTAGTGTGGAAGAGCTCAGCTAAAGTGAGAGAAGGAAGCAGAAGCCAACAAGTAATCGGGGACATCTCGCACAATGGCCAAACTTCGGAAGTCTTGACCCCCAAGAGAGGGGAGATCAGAAGACTTGAGGCTTTAGGACAGCATCCTGATCCAGCGCTTAGTATATTCAACTGGCCGGAGGCCAGCCTCAGCACAGAGCGGAGGAAACATGTAACCACCTGAGCATGGCCAAACATTCTCCAATCTGCTTCACAACCTCAGGGTAAAGCATTCATTCCCCGGTCATCAACCCCTGCCTCAACAGGATGCCTGCTCCCATATTCAGATTCCCAGGACTGTGAACTGTTCTCAATGAGAGGGGTTTGCCCTGGGACCACACAAGGATCTGGCATGCTAGTTTGTACAAACGGCGTGAGCTCAGACCCCCTTGATGGTTGATATAAGAGACCACTGCTGTGTTGTTGGTGCGCACCAACACATGGTGACCTCTTAGGTCTGGGAGCCACTCCACAGACCACGGGAAGGGTGGCCACTCATGACTGCACCCCAAACTGGTGAGCGATGTGTCCTTCACTAGGGTTACACGGTGACAAGGAGCTCCCAGCACCGGGATAGCCAAATAGTCTACTAAGGGAATCAGACTTTCTAGACTGATCTCTTATGTCATCAGAGTAGTTAGCTAGGTGCCCTGAAGTGGCGCACTGGCAGGAGACGTCCTCAGAGGAAGAGAGTTAAACACATGCTCTCACTCAAGAAATTTTATCTCAAGATCCCCGGTTTATCTAACTTCACATAGTCAGATTAATATTTTTTCCTCAGAATTAAATGTAGTCAAACAACCAGATGATTAAACACTTTCTGGTGTAGAAAGATTCACATCAAAATCAAAATGATGTATTATACACTTTTCCTTCAGCAACGTGCAAGCCACTCAGTCACACAAACAACATAAATCTCCGCAGAGAAAAATGGCTGCTGCAGTGAGTTCTCCCTCAGAGGGGGAAGTAACCACAGCGTGGGCTTTCAAGCCTCGAGAATGAGCCCTAGATCTAGGGAACTTGGGTAGAGATAGGAAGAGCCTTCTCCAACCCGCCCGCCAGATCAAGTGCGACCCCTGAGATCTCAGTCGCCATCATGCCTCAGCAGCAGGTGGACCGCAATCACAAGATCACACACATGGACGCATGGACACCTTGGAGCATGCCCAAGCGAGAGTGGAGTGCTTAACAGCGGGAAAAGCACATTCAGCCCCCCGTCTCTCTGTAGACCTCCCCTGTCATCCATGGCTTCTGGTTGGCCTGGACAGTGATGGTTTTTGTGACCGTTACATCATCAATACACTTATTGATGTACGCAGTGACAGTCTCTGAGTACTCCTGGAGGTCAGTGGTGTTATTGCATGTGGCAGCCTGTTTAAACATGTCCCAGTCAGTTGTGTTGAAACAGTCCTGAAGAACCTCTGATGATCCTTCTGGCCACACTTTAATCTGCTTGTAAACTGGTTTGGCAACTTTAATGAGCGGTCTGTATGCAGGCATTAGCATAACAGTGATGTGGTCTGAGGCTCCGAGGTGGGGGAGGGCTTTGTAAGCTCCTCTCTGTGTGGTGTAAACAAAGTCCACAATGTTATTACCTCGTGTTGGAAAGTTGATGTGCTGGTGTATTTTTGGAAACACACTCTTAAGGTCAGCATGGTTGAAATCCCCAGCTATGATGAGAAAAGCATTGGGGTGTGCTGTCTGCTGCTCACTGATGTGATGGTACAGTTCATTTAGTGCGTCGTTCCTGTTGTTGAGGATGTTGAATGGGGGAATGTACACAGAAATGAGCAGTATAGCAGTATATTCCCTCGGCAGATAGAACGGCCGACACTTAATAATCATAAACTCCACCAGGGGTGAGCAGTGTTTGCTGATCACAACAGTATCGCGGCACCACGCGTCATTGATGTAAACACAAAGCCTGCCGCTGTGGGTTTTTCCTCCCGCAACGAGAGCTCTGTCCGCTCGATAGCACGTCAGCTGGTCGAGCTGAATAGCGCTGTCTGGAACGCTGTTGCTGAGCCACAACAGTCTCTTACAGTCCTCTGAGTTGAGCGTAGTAATCGAATGTAGTCCATTTTATTGTCCAACGAGCGTACGCCAGTACGATGGTGGGGATAGATGGCTTGTGTGGGTTAGCCATTAGCCTAGCCTGGATACCTCCGCACCCCTCTTCTGCTTCCTCTCACGCCGCTTGTGGCGCCTCCGCTGCGGGCGAGATGCAGTAGTGGGGGTCGGTGATGGTGAAGGCCTCCGTAGCAGAGATCGAGATCCTGCAGCTGTTCTGCGTGCGCAGAGTTTAACTGTAAAAATGCTGTTAACATACGACAACGTACAAAAACACTGCGACTCACAAGACAAAAAACACCGTTCTGTTGGGACAGAGAGAAGCCGCTGCGTGTGGACGCGCCGCCATCTTGGTTTAATTTATCTCCTTCAAGCCATTTCTCCTGCAGTTGTACCTGCACTCACTCACATCATTAACACATCCCTCCACACTGGTCTTTTTCCCTCATCATTTAGACAGGCACGTATAACTCCACTACTTAAGAAACCCATCCTCAACCCATCGGTTTTAGAGAACTACAGACCAGTTTCCCTTCTTCCTTTCATTGCAAAAACACTTGAACGAGCCGTGTTTAACCAGGCATATGCATTTCTCACACAGAACAACCTCCTTGACAGCAACCAATCTGGCTTCAGAAATGAACATTCAGCTGAGACTGCCTTGCTCTCAGTTGTTGAAGCCCTATGACTGGCAAGAGTGGAATCCAAATCTTCAGTACTTATCCTGCCTGATCTGTCTACTGCTTTTGACACATGGCTTTTCATACCACTGCTATGCTGATGATACTTAACTCTACCTCTCATTCCATCCTGATGATCCGACGGTAGCTACTCGCATCTCAGCTTGTCTAACAGACATTTCTTGCTGGATGTTGGACCATCACCTTCAACTCAACCTTGCCAAGACAGAACCGCTTGTGATTCCAGCAAACCCATGATTTCGTCACAATTTCACCATCAAGTTAGGCACATCAACCATAACTCCTTCAAAAACAGCTTGATTTATGATTGAGTTATGATTGATGATCAGCTGACTTATTCAGACCACATTGCTAAAACTGTTAGATCCTGCAGATTTGCTTTATTCAACATCAAGAAGATCAGGCCCTTTCTTTCGGAACATGCTGCACAACTCCTTGTTCAAGCTCTTGATCTGTCCAGGCTGGACTATTGCAATGCCCTCTTGGCAGGTCTTCCAACCAGTTCTATCAAACCTTTACAATTAATCCAGAATGCGACAGCAAGATTAATTTTTAATGAGCCAAAAATAATGGGAAGTCGTGGCCTAATGGTTAGAGGGTTGGACTCCCAATCGAAGGGTTGTGAGTTCTAGTCTCGGGCCGGACGGAATTGTGGGTGGGGGGAGTGCATGAACAGCTCTCTCTCCACCTTCAATACCACGACTTAGGTGCCCTTGAGCAAGGCACTGAACCCCCAACTGGGCGCCGCAGCATAAATGGCTTGCATTTCGGATGGGTTAAATGCAGAGCACAAATTCTGAGTATGGGTCACCATACTTGGCTGAATGTCACTTCACTTCACTAATACAGTGGTTCCCAAAGTAGGGGTCGCGACCCCACGGTGGGTCGCGGGACCCCGGCGCAGGGGTCGCGAGATGATTTCGATATAGGCTTTATATATTTTTGTTTCAATTAATTTAACTCTTTCGCATCGCACGTACGATCACACCGGTGTGATCAGTCTAGGCTAGTCCCTGGAGTGTAACTGTTACAACCACACCGGTCAGTGCATGACGTGAAATTCAAATGTGCTCTCGCGAGTTGGCTGGCGCTGAGCCAGAGACAAGTGCGCTCAGAGCTGTCATCACAACTTTTCAGTGTTTTCAACCACATAATGTTTATTTTAGGTTTCAGACATATAAGTACTAGAAAAAACAATACATTTAGAGTTTGTAAAATACACACTGATGTCAAAGGAAGAGGCAATAATAATCTTTTTCATTATAATTAGACACATTTTATTCATATCAGATACACATCGTGTAAGTAACTTTAAAGTTTACTCCATTATTCTCCCAGTTCACCAGCCACTTACTTTTATGTATTTCGGGAGAAGTGGATGAATTCACGTGTTGTAAATCCAACAGATCTGATTCTCTGAACTGCGTCTGCGGCACAAACTAAGATGGCGGCGCCCATCGCGCATACAGCTCAACTAACGCGATCGTTATAAAGGTGTTTAAACAACAAAACACTTCCACTTGCATATATTTGACAATCGGAATATCAGCTATTTCATGCCATATCTAACAAATTTATTAATATTTTGAATAAAAAAGGAAAAATGACAAAAGCAGATCATTCATTCAGCTCTGTTGTTGCTGCGGTATGTCACGTGACAAGCAATGACGCGTCACCATGGAAAGCATAAAGTGACACATCTAGCGGATTAGCATGAGTGTGTGTGTGTGTGTGTGTGTGCGCGTGCGCGTGCACGCACGGGTGTGAGCACGCGTGTGAGCAGCTCAGACTTACTCGACTGGTTCCTGATGGCAGAATAATGAACGAGTTCAACCCAAAATAGCTGCACAGTTACTTTCCGAGAGAGAACAGGTGGATATCGAGCAGCTCATGCAGACTTGTAACACTGATTTTGCACGCAGAACAATAAAATATAACTTAGTTTGCTTTGACACTGGGCATAAAATCGATTTGCTGTACATTTCACGCGACGAGAGGTGTTTTTTTTGGGGGGGGGGGGGGGGGGTCGCGGGGCAGCAGCGCATTTATCATGGGGTCGCGGGCTAAAAAGTTTGGGAACCCCTGCACTAATACACGTCACACCTCTGTTTATCAATTTGCACTGCATTGATACAAGGCATTGATGTTTGCCTACAAAACTACCACTGGCTCTGCACCCATTTACCTAAATTTATTACTTCAGACTTATGAACCCTCTGGAAGCTTGCATTCTGCAAGTGAACGTAGCTTGATTGTGCCATCTCAAAGAAGCACAAAGTCACTTTTACGGAGTTTTAAATGAAATGTTCCCTCCTGGTGGAATGACCTCCCCAACTCAATCCGAGCAGCTGAGTCCTTAGCCATCTTCAAGAATCGGTTTAAAATCCATCTCTTCCATCTTTATTTGACCCTCTAACTTTAACACTCACTATTATAATTCTATTCTTTAAAAAATCTATTTACCTTTCTAATATTTTTGTATTCTATTTTATTTTCATTTATTATGCAATTGTGTGTGTGTGTGTGTGTGTGTGTATATATAAGACCTCTAACACTAGTTTGCTCTATTTTTTTATATTCTATTGGTTTTCTTTTTATTTATTATATTATTTAAAAGCCCTTACTACATGTACTGTGTTAAGCTAACTGAGACTTGTTATAGCACTTATATATCATTGCTCTTTTTGTTGTTTTTGATTGCTTCCACTGTCCTAATTTGTAAGTCGCTTTGGATAAAAGCACCTGCTAAATGAATAAATGTAAATGTAAATATATCAACATAATGTTGCTGCCCTTACAGAATCTGTGGCATTCCTAACATACTTCAGTGTGTTGGTGATTTTTGTGTCGTCTATATTGTAATGAATCTCAGGCAGCTGGCTTTGAGGCTAAACAAGCACACAATTTGAAAGAGGAAAATTACCATTAGGACTCTCAGAAACATCTGAACTTTCTCTTAAGCCAATGTGTTTCCCAGGTGCCATTGATCAAGCGGCAAAGATCGAAATGGTTGACAGCCTTGATTTCTAAACTGGACAGGTGTTATTATACCTTACAAATAAGTTTAAATAGCTAATTAACTATTTAAAGCTGTTCAAGATTCTCTAAATGACCCGAACCACTTCCACAAATGCCATGAAAAGTGAACAATTGTCATGTGAGATGAAATTTTATGAACAAGCAGTGAGTGGGTGACTGGTTTTAAAAGTAGAGCAAGAAAATCCCAGCTTACTCTTGCAATGCTAATGTACAGCAAGGAAAGCTCATCCCAGCTTTTCAAAGGAGGAAATGCATTTTGAGATTGCAGATATACTGTACATTTTAAAATATAATTTATTCCTGTGGTGGCAAAGGCGAAATTTTTTTTTGGAAATATCATAATTTTTTTCGGGAACGAGTCATTATCTGGCTCAGCTCGGTGTTCATCACTCTCTTCACAGCAGTTCAGTCAGTGTACTGTTTGAGTTAATGAAATACTCCGGGATATTGGTTTGTTTGAACTTGTTTAAACAAGTTACTGTAACAGCTTAAGTCATTTGTGGATTAATGCGTATTGGAGACGCGAACCGTTTAAAATGATTCAGTTTGATTTGGTGAACTGATCAAAAAGATCCATTTCCATCGTATGATTCGTTCGCGAACCGGATGACACACTGCTTTGTTTTGAACTCTCTCACAACAGACACGGAAGAGAAGACAATGATGAATAAAGTCGTAGTTTTTGCCATTTTTAGACCAAAATGTATTTTCGATGCTTCAAAAAATTCTAACTGACCCTCTGATGTCACATGGACTACTTTGATGATGTTTTTCTTACCTTTCTGGACATGGACAGTATACCGTACACACAGTTTCAATGGAGGGACTGGGAGTTCTCCGACTAAATCTAAAATATCTTAAACTGTGTTCCGAAGAGGTCTTACTGGTTTGGAACGACATGAGGGTGAGTTATTAATGACATAATTTCCATTTTTGGGTGAACTATCCCTTTAAGGTAACAAAATATGAAAAAGTATGGCCCGTTTTTTTTTTTTATGATTGTTCTCTGTGCTCAAAACTTATAATTACTCGCTCAGGATTGAGGCACAAAAATAACGCTATAGAAAAAGAGGCTACATTCCTACCTAATTTTCTTCATTATTATTGGGCTGCAAACCTGAGGGCCTTGACGTCATGGATAGATTTTACTCCAGTGAAGGAGAACTGGTTGGTGTTGGAACAGGAGGAATGTCTCCCATATTCTATTAATACAATACTTTTATCACCCAAAGGTATAGCTAGTTCACTTTATAATCATAACACTGTCATTCATAACTCTGTTCGTATTTGGAAACAGTTAAAGACACATTTTAAATTCACCCAAATGTCATTTTTACTCTCTATCTCAGCCAACCCCTCTTTTTGCCCTTCAATGTTAGATAGAGCATTTGAGTTTTGGAAAAATGTAGGGTTAAGAAACATAGGGGACTTATATATAAATGGAAAATTTGCTTCCTTTCAGCAGCTGTGTGAGAAATATAGTATTCCTTCTAATCACTTCTTTAGGTACCTTCAAATAAGAGACTTTGTGAAGTGTAATATTGTCAATTATGTCACCGCTACACCCATGTACCTGGACACATTTCTGGAAAGATGTCTAAGAGATGGAAGTAACATCTCCCTGCTCTATAAGGGCTTAGAACATCTGAAGAGTCCATCTATGGAGAACATTAAGTCTGCCTGGGAAGAAGAACTTGCAGTAGAAATTCCTAATGAAATCTGGGAACAAAGTCTTGAACTGGTCTACAGATGTTCCATTAATGCAAGACATTGTCTCATTCAGTTTAAAGTGCTTCATAGGCTTCATTATTCCAAGTGTAAATTGCACAAAATATTTCCAGAAGTGTCTCCACTGTGTGACAAATGTCAATTTTTAGATGCCAGCCTGTCTCATAGCTTTGTCTTGTGTCCCAAATTACAGAATTTCTGGAACAAAATATTCCAAGTTTTTTCAGATACAATGCACATTTCTATTGAACCAGATCCTATATTAATTATATTTGGAATTTCCGAAGAATTTTTGAGACTTACACGGGTACAACAACAGTTTGTTTCATATGGGTTGATCTCGGCCAAAAAACGTATTCTTTTGTTTTGGAAGAAAAAAGAGGTTCCAACTCTTAAATTGTGGCTGACGAGTACACTACATTTGGAAAGAATCAGGTACACCCTAATAGACAAGATTGTGTTATTTGAAAAGATTTGGTCCCCTTTTATTGCCTTTTTAAATACTTTTGATTAATATGTTTATTATGCCTTCAGTACCTACTTTTACCACTGGAAAGCACTGTTTTTTGTTTTTTTGTTTTTGGGTGGGATGGGGGGGGGTAGATGTTTATTTGTTAAAATGTAAGTTATATATGTTTGTATTTAAAAAAAAGTGTAATTACAAGTGAATATCTGCTAATATTTCTAATAATAAAAATATTTAAACCATCAGAAAAAGAGGCTACAATTTGCATGAGCTCACCAAAATTGGACAGTTGAAGACTGGAAAAATGTTGCCTGGTCTGATGATCTAATAATCCTTTATTGGAGGGACTTGAGGGATACTGTAAATACTGTTATGCTAACGTATGGAAATATTAAAACCACGTGTGTTACAACTAACCTTGCGTTACTTTGTTGCCTGCGCTCCCCTGCTTTCATTTTCGACATATCCAACTGAGTCTATACATAAATCTTGTGTGTTTTGACAGTATTAGCACAAAACATAACTTAGTTCAGTAATCAGGCACAGTTTGATGGCTTTTTCGTTTTCGTGCCACGCTTTGATTGTGCTCAGAAAAACCACCCGTCAGAAAAGCCAACAAATGAAAATAACCAGTACGGCAATAAAGCAGATGCAAAAAGATTTTCTTTTGTGAATAAGTGCATTGTTCCTTGAGAGTAACTCTACTGCTGAGTTAACACTGATGTTAAGTTAACACTGAGTTAACACATTGATGTTTGTCACAGTATATTAATTCCGCGGTGCCAGAACTTCAGATTATAGGAAGTGCGCTGTAGCACAATACAATGGTATTTCTTTAAAAACAGATCGTGGAGACATTTTTATCGTCCACGATCAAAAATATTAATATCCAACCCTCGGCAGAAATCGCATACCGGGGGCAGACTGGACCACAAGGGCTCTTTAGCGTCGGACCTCATAGGGGCAGGGGCTCGAACTCCCCCGGCCCCCATGTGCATGCTACTAAAGGACAGGTATAGTAAATGTATAGGTATAGGTATACGGCAATGAATAAGTAAATATAATTGGCTGGGAACAATGAATTGACTGAACCAATTAAAACACAATAAGAGTTTCATGGCTGAACTATTCATTAGTTTCTGTCATTTAAAAAAATAAAATAAAAAAATAAATATTAAATGCTAGATTATACAGTATATAAATCCACTGGTAAAAGTGTGCAACTTCTCTCAAAAAATCTCATAAACCAATTGAGTAATAATATGAAAGTGACATACAACACTGCATCCCGGGCATTCGTTTCCATTCTCACACGTTCGTCGTCGCGACTGGATCCCACCGCCGCATGGAACTGTGCAGCGTTCCCATGGAGCCCATGCTGACCAATAGACATGTGGGGGGCAGGGTAGGTGCTCATTGCAGTATCTAAAATAGATTGAAACAAACATTTTAGCATGCAAATAAACATTTATTCACAAACACATATCCTTGTTATTCACTCAACCCATCCTGATTATGCAATAAAAACAATGGCCTCAATAATTGAATATGAATCCTCTAAAGCATGAATTATAAATCAAAAAAAAAAAAAAAAATTTTTACTTAAAAGAATACAATTTTCAATCTCTTCCTCGCCCCTGAAATTATAGAAAATTATATAGAAACCAATGGTAAATATTTCAGAAGTAGTTGGTGCATCAAGCCAAGGTGAATTCATGCTGGCATATAAAAGAGCCATTAAAAAAATTGTCTCGGTTACGTATGTAACCCTCGTTCCCTGAAAGAGGAAACAGAGACGTCACGACGGCATTGACCGAAAAATTGGGATCTTGCTTAGAGATACCAAACCACTTTGAGTGTTACTAACAAGCCAATGCACATTGGCATGCAATGATTGCATCCAGCTGCCAGTGATCACAGCGTGAGCATAGAAAGGCAGAAGGTGTAACGCACACCAGGTCTTTGCTAAGTAGCCGAGCCGATAACCAGGGCTGCACAGTATTGGTACTGCAGCTGTGATGTCCCTGTTTACCTGTTCACTTCTTCAGGGAATGAGGGTTACATACATAACCGAGGCATTCTCATTCAGTCAGTCACTCTTTACGTCACGTTGGTAATGACAGATGAATTGGGATCTTTACCAAAACGCCATTCCAGTGTCCTGTGCAAGCCTCCTGTGTTCCACTTGGAACGGGAATGCTGAGCTGAGAACCAGCGTGGGCCACCCCAAAGAACCAATTGTCCAACCTTGAGGGCTCAGTGGAGATCTCCGCCCGGGAAAGCATAACCATAATTTCTGGATCTTATTCAGGCATTTGCTACAGTTCTGGAGGGCAGCAGCGCAGCTGAATCTTCCTCTATGGAGAGTTCACCCTCCGATGCAGCAATCGACATCTGATCATCCGGTGGAATGGGTGCCGAAGAATACTGCAAGAACACTCCTTGTAGAGGGCCCAACATATTCCTTTGGCAACTCAACTGGTTGTGGAGTGCAAGAGGAGTGATGGTCCCCCCGGTTGGTTCCCTGGAGGGTTTTCCCATCACTGTTACCCTCAGACCACCCGTGCGAAGTGCCTGAAGTAGCTCCTGCCTGACTGCCACCATGACAAGGACTAGATCAAGGCAGAGGTAGTGTAACTCTGCCCCTTTTGACGGGGCGGAGCTTGGCTCGCGAACCCCGAGATGGTCATCTTCACACAATAAGAATATGACTCATCCACGAATGACACCCCAAAGTGTCTAATGCCCAGACACCTGAGACGTGACCATCACCCAACATCAGATAATGACTGCATCAAGAAATGCATGGGTATTGTGACGAGTCAGCTGCCTCCTCCCTGATTATCACCGGCACCCCATCCTAAATCGCCGCCCTTCACCAGGCTCCCGACTGGAGTGGGTGTGTGAGAGGAGGGGCGCTGGACGAGTCAGGGCTGGCGGCGTGTGATGGGGCACACCTGAAGGAAGTGGAGCCTCATTACCGCCGCTGTTTAAAAGCCCAACGCGCCTCTCCTCAGGAGACCGGTCTCTTCCCCGTGCATGCACACTGGTGTCCTCGTGGGTCCAGGAAGGGTGCGTTGAGGGACTCCCGCGCCACCAAGACGTGAGCTGCCGGACCCGCGATCCGGATGGGAACCGCACCCGTATACACGGCCGACGGGCCAGGATGCCGGGCCGTCCATCCCCTACCAGCGCCGCGGCCAACGAGAGAGACGCGGCCGCTAGGAGAAGCCGCCGCCCCTCGCGCCCCGGACCAAGGAGGGGAGCGCGTGCGGCCGCCGGACTCCGCCCCTTACCTGGACCCTTCCTCCATGAACACTGCCCGACCCACACAAACCCCGCGCCACCAAGACGTGAGCTGCCGGACCCGCGATCCGGATGGGAACCGCACCCGTATACACGGCCGACGGGCCAGGATGCCGGGCCGTCCATCCCCTACCAGCGCCGCGGCCAACGAGAGAGACGCGGCCGCTAGGAGAAGCCGCCGCCCCTCGCGCCCCGGACCAAGGAGGGGAGCGCGTGCGGCCGCCGGACTCCGCCCCTTACCTGGACCCTTCCTCCATGAACACTGCCCGACCCACACAAACCCCGCAGCACAACGAGGACACCAGATTCCCTGTTATTTTGGACACTTTCCCCCTTTGGCCACTTTTAGTCCCTTTGTTTTATGATTTCTGTTAATAAAAGCCTCTCCGAGGCCTGACGCCACGCCCACTGTGTCTGTCTTGTGCTCCTCCCGTGACACTGGTGGAGAATGCGGGCAGGCGGAGCCTAGACAGCGCAGTTGGGAAACGTCTGGTGACGTCACTCCCTCTCGCTTGCAAACGTTCGTGAGAACCCAGACTGGGACGGAGGAAAACTGGGGACAGCCTCCCAGCCACACAAGGGGTAAGTGACTTTTCCATTGTCATTTTACCCTGTGGTTGGTTGAGGCTGTCACTAAAACCCGGTTTCTCTGTCCCTGTTCTGGTGCGCTGCGAGAGGGAGGACCGCCCGGAGAGGAAGCCCCGCCCACTCCGACCGTTTGGAGCCTGGTTGAGGATGGTAGCACTCCCGTGTGGGCGGCGCCCTGATGACGGGGATGTCGCTTGGGAGGGGGAATGTGACGAGTCAGCTGCCTCCTCCCTGATTATCACCGGCACCCCATCCTAAATCGCCGCCCTTCACCAGGCTCCCGACTGGAGTGGGTGTGTGAGAGGAGGGGCGCTGGACGAGTCAGGGCTGGCGGCGTGTGATGGGGCACACCTGAAGGAAGTGGAGCCTCATTACCGCCGCTGTTTAAAAGCCCAACGCGCCTCTCCTCAGGAGACCGGTCTCTTCCCCGTGCATGCACACTGGTGTCCTCGTGGGTCCAGGAAGGGTGCGTTGAGGGACTCCCGCGCCACCAAGACGTGAGCTGCCGGACCCGCGATCCGGATGGGAACCGCACCCGTATACACGGCCGACGGGCCAGGATGCCGGGCCGTCCATCCCCTACCAGCGCCGCGGCCAACGAGAGAGACGCGGCCGCTAGGAGAAGCCGCCGCCCCTCGCGCCCCGGACCAAGGAGGGGAGCGCGTGCGGCCGCCGGACTCCGCCCCTTACCTGGACCCTTCCTCCATGAACACTGCCCGACCCACACAAACCCCGCGCCACCAAGACGTGAGCTGCCGGACCCGCGATCCGGATGGGAACCGCACCCGTATACACGGCCGACGGGCCAGGATGCCGGGCCGTCCATCCCCTACCAGCGCCGCGGCCAACGAGAGAGACGCGGCCGCTAGGAGAAGCCGCCGCCCCTCGCGCCCCGGACCAAGGAGGGGAGCGCGTGCGGCCGCCGGACTCCGCCCCTTACCTGGACCCTTCCTCCATGAACACTGCCCGACCCACACAAACCCCGCAGCACAACGAGGACACCAGATTCCCTGTTATTTTGGACACTTTCCCCCTTTGGCCACTTTTAGTCCCTTTGTTTTATGATTTCTGTTAATAAAAGCCTCTCCGAGGCCTGACGCCACGCCCACTGTGTCTGTCTTGTGCTCCTCCCGTGACAGTATGTTGTCTATAACAAGATGCAACTTCATCTTTACAAAGATGCAACGTAAAGTTTAAAGTTTAAGTTTAAACAGACGCACACGTGACGCACACGTGAAGATTTTCAAAGTTTAAACAGACGCACCCGTGAATGTTCTTTTAGATAAAAAAGCTCTTTTAGTGTGCTGAAGCACACAGGGGAGATGACCATCTGCAACACAAATAGGGTATAGTGCAGCCTGATGTGTGCGACCCACTCGACACGGGAAGCCACCACCGCTGAACCAACTTACCGCCAACAGCTCCAAAGGGCACGCTGAACTCGTTCAGTCTTCTTCTCTCAGTAGAGTAGTCAGGAGCAAAACGATGTGATCGCTTGGCTCTGAAGCGAAAAGCTGGTATGCCTTGCACCTGGTGCATTTTTATGCTCACGCTGTGATCAGCAGCAGCTGGATGCAATCATTGCATGCCAATGTGCATTGGCTTGTTTAGTTACACTTAAAGTGGATTGATCTCTCTAAGCGAAATCCCAATTCATCGGTCATTACTGACGTGATGCGAGAGTGACCAACTGAAATGGAACCATGCATCAGAGGCTTAACAAAACAAGTTTTACCTTTGAACAAGGATTTGTTTTTAAACTAACTCAGGTAGGAACTGCAAACGAGAGATAATGAGTGGCTAGCAGTTGTTCAGGTCTCCAAGGACAGGAAATGCCTAGGTTAACCTTAGTGTAATGAGCACTGATGAAGCTGTGTCTTATCTAAATTAGGTCTGCAGGCAGAGTGGGTTTTCCGGGCCCGTCTGTCCATTTGCAAAGCCAGATGCGTGGGCTTTATGAGTAGTTGTAATTGAAAAGTAGTTGGTATTAAGGTAATTGGTATAAAGCATGATGATTGGACACATAAACTCAATCATTCCAGCTCTCATGTGGTCTCACTGCAATCAGTAGATCTTTGAGAGGAAGCGAATAATAAATTAAGTCTGCTTCCTTTTGAAGATGCGGTCATAATCAGAACAAAGGCTCGGAAAATTAATCAAAAATAACCTCAACCATCCTGAGCCTGTGATGACCCCAAACCAGAACAAAATTGTACAGATGTAAGCAGGATACAAATAAAGCAGGAAAAAAATTCTTACTGGTGTTAAGTGCTAAAAACACATTGAATCCAAAAGTTAACTGAAATCATATTCATTTTATTTTACCCCCCCCTCCCCATTATTTTATCCAGTTTCAAATATGAAAAAGAAAACGTGTTCGAAAATAGGAAGCCGTACACATTCCCATTAGAGAACGACTGATCAGGGCAACTTGTTGTGATGCAGTATGTAATAAAAAAAGTCAAGTGATCCATTTAAGAAAGATTTATAGCCAAGGGAAACTCACTGCCAATTTGCATATGCAAATACTGTTCATTCAAATTGGATTTGCTAAGTCTAACAAGTTTGCCCATGTTCTGGCACAAAAAAGGGGAAAGAAACGATCAAAAGAACAAGAAGTGGTAATAAATAGAGGATTGGAAATGGTGTTTGAAGAGAATGAGGAAGCATGTAAAAAAACACCTTAATTTATCTAATGGATTTCAAGCAGAACAAAGTACTGGAGTGTTACGACAACAGTTCTTTTGCCTGCAGGCGTTCTGTCTTGTTTTACAGAGTTTCTGAGCACAAATGGATGGGAGTTGATGGCTCTGCGTTTACAGACACCCTGTGCCAGGTTAAATATATGGCTTTGGACTAGTGCTGGATTATGGAACAGGACAGTGGGGCCACTGTCAGGGACCTCCAAAACTTCAGGCTGCATGACCTGAGACTTGAGATTAACAGAGAGAGTTGGTCTCTAGGCTCCAAGCCCCTGAGTGCATAAAGTCCCTTGTCCAACTAGTGCCAGAGTCAGTGCAGCCATAGAAAATATTATTTTCATTTATATAATATGTACAGGAAAATAACATATAATATTAATATTATTTCAATTAAATATGTACACTACTGTTCAAAGTTTGGGGTCAGTAAAGCCAAGTTCACACTACTGGATTTTAAGCACGATTAAAGCCGGATTTGCAAATCAACGAGCTTGGGTAAATGAGGAAAGAATATTTATTTTTTGACTGAAGCATCACTTTAGCTGACTCTCGCACTTTCTCCTTTTCTTTTTTTCTCTTTCCCTCACTGAGGACACCACATGGTGACTGACACACAGCAGAGTTGCGTGGTGAGGATTTTGCCATCTGGCAGGAGTGTGCGAACAGGGAATAAAGTGTGACTGTACATATGAGCTGAATACTTCTGAACAGATGCCCAATGGCTGAGCGGGACTTAACAGAAAAAAGGTTCCCCGCTGCACTAACAAGTGGATCCAAAATTCTTTCAATATCAGACAAAAGACCCCGAACTAGAGATTTTGCAGTAGCCAGAGTAGAACTAAAACAGGAGTGGGCGCTTTCTTCTTTTGGTCCGAAACTGAATCCTGCTAAGGGAACTAACAAAGCACTTTTGAGCTATTAACTTGGCTCCCTTAAATCTTAAATGAAAACTGTGGGCCCTTACATGCTCCCCGGATGTGTTTTCACAGCCATTATGCACCGCTGGGCTGGTCGAGGTGTTGTATTAGAGTGGACGGGTGGTGTGAAAAACTCACTGGGGCTTGTAGACTAGTTAGACTACAGCCAAACACAAAGCTTGCACCAGAACTTTTTCTGCTGATTATTCACAGCCTTTATGCTCAGACACCTAAGGGCATTAAGTGTGCCGGTGCCTTGGATAAGGAGTGTAAGTGGAGGGGCAGGAGATGGAAAATGCAAGAGGTGGCAGAAATCGTCTACTTCACAGTCACCTGCATATAAAAAGAAAGAAAAAGAAAAACTTCCAATCTGCACCTTTTTTCATGTCTTAAGCCTCATGTCTGTGTTTCTAGGGTGACTCAAAAATCGTGGCATTCTCATTCTGTCCCATCTCACAGGAAAATTGTATTGCTCAAGAACTAGTAGGTATCAACTTTGTCTCAGTTGTTTATCCTGAAATTGCTTAGGAGACATAAAAATATAAATAAATGAGGCATTTAAAAAAAAAATACATTAAAGGGTATAAAATTATAAAATTAACGTGAATAGCATGGCTCATATCATGAGCTTGGGATAATTGGATGAAGTGAAATTATAAAGTTTATGACTTGTTATTGCAGACATTGGTATCTTGGCAAACCTGAACTCCGTTTGTTATATTGTTAAAATGTCATCTTCTAAAATTAGAAAGACTAATATTAAAATAACTTTTTATTTTTTAATCATGGATAGTTATAGTAAGTTACATTTACATAACAATTTTTCAATTTAGTCCTTTTGTTTCATCTAGTTGGCCACCACTTTAGTCTTGAAGCAAAACCAATTATTTACCTATTGTCTAGTAGAAACTACAAAGATTTCCTTATCTTTCTCTGCCCTGCAAGAGTAACCGCTGCGTTTTTAAGGGAATAAATAATGATGTCTTTAGCATAAGCCAGAATAGAGATAAAAATATCTGAAAACAAAAACCTGAAGTGTTGAGCTGGGAAAAGTTGGCACCTTCAACGGAGAGACCAAAACTGTTCCCAACAGATGCCTCTCTCGACTTTTCTTCATCCCTGCACTTCAGGTCAAATGTTTCATCTACAATGCCCTGTTGTTTGGAAACCTCACACATTCTCATGGCAGAGCAGTTTAAACATAATTCTGCACTTATTAGATGGCGCACCATCATACATACAGTGTTTAAGCGTGTGTGTGTGTGTGTGTGTGTAGAGTCTGTGCCGGCATTCTCTGTAATTAGCAAGCCTTAGCATGTTTACTTTTAATTGGATGTCAGTTACACAAATTACGTGGCAGATAAAGAAGAACCTCTCTCACTCCTCCATTCAAGCATTTGGTTTGTGTGCTTCTAGTTATGTACTAACAAGCTTTCAAAGAGATGAACATTGCATAATAGGATAAGTAATAAAAAAGCAATAAATGAGCTGCATATATTCATTCATTATCGTCAACTGCCATGAAATCACAGCAGCAATCACACATGCAGCAGGTGAGAATGAAAGGAACAAGCAAAGGAAGTATCATTGCCCTTTCAAACACGCATTTGCCCCCTTAGTTTATCTGGATTCTGAGTGTAAATTCCAAAAAACAAATACATTTGCATATATAATGAGTTGTCTAGCTTTTTTGTTTTTTTCTTACCTCTCTTCACGGTTCTGGCCCACACAAACACGTCCTCCATGGCGGGGAGTGGGGTTGCTGCAGGAACGCTGCCGGACCTGGAATCCGATCCCGCAGCTGGTGCTGCAAGGAGCCCATGCCGTCCATGGTGTCCATGCCCCGTTTCTGAGGATGGATATGTTATGGCAGTAATCACTAATCAAATGATTGCACTGCTGGCTGGTATGAACTGACCTTCAGTTTGTTAAATGAGGATCTTTTTGTTAAAACTGTTCTCAGCCTGCTTACAATGGAAATAATATTTTTCTATGAAATGATTTAGTCTGGAAAATTAGAATCACATAGCAACATATCTTTTTTAAATTGCTTTTTCATGGCATGGTATGGAAGCTTGTTTCTATTTGAGAGTGAGAATTGATACAGGAAATTATATTTTAAAAAAGTAAGTTACAAATAAATTAAGTCACACAACATGATATAAAATCACATCGAAATAAACTTTCCATTTAGGAAGATACACATGCTATAACAAGACATTAAAGTTACATTATGAGATGGCTTACAATACATTTTGCAATTGTGAAATAAAAAGTTGGCATTATGAGAAATAAAATCGGAAAATTACAAATGTCAGATTTAAAATGACAATTATTAGACATCAAGTGGCAATTATGAGATAAAATCACAACTGTGAAATATTCACTTGAAATTTTGGAAAAATTTGGAAAAAACAATAATAATAAAGAAAAAAAAACTCAAGGCACAAATTTGAAAAATACTCACAGTGTGGGATATAAAGTCATAATTATGAGAAAAAAGTTACAGATTTAAGACATCAAGTTGCAACTGCGATATTTAAAGTTATTGAGAGTCAAACATTTCACAATACAATAATTGAGGGAAATAAATTTGAAATTACAAGTCATATTAAAAGATATGACAAACAAATATGAGATACAAAGTAATTGTGAGATATAGTCACAATTACTCAGATATAAAATGACAATTACAAAAATTCAAGTTGTATTCTTGAGACAAAAAGACTTTGTAAGGTGTCAAGTTTGCAAAATCACAATTGTGAAATTGAGAGATATAAATACAATTATGCAAATCAATGCACAATTGCCAAAATATAGTCACTTGATATGATTATGAGATATAAAGTCGCAATTATTCGAAAAAAAAATAATAATTGTGATACATGAAGTTACAATAGTCATATTTAAAATTGCAATTCTCAGATTTAAAATGATAATCCTAAGAAACCAAGTTACAATTGTGAGATATAATGTTGCAAATGTGATACTTAAAGTCACTAATACCTTATATTTTTTGCTTTGAGGTGGAAAAAGGCTTCCATATACATCGGTTATGCTTAAAGGTGTATGTGTAACTTCCTGTTTGTGCTTTATTCATTACATGGACATTTGTATACCTGGAGCAGTTGGCCACCTCAACACTGATTCCTTGGCATGGCTGCCCTCCACACTGAGGGCTCGGACTGTCACACGCTCGAGTCCGACACTGGCATGAACCAACACTGCCGCCATCACTATGACTGCAAGCTTTCCATCCTGACCAGGCTCCAAAATGACCATCCACGGTCACATTCCTCACCTACACACACACATACATAACCGCACACAACAGAAAGAGAGCACATAAATAGAAAATGGGCACAGAAACAAGTAAGCAAAATATGAATGCAAATAAATGATTACTGTAGATAAGGTCACATTTGCCAGTTATTAGATGAATCCAAACTAAAATATAACTTTCAGCATATTAGATTTGTGATTGCTGAAAATAGCACCGGCTCCTCTTTGGAAAATGAACACGCTTTACAATGAGCAAATATTTTCATTTGAGGCCTTATATGAGAATGTAGTAATGAATAGTTAATGCAATTTTGTGATTGCTCTCTGGTTATTAACATCTGAGGTATCAGATAAAGGACAACATATTTTATGAACAAAAGGAGAAGGTAATGTTGTCTAGCACATAAACCATGAGGAGTTCTGTGGAAAAGATTGTCAATGGATTATGAATAGAGAAGAATAAATTACCCTATATGTGGAGAGAAATTGTTTGTGCTCTTTGTGTACAGAACGCATAAGACTGTCACATTTCCAGTGTGGTGGAAAAGTAAAAAACGAACCTCATTTTCAAAGGTCTCGCTTTTCCTTTAAATATAAATGGGGTTTCTGCCAATTTTAAGACAGGGATGATACAGTAAGTTAATGTTTTTTTCCAAACAAATGTGGTTCTTTGTTTGTTACTATACTTTGTCAGCCTCCAGATGGGCTTTGTGAATGAAGTTCGTCTCCATCTAGCATTATTGTGCTCTACTACTCAAGTCATTTTAGATCTGTCACTCAACCTCAGACACCTGGACACAATCTTACCCTGCAGATGAACATGTTAAAAAATATGTGGGTGTATTATTCAAAAGGAATATGTCAAATGGCCAGGATGTGGTAGTGTATGTGCTATCTTTACAGAAAAAGTTTTTTTTGTGTGTGCGCGTGTGTGTGTGTTTGGTTGAATTGTATTTTATATAAAATTATTTTCTTGGTTGTTGTTAGTAATAATATTATATATATAAATAAGCATTGTCAAAATTTGCATTTTTTTTGTTTATATAACCTTTTCAGAATGGTTGATTACTTTTTAGATACAATATCAGTTAAAGTTCAACCCCAAAACAAACCAAAATCCAAAAACACAACGAACAAAAAAACTAAATGTTGGACACAAAAATTTAAATTGGAAACAAAACAAACAGAACCCCCCCCCCAAAAAAAAAACAAACAAACAAAAACAAAACAAAACATAAGTCATTGCATGTTTTAGGAAATAAAAGGTTGAGACACAAAAAAAGAGGCTTCACATAACTAACCTTCAACAGAAGGTGAATGAAATTGGAAAATTGTTAGGCGGATTCAAATCTGCATCTTCCATGTGAGCACCTCGGCATAACAAGTTTGTGGCACATTTTTGATTTCACAATTTCATTTTCAAGTATGTGGACCTCAAAATGTGTAACCAATATGTGTAAACACCACATGAGAGACTAAATCAATATAACGCTTGCATTCTAGTGACTGAGACCGAAGCCACCCACACTTTTACACTTCCCTGTTTGTGTTAAACAATTCCACGCTGCTTTCTTCAGGCAGCGTGGGAAGCAACTTGCTATTACACAAAATGTCATTTCTCAGCTACAGCTTCAAGGTCTTTTACCTAAAGACCCTCTGAGACTGCAACAACGCTTGATATAGTTTATAGTATCTGGGTGTCTATGTGTGTGTGTGGATTGTGCTCTCAGATGTGGTATCACACAAAACACTGCATGTAACCTTTAGAACATGAAACCACGTGAAGAGCAAGCGGCTAAATATTTTCAGAGCCACTGTACATGGGAGGGACGTGATGGATTGGACGAAGATTCTGGGAGTGATTTACAGGCTCGGAGGTCACATGTCAGCACAAAGGAGTGTGGGAATATAAAGCCATGTTACCAGAGAATGCCATTCAACAGAAACATGGCTGATGGCAAATTCTGTTGCGCTTTGTTTCTTTGCACACAAGCGCTATTTACTATTAGCCTTATATTCTCTTTTTGAGTTCAGGAGGAGGAAAAGTTAGTTTTTTCTGCAAAAGCAGCAAAACATCAGATCTGCACTGTCTCAGCATTGTCTGTCCATCACCTGCAATGCTTCTTCAACATTGTTATAAAACACTACTAAGAGTATCTGCTGTTATGAGAAAAAAAGTTGATCTTGCAAGTTACAGTTGAAGTGGGTGCATTTGTCACTGTTCTTCACGGACAGACTGGATCAGCATCAAGAGTCTTCATAGGAAAAAACATTTGGCTTTGAGGGCTGAGGCACTGCGTGAATTATTGAAGTGCATTCTGGATACTCACAGGACACCGTGTGATGCTTTGTTCCCATTGGCTCATGCTGACGCTTTCTTCCAGGGTGGTGCATTTCTTGAGCACCAGATCCCAGCCGCAGTATGGATCTCTGGCCCCCACACAGGCACTGAGAGAGAGAGAGAGAAAGAACAGATGCTCATCGTAATACAAAAGTTTATGGCAACATTAATCAATTGAAAGAAGGCAAAAGAAGAGCAGAAGTGAAGAGGTCATGTAACGAGAAATCCAAAATTCCCTTATGAAAGCATACTATTCATAGGTTTTTACAACTAACAACTTTCTTCCTAGTCCAAAAAATCATATATTCCATTAAACCGCAAATAAGGCTTATTAAATCCTTCCTGACATCAGAAATAAAAATTTAAAAATAATATCAAATTGTGAAAGTCCACTAAAAGTATGTTGTTTCAGACAGTGTGTAGCACCTAAGGCTCTGCACATCCTTCTGAAAAATACATTTACATAAAGGTCTTAAAGGGATAATCCACACCAAAATTACAATTTTGTCATTCATCACTTACCCCCATGTGGTTCCAAACCTGTTAAAGCTTCATTTGTCTTTGGAACACAATTTAAGATATTTTGGATGAGAACTGCGAGGCTTGTGACTGTCCCATAGACTGCCAAGTAAGTTACACTGTCAAAGTCCAGAAAAGTGTGAAAGACGTCATCAGAATAGTCCATCTGCCATCAGTGGTTCAACCGTAACATTATGAAGCGACGAGAATACATTTTGTACACAAAGAAAGCAAAAATAACGACAGTGTAACTTACTGGGCAGTCTATAGGAGAGTAAAAAGCCTCCTGGATTTCATCCAAATATCTTAAATTGTGTTCCGAAGTTGAACAAAGCTTTTACAGGTTTTTACAGGCTTTTACATGGGGGTAAGTGTTAATGACAAAAATGTATTATGGGGTGGAGTATCCCTTTAAAAGCACAGGGTTTACAAAAGCATGTTTAACAGTAAAAGAAAAAGATGTGTTGAAAAATTTAATTATGACAATAGGTAGAGCAAAAGAGTTGAATAACTTTATCCGTGTACCTCTGGGAGATAAACAGAATGATAAAAACATATGATAAGAACCCTCTAAAAAGTTTAACACTTTAAAGAGCACACATGCTTCTTATTATGAATATCGCTTACTTTGGCATAACTTAATCTGGCAATATTTCCCTTGAGGGCTGGTAATAACTTTAATCAGAAACAGAAAAGAGCCCTGAGATGCATCTCATAGCTTTTCAAACTCATTGAGGACTATCGCAGCAGTCCTCAGCATGGATGGAAAGATGAAGCCAAGTGTTCATTGCCATAAATTTAGAGTACAGTGACACTGCAATGTGTGTGTGTCAGCAGTGTAAACCAGGCACTTTAAAATTATTAAATTATTATTAAAACAAAACTTGCGTCAATTCCCCTTTTTGGTGTCAGAAAGTATAGAGGTGGGAGTAATTGACCTCTCCCAATCTTTAACCGCTTAAGAGGGTAGGAAAGCAAATCAGGCAAATCTCAAATACACATAACTCAGAGCTTTTCATTGGAATGCAAATGGAGAGGGATGATGAAGAGGCTGCCATCTCCTCTTATAAGCAGAGATTAGAGAAGTGCTCTTGATATGAAGGCCTGGAGGCACAATGTCAAACATGATGAGTGTTCTTTGTTGCCCTCTGGCAGAGGATCTTTGTGACATTACGTTTATTCTTGTGCAGTGAAAAAAAAATTAAGTTGCATACCTAAGACTAGTAGCACAATTTATCTTGCCAGGAATCAAACTTTGGTATTATTAAAAGCAATCACCAAATGACACTTACATTTAACTTGTCAGATAAAATGTGACATTTTCAAGGAAAACGAATGGTTAACACTTCGGTTTGATAAACATTAATTTAATCATTTAATATTAAATATTTGATCGGCTACAGATTCACCAAGATGTCATTAAAACAGTATATATACAAATAAAAAAAGAAGAATTAAGAACAAACATGAATTAACAATTAAAAGATAGTATAGAGCATCAACCTAAATTAATAAATGCTGTAAAATGGTCCACTGTTAACAAAGTTAAAAAATGTAAACTTATTAAAAAGGGTGACAAAAAAAAAAAAAATTATTTCAGGAAAAAAATAAATATTAACCTACAAGTCTTGGACTTGATTTTACTCTTTAAGAGTACACATAAAAGAAAAGTTGTGTTAGGTGCAAAAAGTTATTGTAATTTGACAAAAGGGTCTATATAAAAAAAGGATAAAGGATCCGTCAAAAAAAAAAGAAGTATCCTAAAAGTCCATGTAATCTGTTCATTATATAAACCTTAATAAGGTTAGATGCCATATTGAATTTAAGATGGATGAGGCAGTTAAAGATAGACTTAAGGCCCATTCACACTAAGAAGGATAACTATAAAGATAATTATATCAGGCTCCACACCAGTGGACGATATCGTCTGTTTATTTTAAGCACAGTCTTGTCGTACTGCTTTCAATTCTTGAGCACATTATAGCAGATTCTGATCGCCTGTCAATGTTTTTATCATTCATCAGCTGGAAAAAAATTATTCTGACAGTGATTTGAAGGATATTGTTTCTCTGTGCCTTTATTGTTAAAGCTGCGGTGTGAACTCATCTATTCTTTAATACAGAGAACAATTTTTAGAACTATCTTTATTGTTACCTTTACAGTTATCGTACTTGGTGTGATCAGGCCTTTACTGTGTTTACAATGGAAAGGACTGAATTAAGGTTATGTAATTTTCACAACTGCTGTTTTTTGAGAAAGACATTTTATCACCTAAACAATCAGAATGTTGCTAAATGACAGTAAAATCCATTACTTTTGTCCTTCACAGCCTCGTTTTCATTCCTGTCAAAACTGGCATTAAAGGGGTCATATGATGCGATTTCAATTTTTCCTTTCTCTTTGCAGTGTTACAAGCTCTTGGTCCATAAAGAAGATCTGTAAAGTTGCAAAGACTAAAGTCTCAAATTTAAAGAGATATTCTTTATAAAAGTTAAGAGTCAACCACTACTACCTAAAACAGCTCATTCTAACACGCCCCCATATGATGAGGGAAGAAAAAGCAAAAAAAAGAAGGCATACGTTTTTCTCTCTCTAATGCCACCGGCGCCATGTTGGAAACATGGAGACGCTGTGTGTTTTGTTGTGGAAGCGTAACTACTTTGTTTGGCCTTCCAAAAGAGGACACCCCTGTTCCAGAACAGTTCAACCCAAATATTCAGATGTGTGCAGTGCATTTTACAGAGGACGAAAACTGTTTCCTGTGAGAGTAGTTCCTACAATATGGTGTCTGTTTCTATAAAGGGCAGTTCCAACTTTGCAAGGACAGTCTGGGAACTACTCTTCCTTAAAGGATTTGCCACTGATGATTCAAATGATAGCTGTGAGCAGTGTAGAGAAGTGCTTGTTTTTTAATTTGTCCGATCACAAATGCAGACATGGTTTTATGTTTACGCAGCGTGATATGCAATGCATAAAAAAAAAAGGATACGTCATTATAATCAGTAATTATATCCTCACTGGATGCAACAAAAATGCCTAGTTTATAATGGGTTGTATTATTTTTTGTCTTATTACTCTGGGACCCACAGCATCACAGTATGGTAAGAGGCGTAACATTTCCATCACATGCTTGAGGAATTCAGCCAATCACTGGATAGCTGGCCAATCAGACTACACCTCGTTCGATGAATGAAATTGTACTTCATCCCACGCCTTCTTCACTTTGGGAAGCTTTGGTGGATTCCTGCTTGTCCCGTAGATGATCTGCTCATGCGCTTTAACTAGCGCACAAGCAGATCGTTTTTTTCAGTCAACAAATTCCGCCACATAAATAGCGATCCACCATGGCGTGAGTGCATCTTGCTCTTAAAGGGAATTGGAGATGACACTCTGATTGGTTTATTGAACGTTATGCCAATTACTTATTAAGAGAATAGGGACAACCCATTCCAAAAATGTGCCCCAGCACACGGACCATTTTTCCGTCATTAAAATAGCTAAAAGAGTTGATATGGACATGCCCTGAATGCACCTGCGCAGTGCGCTTTACACTTTGCATTTACATCATTAAAATATGGCCCCAAATGTTCTTTTTAGCAATGTCATATGACCCTTTTAATGAGGTCTATTCTAAGTCATCTAGAAAATACACCTTTTGAGTTCCACAGAAAAAAGAAAGTACATTTTTGATACAAGGTTGAATAAATAATGACAGTTTAAATGTTTGGGAAATAGTTAAGAATTTCTACCTTGAGATGTTTATATCTATCTGTTGAGAAGCAGCAGTACTCACTCTCTAGACTTGTGGAAGTTGCAGCGCATCAGGGGGATTTTGATGACCTGATCTCTGACTCCCACAAATAGCTCACTGCGACTGTGAAGTATAAGCAGGCTGCGGACTGGCTGGCTCTTCTTTGGGGGGAAAAGTTCAATCTCATCCAGCAAACAACTACCCATGGTCTGGTTCAGCGGAGAGAGCACCTTCTTAATAGTGCCGTAATCTAGAGAGTAGAAAGAGAAATTTGAGTGTGTTAGATATTAGGGAGAAGGTAAGGGTGGGGGTGATCAAGTGGGGCATCTCTGATGACCTGGTGAGATTGGAAGGAAATGATGTCAAAGAAGCAGAAGTGGAGAATGACGTCATATATCTCTAATCACATGAACATTCTATAAAGTGCCTGTCTACCACCTGGGCTGTCACCTTAAATATGGATGTGCTATCTGGATCCGACAGGGCAAAGAGGGCAGCCTGACTACTCTCCAGAGAAGATTCATTAGCTTCTCCAAAGGGTGGCTTTAGTGCAGTTGAAAGGGGGACTGAATTATCATCTATTGCAAGTTACACATCCCTCTGTGGAGCATGTGGTCTGTGAGTCCATGGAGGACATTCATTAGTCTCATAATGTCACAAAGAGGGAACTGTATTGTTTTAATAATCTATATAATATCTATTTTATCCTAGCCATAGTTGATGTTATTTCCAAAGTGGCCTGTCAGGTGTTTTATAGTAGCCATACAACATGTTGGGCAGCGGACTTTTAGATACTAGAGCAACTGATTCGGTCCCTGCCCTTGTCAAAACAAGCTTCAGTGCTCTATTTCATTCCATCCGACTGTGAAATTCCAGCTACGTTCCTCACCCTTCAAGCTATTATTGTCTGGCATGAATTGAATCGCGGCTAACTTTATAAACATGGCACATAAAGGACTGTTTGCCATAGCAGAGGATTTATCTTAAAGAGCCTCTCAAACATTTTAATCTTGAGTGCACGTCATTGTCCTGGAATAGTTGGCAAGTGACTGCAATGTTGAGTATTAAATGATTAATTCAACATTTACTCATCCTCATGTTGTTCCGAATGCGTTTGGCTTTCTTTTTGTTTTGGAACATAAAAAGACAGATTAAAAAAACATAAAAAAAAAAATGCAGGTTTTCCATACAATTAAAATGAATAGGGATTCAAGTTTCCAATCTTCAAACAAAAGATGCAAAAGAGCTATATATATAAGTATCATAAAAGTATTTCATACAGTGTGTCATATTAGAGCGCGGTGTGAGGAACAGACCAGTATTACCAATGTTAAAATTATCAAAAATTATTTTCAGTAATTGAAATTAAAACTTCAAAAAAGAAAAAAGAAGATTAAGGAAAATAAACAACACATTTTTTTTTTACACAAGTTTTTAAGTTTGAAGACTTGGAATATGATCCGTATGAATTGCTTTTTAAGACCGGGAGCCATTTGTGCCCTTAAAAATTCAAATTTTTCTGTTCCACAAAGAAATAAAGTCATACAGGTTTGAAATGACATGACATTTTGACAGTGACATTTTTTGGATGACAAATCTTTATATATATATATATATATATATATATATATATATATATATATTTTTTTTTTTTTTTTGCTATTTCATTCTTTTATTCCCTCACTGTCAGAATAGACAGACATTGTGAATGCTGTTAAATCAGCATGAGGCTTTGACTTCTGCCAATAATCGAAACCAGTTGGTGCATTTCAAAAATAAAATTAAAGCCATGCTGCTCGCCCAATTAGCTTTTAAACCCTGACTGTCCTGTGTGTTTATGATATACAGTCTCCTTCCCTTTAACAAGTCTATACTATACACATTTATTTAACAACAAATATCCATGTAATTTCATTTCTGTTGACAAGTAACTAGATGTTCAGTGTTTTTCAGCAGTGAACAGGCCAGAGCAGACAGACTTGGAGATTTCCAGTGCTCCGGTGTGCATCTGGATAGCAAATGACAGCTTACAGTACATGTAAGCACATGCTGCCTTTGATGTTTTATCGCTGCTATGTGTCTAATGCCTTTATTCAGCCTGGTGACCAACTGTTGCTTGCTTCAAAGACCAATGATTCAAGTGGACCACCAATTACTAGTCAGTTTTCCCTTTGCCTCACTTATGGCAATGCAGAAGTCTTCACTCGACAAAGCTTTGATGGTAAAAGTACTTTAATATTTTACAATTTATAATTTAATATTACAGGATTTAATGTTCATTTACAATTTTTATATATTTTTTTTGCTCAGATCTGTTCTATTAACTATCCACTATTTATATTCTTGTTCGTTAGTGACCCGATATCCGTCTCCAGTGTGAATTGAATTACATTTTTTTCAGCATTACTACTCCAGTCTTAAGTTCAGTTCAATTCAATTCAGTACTACACTAATCTGATCACTCACTATTAACATCTGCCACATCTAATGGACTGCATTTGCAATTCTGCAGCAAGTTGTGTGCTATTAGTAGAGCATCTTATGCTGCAACTCCATTAATCTTCATCAGTGAAGTACATCTAATACGGTGCTTATTTTAGACTATATTAAATGTACATAAATGTTAATACTACTTACAGATCGCCTCTTTATTCTATGCAGAAGTGATGTGGTACTATACCTGTTGCTAGATAAATGATGTGATAGAGCATGTCTTTGCCCTGAACTACATCCACAGCCACATGGGAGAAGCGCACGTTGTCCTCCATGAAGTATGGCACAGGAACGACGGGCTGCACCACCTCGTGCATCAGAATGAACTTCTGGGCATCCTGCAAATTCCTCTCTGTCAAGTTCACATAGGATCCGTAATCTATAGTGCCACACTGAGAAAGAACAAGAGAGATTCAAACAGAGGGATACAGATAAGAAAAAAAGGATTAACGACCTGTAAAGAAATGCGAAAAAAAGGTAACTAAAAGCTGGTGGTCTGAAGAACTCAAAAGCACTGTTGCTTGTTGTATGAAATCATGATAATTTCACCTAGGATAAAATTTAGAAATCGGGCTAGTAGTTGTTTCCCTAAATTACTGATTTCCTCCTGCATAAGATTTTATAGTGAAACAAATTAGCTGGTCTCACAAAACCTGCACTTTCTCTTGGATCACATATAATCAACATCAATCAGCTGGAGATCAACACAGGCATTGTTCTACTAAAATGGGTTGCATGTTGGTCCTTCAAGAACACAATATGTGGCAAGTTATTTTCCATCAATGCTGGAAGCCATACATTTGAAGCTCGTAAATCTGGCCTTTACAGCAAAGACAAATGCTTGATGAAGATGTCCCAGCAAGCTAAATAAAGTGGGGCTCCTGTACATCATGAATCCTTGTGTTTCAGAGAGAAAATTAATGAAGTAAAATACTTTATTTTCCTCTCACGTGGAGTATGGAAAGTTAATAATCAGGTCACAGAGATCGCCTCCAATAAGCCAGATTGTGATTCAGCTGATCCAAAAAAGAAGTCCATGCTGATCAGACAGTTTTTAAAGGGTTTAGATATGGTAGTCAAGTCATTTTAATGGGGTCATTACTGAGCACGCATAGAATCTGCACCCAATTCCAAAAAGCGCTGAAGATTTTCAAAGAATCTGAACAAGTCATTGAGAGCATCTGGCCCTCGTGTGTTTGTTATTAGAGGAAAAAAATGTAATCGAACTGGCTTTCAACTCTTTACTATGTTTAAATTCATTCCGGAGAATTTCACCCAAAATCAGCATAGAAAATGTAAATAAAGTCTGCAGACTCCATCTGGGCCTGTTCACAGATCTCACGCTGCATTAAAACACATTTTACTGCTTTAGATGAACCCTTCAACTATAAAGCAATTAACAACAATTTAGGGTGAATACTTTAGACGAAGACACATTCCTTCATGCCGACCACTAGAGTCTGTACGTGAGTTTAGATTTCGGAAAAAAGTCTTAAAACTAAATACACTTCAGATTGTGTAGTGGCTGGCAATACTCCACAGGAGATGAATACAGATTTTATTAGCTCCTATCACTGTAACGGTCCTGCCTAAAATGTTATATTCTGACAAATTTATTAATAAATTCATGACCATTAAAGACATGGAAGTGGAGGCAAATTAAGGACTTGAGGAACCGATCATCAACAATATTAGATTTGGGAGTTTGTGGGTTTTGGATAATTAAATAAAAATTCGCCTCATATTCTATTTTCCAGAGAATAATCAGGCAAACATATGAGGCAATAAAACCAAAAACATCAGTCACCATCTTGTTTTAATTGGGCACACATAGGTGGTAGTCAAGGTGAGAAAATCTATTCTTTTTTAGTTGTTTTTTTTTACCGCTGGAGTGCTGCCAACAGAAAGAGACCTGGCACTCTTCACAAATACAATTCTATTTGGCATTAGAGCAGCAGATACACAAATCTCACATTTATTATTGTTATTAACCTAGAATGAAATGTAGTTTTTTTTTTATATATGGTGATTTTGAACTGTCCCACCTCAATTGTATTTAACAATTAAAATCATACACCATCATTTTGACATAATCTGTTAAATACAAATTCAATTAATTTACAAAATCAAGTACACATATATATAGTGTTAACTAATTTTAAAAACCAAAAATAAGTATAATAAAGCGGTTCCTACAGGATGCTGGGAAGACAAGACATATGTATTGTGAAAATTATGTTTAAACATTTTTTTTTTTTTTTAATAAAGCATTTGCTTCCAAAGTACACTAATGTTCGAAAGTTTGTGGACAGTAATATTTTTTAAATGCTTTTGAAGTTGTTTGTTTAAACATTTTTATTTTTTTTTAATAAAGCATTTGCTTCCAAAGTACACTAATGTTCGAAAGTTTGTGGACAGTAATATTTTTTAAATGCTTTTGAAGTTGTTGTTTTTTTTCTCAAGGTTGCAACAATATCTTAAAACAGTAAAACAGTAATATTGTAAAATATTGTTATCATTTAAAAAAAAAATCTATTTTAATATATTTCAAAATGTAATTTATTCCTGTGATGCAAAAGTTAAATCTTTTAGCAGCCATTACTCCAGTCTTCAGTGTCACATGATCTTTCAGAAATCATTCATACATACAGTATCATAATCAACATATATATAAATTCAGAATATTCAGAATGACTTCTTGATGAAGAGGACGATGATCATCATTCTCTGAAGGTTAAGCACCACCTTTCACTGGCCATTTGAGAATTTCAAGCCCTATTTGTGGAAAGTGCCATTTCACTTTTAAAGCAGATGGAGCGAATGCATACTGTCTGTAAAAGTGGCTGTCATTTTCTGGGTGCATACCTGAAAGTCAGGGTTGGGATTGGGGTAGGGCAGCCAAGCGGAGCGGGAGCTCTCCTGGTACTTGAAAGGCCCAGTGAACACTTGGGTAATAGAGCTCAGATTGAAGGTGCACACTGCTGATGCGGCAATGCTGTTGCTGAGAACAGTCAGAAGTAGGCAGTCAGCACACACAAACACACACACACACTTACACTTAAAACCCTTTTTTTTTACTGACAATCATTAAAGCATATTTGATCATATTGTGAAAAATGGATCTGTCCATTGCTGACTGTGATACAGATCACACACTACCAGAGAGATAACAGCAGGTAAGCAAAATAAGGGGGAAAAAAGCAAGAAAAGGCAAAGGTATAGTGTTAAAATCTAAGTGTCTCCACACACACACACGCACGCACGCACACACACACACACACACACACACACACCCCATGCAAATAATTACAGGCTTCTGCTGACAAAACAGACCACAAAAGTGAAGTCCTGCTGAAAATAATGGGTCATAAGCTGACTTCTGTGGTTTGAAACCTTGAACATAACAGTGGATATCTTAAAACTGTGTGTTGTGTCCAAAAGTTGTCTACTCACACATTAGTGGTGAAAATCCCATAGAGAAGCTCGAGTTCAGGCAGGAAAAAGGTTCCCTGCAGCTCGTTGTAGTTGAATGGGATCTCGCCCGGCCTTGAGCAATTAAGCCTGGCCTTCATAAAGGTGGTCCAGGTGTCTTCCAGCAGAAAACGGCCCCCGATGTCATTCTTGCAGACACGGGCGGCACGAGAGAACACCGTCCTGCCGCAGTCATGCTCCACGGCATTCTCACGGAAGAAGAAGTAGGTGAAGTTGCCAATGTCATAGGAGGAAACGAAGTTGGGCTCTGAGTTTGACAGAAAGGGGGACAGGATGACAGTGATTAATAATGGATTGCACATGGAGCAGAACCGCTGGCCCATCGCGATGCATTTATTAATCTTATGCTTAGGTAATGGACAAACTCATTTGTCACGGGAGAAGAGAAAGGTTACGGTGAGAGACGTTCTCCATTCAAAACAGATGAACGCACAAACCCTTTGAAAGGCAAAAAGAGCAACCGTCATGGCCAGCTTCAAAAGATTCGAAGTGAAGAGGTGGTTGTGATTGACAGAGAATTCATTTTCTTTTGTGGTTAGGAGCTTAGCACATTTGCACAACTCGAAGGAGAAAAAAAAATCAATTGGAAAAAGTGAATGTAATGTATATGCAAATCATTCTGTTAAGATTTTCTGATAATAATTTTGAAACCCATCAGCTCAGGCAGGTTTTTTACATTTGGGATTTGATGTCAAGGTTTGATGAAAAGATCAATTAAAGGGATAGTTCACCCAAAAATGGAAATTCTGTCATCTGTTGTTCACCCTCACGCAGTTTCAAAGCTGTATCACTTTCTTTCTTCTGAGGAATAGAGTACAATATTATAAAAAAAATGTCTCAGTGTTTTTGTTTGTAAAATGGAAGCCGATGGTGACAAACACTAGATACACACTATTTGTATATTTATTTTGCATTTGCAACTCTGCACAATAACTAGTTCATTAAATTGCACTTAAAAAAAAAAAACTGTCATCATTAACACCACGTTTTGGTGTTCTACATGTTAGGCAAAATGCTACACACTGACAGCCTCAGTCACGGTCAGTGATGGAGGTTGTTATACTTCCCAATATCTTCATTTGTGTAACAGAAAGAAATTCATACAGTTTTGGAATGACATGAAAGTGAGTGAATAAAAAAACTTACATTTTTAGATGAACTATACCTTTAAAGAGACAACTTGTGCCACAATTTCATAAAATGATTTTCCATTAACCTCAATTAGTCACTTAATTGCACATAATGGCTTTAGTTTTTTGTAATGTCATAATTGAATTAAACATCTTTCATTCAATACCATTGAGCCATTTGGAGTTGTATTGAGCAGTACGCAGAGGGGGAAGTCCTCCCAGGCTGCGGTAGATTGCCGGGTCCCTGCCGGAAAAGTCCATAGCCGTGGCAGCATACAGCTCCCCGCTGGAAGTGATGAGCGCAGTGGAATTATGCAGAGGGTTATAGGGGCACCGTGCCATCCCACTGATTTGATCATGGACCTCGGTCAGGTTAGTCAGCTGTGCAGAGAAAAAGAGACTGAATTCAGACCATCTGGAATTCTTATACCTGAAAGGGTAGTAAATATCTTAATAAATACAAACTGAATACAAATCTAGCCAGATCTAAAATTATTTTGAACACAGTATTAGTTTGTTTTGAGTCTGAACAAAGAAAATACATCCAAACATTTCCATGGATGGAAATCTCGAAGATGTTCTAATTTTGTTCACGAGAGGTGCTGATGTGGCAATGAAAACTATTTCACCATTCAAATCATGTATTAATGCGGAAACGCTTGGCATACTACCAGCCATGTCGCGTGTGTCAGACACAGACGAGGACACAGAGGATTCAGTGAAACAGTATTTAATGTGAATCAGAGGTTTCAGACACAGGTGAATCTTGACACGTGGAAGACACAGAAACAACACAACTTTCCTTCAGGTGAGTGGTGGTGCAGACGGTGACTCAGACGAAGACGATGGTAGTAGAAGGTCCGATGAGGATGAAGAGGGGAAGGCAGATCAGGTAGGTAGACTAATGTCGTTCAGGTAAGTGAGGAGATCGGTGCAAGACCAGACACTGAGTGATGGTGACTGGTGGCTTTATATGTGGTGCTGGTGATGATGCACAGGTGTTTAGAATTCGGGTGATTGGGGACGAGTGGGTGTGGCGTAAGTGTCCGATGCTGGGAGTGTAGCAGGTGTGGTTGTGACAGTACCCCCTCCTCCACGGGCGGCTCCTGACGGCTGGGATCTTGTACGACGGGGTCTACCTCGGCCACGGGGAGCAGGGCGGTCTGGATGGTCTCGGTGAAAGTCAGTGAGAAGGCTGGGGTCCAGGATGTCGTTGCGATTAACCCAGCAACGCTCCTCCGGGCCAAAATTCTCCCAGTCTACCAGGTACTCCAATTGTGGACCCCGTCGTCGAGAGTCGAGGATAGCTCTAACCCGGAAGATGTCGTTGTCTTTTTCGATGGCTGGAGGAGGAGGTACGGCATCATCACCAGGCTCTGTGGATGGAGGAGACAAAGGTTCAGTGAAGGGTTTGAGGAGTGAAACATGGAATGAGGGTGAGATGCGGTACTGTGCAGGTAGCTGGAGTCTATAGGTCACTTCATTCAGTTGCCGTTCAATGGTGAATGGTCCGATGTATCGGGGACTCAGCTTACGGCAGGGCAGCCGGAGGCGGATATCCCTCGTCGAGAGCCAGACTCGCTGTCCAGGTTGGTATTGAAGTGTAGGTCTTCGAGCGTCCGCTTGCTCCTTATGCCTCCGCACTGCCCGCTGGAGATGCACGTGAGCCGAGTCCCAGACCCTCTCGCTCTGTCGGAACCAGTGATCTACCGCTGGGACCTCCGAGGGCTCACCTGACCATGGGAAGAGCGGAGGCTGGTATCCGAGGACACATTGGAAGGGGGTGAGCCCGGTGGTGGATTGCTGGAGGGAGTTCTGAGCGTATTCGGCCCAGGGTAGGTACTGGCTCCAACAGTCTTGGTTACGGTGGCAGTATATCCTCAGGAACCTCCCAAGCTCCTGTATCTTACGCTCCGTCTGGCCGTTGGTCTGTGGGTGGTATCCGGAAGAGAGGCTGACGGACACTCCTAGAAGACGAAAGAAAGCAGACCAGACTCTGGAGATGAACTGGGGACCCCGGTCGGAGACGATGTCCTCAGGAATGCCAAAGTGGCGGAATACATTGTGGAACAGTGCCTCTGCCGCTTTAAATGCAGTGGGAAGCCCTTTGAGAGGGATGAGTTTACATGACTTTGAGAACCTGTCAACCACTACCAGCACACAGGTGTAGCCTTGAGAAAGAGGGAGGTCAGTCATGAAATCTATACCTATATGGGTCCAGGGACGTTCAGGAATGGGCAGAGGCACCAGTTTACCCTCCGGGAGTCTTCTAGGGGTGTCTGCTATGGCGCAGACGGAGCATCCCTTGAGGTAGCGGACAGTATCCAGAGCCATCGATGGCCACCAGTAACGTTGTTGAAGGAGCGAGAGGGTCCTGGATGTCCAGATCCCGGAGAGGTATGAGTCCAGGAGGGTAATCCGATGTTGAGGGGGGACGAAGAGTTTCCCTCCTGGACCTCCCGGCGGAGCAGGGTGTTGAAGGTTTTCTTGTTCAATCAGATGATCAATGTTCCATTGGATGGAACTTACAATCATGGCTGGAGGGAGGATTGGTTCCGGAGATTCGGGTTCAGGATCTGCTTGATGAAGACGGGAGAGGGCATCGGCTCTATTGTTCTGGGAGCCAGGACGGTAAGTGACCTTGAAGTTGAATCTCGTGAAGAACAAGGCCCATCTGGCTTGGCGATGATTCAGTCTCTTAGCTTCACGGAGGTATTCCAGGTTCCGGTGGTCTGTTACTACCTCGAAAGGGAACTGGGCTCCCTCCAGCCAGTGACGCCATTCTTCCAGAGCCAGCTTGATGGTCAGTAGTTCACGGTTACCGATGTCATAATTCTGCTCCGCCGGGGATAGCTTCTTCGAGAAGAAGGCGCATGGATGGAGTCTTGGAGGATCCCCCTGCCGCTGGGATAGGCGATGAGGCGTCCACTTCCACAATGAACTGTTGCTTGGGGTCAGGGTGGACTAGGATCGGAGCAGTCTTGAAGGCCCGCTTGAGTCGGTGGAAGGCTTCTGTGGCTTCGGGGTTCCAGGACAGAGACTTGGGCCGGTTCCGGAGGAGAGAAGTTAGAGGGGAGCTGAGTAAACTGTAATCTTGGATGAATCTTCTATAGAAGTTGGCAAAGCCCAGGAAGCGTTGGAGGTCTTTAATGGAACCAGGTTGAGGCCAGTGTGTAATGGCGTCCACCTTCCCCTGGTCCATCTTCACGCCTTGTGGGTCGATGATGTATCCCAGGAACTGGACTGAGGGCGTGTGGAACTCACATTTTTCCAATTTGAGGTAGAGGTGGTGTTCCCGGAGTTTTCGGAGTACGAGCGTGACATGTTGGATGTGTTCCTCCTTGGAGGTGGAGTAGATGAGGATGTCGTCGATGTAGACAATTACGAACTGGTTAAGGTATTCTCTGAAGACTTTGTTCATGTAATTTTGGAAGACGGATGGACTGTTGGATAACCCATACGGCATGACCCGGTATTCATAGTGTCCGGAAGGGGTAATGAAAGCAGTCTTCCACTCGTCCCCCTTCCGGATGCGGATTAAGTTGTAGGCGCTCCTCAAGTCCAGTTTTGTGAAGATCTTGGCTCCGCGTAGTTGTTCTAATGCTGCTGGGACCAGGGGAAGAGGATAGCTGAATTTGATGGTTTGAGAGTTGAGGTGGCGATAGTCGATACACGGCCTCAAGCCTCCGTCCTTCTTGGCCATGAAGAAAAAGCTGGAAGCGTCAGGGGAAGTAGATGGTCGGATGAACTCCTGAGCGAGTGCTTCCTGTATGTACTCCTCCATGGCCTTCTGCTCCGGGATGGACAGTGGATAGACTCGTCCTTTAGGAAGGGTTGCTCCAGGCAGGAGGTCGATGGCGCAGTCCCATGGCCTATGAGGTGGAAGTTTCGTTGCCAACCGCTTACTGAACACATCCTGGAACGCCCGATATTCCGGAGGGATGACATGATCAGCCTCAGTGTTGGGGCTTTCCACTGATGTGGACTGGACCGGTAGGAATGACTTCTTCCCGGGAGGAATGACCTTGGGAATTTTAGTTGGGGGAGTGATACAGGTAGGATGACAGGATTGTCCCCATTTCAGGATCTCACCAGTGGGCCAATGGATGTGAGGTTGGTGTTGATTTAGCCAGGGGCGTCCCAGGATGATGTCTGGGGTGGATTCCTCAAGCACCATAAACGTAATGTTTTCCTCGTGCAGGAGTCCCACGCGGAGGATGATTGTGGGGGAGAAATAGTGAACACGACCCTTGCCCAGCGGTTTTCCCTGTATTGTCGTTATTTTGAGTTCGACGGGGCTTCGATGACGTTTGGCACTTAGACGAGTTAATGTTTGCCGGTTGATGAAGTTCCCCGCCGAACCGGAGTCGATGAGGGCTTGTACTGAAACGGAAGAATGGAGATGTCTTAGAGTAACCCAGGTTTTAGTCAAAGGAGCAGTTAGAGGTGGAATATGGATGGTACTCACCGCTGGGCGTGGAAGTCGTACTGGACAGGATGGTAAGAGGTGTCCATCTCCCCCACAGTAGAGGCACAGTCCGGTGTTAATCCTCCGCTGACGTTCCGATGTGGATAGGTGGTTAGAATCCACTTGCATGGGCTCAGGTGCTGGAGGAGCGACAGATGGTATAGCGGGCGGAGGAAGTACAGCGGGAGTGAGCTGATGACAGGCAGTAAGTCTCTGGGCAACTCTAATGGATTTTTGGATTAGACACTCAAGTCCCAGTGAGTCTTCATATACCACAATCAACTCTTGTACTCTGTCACACAAACCGTGGCGATATGCCGTTATTAAGGCGGTTTCATTCCAGCCGCTTATGTAAGCGAGTGTACGGAAGCGTACGGCATAATCACTCACGGATTCATCTCTCTGTTGGCGAATTGTAAACAGTTGATCATGGACAGATAAGGCCGAAGTTTGTTGACCAAAGATGGATTTTAACTGAGAACAGAAATTTGTGACCGATCTGATAGCTGAGGAGTTAGAGTCCCAGAGAGATTGAGCCCATTGAAGAGCTTTACCTGAGAGCAGGTTGATGATGAATGCGACTCAACTGCGTTCAGTGGTGAATAAATGAGCGTTGGATTCTAGGTAGAGGGAACACTGTAGTAGGAACCCGCTGCAATCCTCCGCCGTGCCGCTGTATGTCGCAGGTTTGGCCATGGGACTCGCAGGGGCAACTGAAGAAGTGACCGGCGGTGTAGCGGTGATAGTCGGAGCAGAAAGTTGAGTTTGTTGTAGTAGTGAGGACCGTACAGCGTTAACCAGTTCGGTGAAGGGATCCGCGGTGCGGTCCTCGCCTGTATCTGGAGAGCTCTGCATTTGGTCTGGTCTTCTGTCAGACACAGACGAGGACACAGAGGATTCAGTGAAACAGTATTTAATGTGAATCAGAGGTTTCAGACACAGGTGAATCTTGACACGTGGAAGACACAGAAACAACACAACTTTCCTTCAGGTGAGTGGTGGTGCAGACGGTGACTCAGACGAAGACGATGGTAGTAGAAGGTCCGATGAGGATGAAGAGGGGAAGGCAGATCAGGTAGGTAGACTAATTTCGTTCAGGTAAGTGAGGAGATCGGTGCAAGACCAGACACTGAGTGATGGTGACTGGTGGCTTTATATATGGTGCTGGTGATGATGCACAGGTGTTTAGAATTCGGGTGATTGGGGACGAGTGGGTGTGGCGTAAGTGTCCGATCCTGGGAGTGTAGCAGGTGTGGTTGTGACAGCGTGCTTTTTTTGTGAGACGGCAAAAATGTTTATCTCATTACTTGGTTGTCACGCCTAGTGGCGGCTGCAATAGCTAAATGCTAATCATTCGCAACACACCCGTTCTGTGCTCATGTGCAGTACGGCAAAGCCTTGATTCTTACTTAGCATGGCATTTAGCCAGCAATGGGAAGCTACCATGACAGGGAGGTAATTTCCATTTGCATTCAATAAGCACAAGGGATATGCCACTACAGGAAGCAAGTATGACTTTTAGTGCTGGTCCAAGTTTTTTTTTTTTACCGATTTCTGTTCCTTCATGTGGGCGAATGGAGACAGAAAATTCTCCATCTAAACTACTAGAAAAGCCATTAGTCAACCACATCGGTTTAAAGCAGTGGTTCTCAACTAGGCAAAAACCAGGCAAAAAACTTTCTTGGAAAACCTGGTTCTATGAGAAAGCCTCATTTTAAAAGTGTGATTTGGGGACCTGGAAAAGTCTAAGCTAAAATCTTAAAATAGGTATGTTTAGAATGAACAGATTCTGAAAATATATTGGATTGGCAAGGATTTAAAAATATTATATCGGGTATAAATTGTAAGCAAGTCTTTATCCAGTAAATCACGAAGTCAAAAAGGTTGCAACCACTGATTTAACCCAGAGATTCTGCTATCATTGCAATATATATATATATGTATATATATATATATATATATATATATCTTGTTTTCTAGTCAAAATATCTAAACATTCTTTACATTTACACAGAAAAAAGCTTATATTTAGTGAAAGTGAAAACAAGTTAATTTTTTCTTAAACTTACCCAACAATTTTTTTTTTCTTGCTTTGCATAAACTTTTGATATTTAAGAAAATTTATTTACTCACTACTACACATCTAAGAATATATATATATATATATATATATATATATTTTTTTAGCAATTTTCACAAGGGAGAGGATTTGAAGAGCTGTGAGTGCTGTTTCCTTTGAGAGCACAGCCAAATCCTGTTCCTCATATTAAAACATTTGATAAAAATTGGGATCAAAAGAAAAATCCAGTTAAAGCTTCTGTTATAATGGCGCTCCTATCTGTATCTGAATGGACAAGTGAATGATTTTCGAATTGAGCAATACATCTAAAGAAGCAGTAAATGTATCTATGCAGCTTGGAATGTCATGCCTTCAGTGACTAGCTTATTTTTGTACCAGGAAATCAAACCCTATCGGTCTGTCCTGAAGGCGGATTAGATCCTGTGTGGCCTCACTTGAATGCTTTTATCTTACATGCAGCTGACGGCCACAACACTTGCCCTGTGTAATCAATGTAAAGGGGGATTATCCTTGATGTTGGCTCGAAGAAAACCTCTGCGAATGGCTGGAAGTGTCTCGGCTTCCTTCAGGACCCCCGGAGCCCATTTAGCTGGCAATAAAGTCAGGCGAATTTACATGTTTGGCAAGGCGAAGCAGTCTTTTGAAGCATCGGTGCCAGGGAGATACTTCTCACCGAGCCAATGCTTGAACGGATGTGCCTTTTCTTGGGCACGAAGGAAGGCGTTTATTGATGGAACATCTTCTGACAAATAGCACTCGGAAGCCTTCGTAGATATGGACACGCTAACCATAATGCACATTAATGGAGAGGGTTGAAAGACGCCTCTTAAGAAAACCGGCAGCTGTGTTTGAGCAGCGCTACAACCTCGATAGCCGGATGTTTAAAGATGCAGGTTTACTGGCGGTGTTACAAGGACATGACGGAGAGTTTACGCTCGTGCCTTCCTGGCTGCACTAAGTCCTTTCCTGCTGGCACAAGGTACATATGATGGTAAATCCCAGGGGTAATTTAGCTTTGAGTCAATAATTCCGGCCATTTTTCAAAGAGCCACTGAGGAGATGATTGCCATCGTAAGTGAATCGACTGTCATTATCATTATCAGGTTTGAGGAAAGGATAGAAGAGTAATCCAGTCATTCAAATTCAGGGATTTGAGCACAAGAGACTTACATGCATGAATGAAAACTAGGAGATGTGAGGGGGAATCAAGGGGGATGTCAGTAAATGTGCTTGGTGGAGATGCTTCTCTTTCAATCTTTCACGCTGAGTGGCATTTATTGCGATAAGTGGCGACTATGCTGCAACCCATGCTTTGGAAAAATTTTGTCAAAGATGAAGTGCAAACACTCACACAATACCTGCATAACAAGTATGAACTCTTCACAAAGGACAAGAGACTTAGAGATACTACAAGTGCCCCACTTTATTAGAAGAACAGGCCTTGTTTGTTATTGTTGTTGTTTTTTGTCTAGATCTTCGGAAAGCTTCTTCTGAGTTGATGCACGAACAAAACTTTCACTGAAATGAACCACAGGCTTTGGCTGAAATACCACATGCTATGCTACACAACACACGCAGCAATGAAAATGTCAAAGGAGGTCAATGTGGGAGAGAGAACTTGGGACAAAGCTAGCATAACATCAGGTCAGGAAGCCACTGCAATACATTAAGTGCATTAGTGCGTTTACGTTACCGTGCGATTGGTGCAAATTGGAGTGAATGCATTTGTTCCACATGTAAACAGCCTGTCGCCGTTGATGAGTAGAACACGGATGTAATTCTGGCACTCCTCCTGTGAAAAGACATAAGGGAAGATGTGTAAGCAGTAGCACAAGTGTTGATTATTAGCATCACAAATGCAAAATTGAGCCAACTCTGAAAAATGTCTGGGCGAAATCATAACACGCAATGAATAGAAGTCCTGCCTTTTTTGTTAAAAGCCAGTCCAAAGTTTGTTTAATCTAAAACACTGATTCACAAGACAAGCCTGAAAAATGGAACAAAATGTCTTTTTTTCTGATATCCTTGACTTTTTTGCCCAAGTTTAGGGATTTAGCAAAAATGAGTGAAATCACATTCATATTATTATATCAAAACTACATATATTCTCCAAATTTATGTTATTGATCTGTGTCTTAGTAAAAAAAAAAAAAAAAAAATTCCGAATGAAAAAAAAGAACAACATTCAGATTGACACCACACTTCTTTCTGACGATGTATGCTGAACCTTTCTAATCACTTAGTCTGTTTAAATTCTAACTTTTTTTATTTTTGTTTAATAATCTAATAATCATTCAGATGTACTGCACATGTTTGCATGGTGCAAATACCATAAAGAAGGGCATCCGATGTCCCTTTTAACCTATATTTTGTACATTTTGAACCTAGACTGACTATACAAAAGAAAAGATTTGTCACTACTTCTGCTGCATCGTAACTTTAGGCTAAATTCCATTATTGTTTGATTTGAGTAATGTTTAACATGAAATGTTTCTAAATATAATCTTGACAAAGAGTTTTGAATACTTCTGTCTTTCTCCACTAAACTAGGTAAAGGCTACATTAGCAAAAATAGCTGCCTGTGGTGTTTCTAAAACGGTCAGTGCGTGAACTGCCCTCCCTTAAACAAAACTTTGGTCAACTTCCAAAAATACAAAGCCTTTACAGTAAAGGAGCTAGGTAACATTTGTCTTCCAATGAGATTTCTGCTATATTAGAGCAGCTGCAGGAGTTCTTGAACCGTACTGCTTCAGTTCAGTGTGTTTTTACAAGGCTTTTTGAGAATTTAGGAGCCAGTAAATCATGCTTGTCTCAAGTACTTGAAACCCTGTCGCCCCGTCTCGCCCTCTGTTGATTTAAAGGTGTTCCAAGGCAGTGCTTAAGGGGGTCAACTTTATTTGCTCATTATAATGGCCGTTAACTTGTGAAGCAATTCTTTTCCCTGCACTAAGAGGAATCCTGAAAAGAAAAAAAGATGATTTACATTTACAAATGTAATTTGGCTGGGGGGCAGTGCGTAGCTGTATGTGTAAATAAACTGAGATTTAACATACCTAGCACATCATGATGTGACGTTTATGAAAACCCCTGACAGATGGCTACATTGTGTAATATAGTGGTTTGCATTATAAAGAAAAAGTCGACGGAACACCATTCACTCCATCAAACACTTTCCTTTGTTCTTGAAACAACAGACTCGAGGAAACCAGATGCAGTGGTTGAAAGACACAATTACTGTTGGAATTCAATTAAAGATCATTTTTAGTAAAATAATAATAAAAAAAACCTTTCATACTGCTTTGTGATGTGTAAAACAACCAAAAAGTGATGTAGTCATAAAATGCTAACTTAAAAAAAAAAAAGGAGGACACAAACGGAGGATTCTGAAAAATTGTACTGGTCACTCTTTTGAGGACTGAGATTTTCAAGCTTCATGAAGTATTATAAAAGTGGTTGATAAAGAATTGCATGCTACATCTAAAATCTTCTGAAGCCGTATGATAGCTTTGTAAAATCATGAGAAAAGTTCAAACTTCATACAGATCCTTTCAATTATATAATTGTGATAGTGATCTTTGGTCTGTTCTTCACATAAATATATCATAAGACTTCAAAAAAGTAAAGAATACAGCATTTTATTGTGTTTTGTGTACCTTTTGAAGTTTGAAAATCGTCAATGTAATTTCATGGAAAGGAGCAACCAGTATGTTATTCAAAATGCATCCTTCTGTGTTCCACAGAAAGCCTGGCACCTTTTTGGAAACAACTTTTTGTTTTTTGGGGGGCGTAAACTTTAGATTACTTTAGAGATATTTTGAGCTACCACCTGTGCAGTCGATACAGCAAGACTCCACAATTGCAAGCAAGTTACGACAGCCACCTCCTGCAATTCTGAAATCCAATCACATGTTGCTCAGAGTGATCCATCTTATTAGGGGCTACAGAACACGTTTGACAAGTGAATGAAACACTTGTGGGGCTGTTCGCACAGGCTGAAACCACACTGGGGCAACTAGAAGTACACCTTGGGGTTCTGCCCAGGCTGGAAGGATGGCTGCCAATCCCAAACACAGTCCCCATACAACTCCCATATGACTAAAAATGGCTTAACATACTATAAAGCAAAGGGGGACCCTCCGTCTCATGTTTGACAGAGCTGGAGTAAGTGAAATATTAAGGAGATTTAAGAAACATTTTTTAGTACAAATCTGTTGTGATTCAGTCAGCCTTCAAAAACACAAAGGAGTCAGTGCTGAAGCGCCATGGAAACAGCTCCATAGCAAAGTGGAAGAGACATGGGAATGCCTGAGCAAGAGCGATGTCATAAATAATGGGTTAGCTATTTTAGCAGGGAGATTGCTTTCTTAAGTAAGGTAATATTTAAAACAAGCTTCATTCAGAGTGCAAATTACAGTGGGGTCTGGGGGTTTGAATTCACCCCTCTCCTCCCCCACCAAAGGAATCAAAACAAAAGGTACAGTAGGTCTGAAACATTTTCAAATGTTTCAGTAACCACACAGTTCAGATTACTAGTTAGTTAGCTTATATTTCCATGTGGCACCAAATGGTAACAGAAATTGTGCCTAAGGTTGTTACTATAGAAACAGAATTCCGCTTTAGTGGTTTTTGATATGGATCAGTATTGGACATTATTTCAACAATACATAACTACGTACTATCATGGATATAAAAAGTGTTTTGTTTAAAAAGTCAAAATAGTTGATGTTTGTCTGGTTGGTTTAGGCAAAATTCTAAATTTTTTAATTGGTTCTTTTTTTAATTCACTGGTTAAATCTGAATTAAACTGACCACGCCTTACAGGAAATTGAGTTAAAATAACAGGAAGTATGGCAGATAAATGCATTCTGGGAAGTGAAGTGTTCTAGGTCAATTCATTTGCTTGTCTATAATGTTCAAACTTAAAGATATTTTAAACTTTTTTTCAAGCCAACATTTAAAATTTGTTAAAAAATTGTTTCTGAATTTCAATTAATTTTTATTCCTTTATTTGAATTCAAATGCCAATTATACACTTTCATTCAAAAGTGTGGGCTTTGTAAGATTTTTATTATTTATTTTTTTGATTTTGAAGTAAGTCTCTTATGTTCAACAAGGCTGCATTGATTAAAAATAGTAAAATTACATTTTACTGCATTAAAGTAAAAAGAGTAGCATGAAATATAATGACAATTTAAAACATCTTTTCTATTGAATATTTGAAAATGTTGTTTATTCCTGTTATGACAAAGCTGAATTTTTAAGCAACCATTACTCCATTCTTTTATGTCACATGACCCTTCAGAAATAGTTTTAATGTACTGATTTGGTAATTTGGAAACATTTGATGATCAGTGATTCCAAGTTTTCCAAAATTAGCTAAAAAATAGTGTTCCTGTAGCTCAATTGGTAGAGCATTGCGTTATCAAACGCAAGGTTGGGGGTTCGATTTCCTGGGAACACATGATAGGTAAAAATTGATAGCCTGAATGCACTGTAAGTCGCTTTGTATAAAAGCGTCTGCTAAATGCATACATTTAAATTACTGTGTTCAATTTAACCAAAATATGAAATATTTGGAGAGTTTAAAACACTCTCAGGTAAAAAAAAGCTGCCACTGTGGTGGCACAACTTTATATCCCTAAAGGGTGCATAAAAGTACAAAACAGCACCTAAAATGTACATATTAGGACCTTTTGAAAAGGCACTTCCCCAGTGACAGTTTTTGTACTTTGTTTCTGAAAGTGAAAGATACTTACCTCTGATTTGCCTCGACTGAAACAGGCTCCTTTTGTAAACTCATCACAATGCCATTCTGCCTCCTGTAAACAAACACACATGAAGAAGAACATCATGAAATGACGTGTTTTACTCTTAAAGAGTGCATTATTGGGAGCTCATCATTCATAAATGAAAACAACAACAAAACTGATCTTCTACATCAGACAATTGATCTATGCCTCAAATGATTCTTAAATTTAGTAAGCTCTAGGATATAGTGCAAAAGAAACTCTTTTTTAAAATCGAATCTCTGTGTTTAGTCAGGTATTATTGATTGCCCACTGAGAGGATAAATGAACTTGGCTATAGAAAGCAGGCAGATTTTGGATGATAATCACTTGTATTCAGCTCCTCGGCATTCAGGGAAAAACAACAGGCTTTTCAGAGGCAGCCTGTGTGCCGTTCTTCACTGAGAGATGAGGGTCCCGGAGACAATGACAGCGTCCACAGACTATGGCTGCGTTCACATTTCACTTCTGGCACTGAATTGCTGAATAATGCCAAGTCTGATGTCTGCAACTGCCTCCTAATGGATTTTAATATCAAATGAGCTCCTCGCACTTATTGACCATGAGATCTCTGGCTCGGATCCAGACATGCGAGACCTGAAGCTTGCCAAGTGAAAGCGAGCGACTAACTATCAAAAAACAATTAGGGAAAACGTTACAAAGGCACAACGACCATTTTTATACTTTCCAGAACTGAGAAATTAATAATAAATTATCATTCCCCAAGGAGGGAGGACTCTGGCTAGACAGTAACCTCATTTTAAAGTGATCTAGAGCGCAGCAGTAGCCCTGTGGCTGTGCTGGCTGAGATGTTACTCTGTCTGGAGAGTATTCGATCACGGCATTATGAGACGGGATTGTTATGTCACACCGTCCCAAGGCCAAACAGGACGTAGTGCACTCATGACCCTTTGGAAACCGGCTAATAGTAAGTAAAAAAAAAAATCCAGGTTTTCATTCCCTCGAGCCAACAGGAAATCTTACGAATGACACTTCGAAGGCGACAGGGTGTGAATGTGCAAATGCAGGACTGAAAATCCGTCGTCTTGCTCAGTCACGCTGCTGAATGAGCTTCCCCACGCGGCCCATTCATGCCAAATCTCCACCGCAAGGCAGAGAAATAGGCTGGGGGACGGAGACACAGGAAACTCCTTCACATCCAGAGTGATATGAGAGATGATTTAATGTGTCAAAATAACCATTAGCAACTGATATAGCACTTTCAGCCTGACATAGCAGCAGTGCAATGATAGGAAGCAGCAGAAAGAAGGCCGGCATTTGCAGAGGGAAGAATACTATGCGCTTTCATGCTTCAAAGCATATTGTCATATGCCATAATTATAGCTAGGCAGCGGCACTGAGGCACAACACGAGATTTTTAAATGTGCATTTTATGAACTTTTGTAACTTAATAGCAGAAGGAACAGGAACAGACTTCATTCTTATATCCCAGGCTAGAACCAGCTATTTTGAGTAAAGTCAGTCATACAAACAAACTGCACATCAGCAGAATGTTTCAGAGAGCGAGGACAGCATTAGGATGTCTTAAAGCAGTTTTTGTGCGAGCCAGCACAAATCGCTCAGAGGTAGTAGTCGCCCACTCGAGGTGTTGTGTTTAGCTCAGCAAAAATGGCGTGAGACATGAATTAAATGTAATTACTAAAACCATCACCTTGACAAATTAGGTTAAATTACACTTTGGAAAAACTGCATTATGCTTTTCCAGGATAGTCTAAACAATGTCATTCAGTAGTTGACATCATTCAACAGTGAGCTATTCAATGATGTAATAATGCCGAACATAACCATTAGCCGACTTGAACTTAGCCATTAACAACTTGAATGCTATTTGCACTCTGTGATATTTTTACAAGAGACATTTTTCGAAAGTGAATGATGGGAAAAAGGCAGGTAGACACCGACACAGCATAAAATTGTTCTTTCAGGAAAAAAAAGCTCCATTTATGTCAACTGGTATTTATTATTTAGAATCTGTTTAAAAGTGACATCTCGCAAACAACAGGTGTCTCAATGGAATTGATAATGACGACTATAACACACAATCGATCGTGATTTTGTTATTATAACAATTCAACAAGCAATAAGTAACCTACATTTCTAACATTTTAGATTTGTTTGTGTCGTTGCCTAAATTCAGCTTTTGTTTTCAACAGATTGCCTTTCAGCTTTTCTGAGGTTTTCAGTTGGTTAAATACATTACTTTCACCATAAACAGGAAAACACAAAACATCTGCAGTTATTTAAGCAGACTGTAGTCTTTACGGTTTACTGCATGGTTGACTTGCTCTATTGTTCCAGATGGTCCGGTGAAGACCCCAGGACTGAGCGGTCATTGTCAGGAACAGGTGGGCCAGAGAGACCCAGTCAGCGCAGTGTGGGTTAAGTTGCCCACCGCACGGCTCTCTCCCAGTTCTGGCTGGAATTTACATGACCAAGACAAAACAAAGCATGCATAAATGATTCAAAGCATTTCTGTTGTGCACACTTGCATTATCTGAGTCGGAGATTGCAACCACAGGCATGCTTTGGGAATTCAATGAATTCTGCTCATTTCAACAAGCAGCACGTCAGGCGACAGTCAACAGATGACAAAGTATACATAGCATCTTGGATTTATTGTTCTTTTTTTCATAATTACGATGCACTGAAGTGTGGAGATTTAAGGTGGTCTCAGCATGCCCTGCAACTGTGGCTTGTAAATGAGTTTGAAACCTCATCTATTACAGAAATCCTAGCCAAAAGTGATCTTTTACCAGAACCCAATACATATCCACTCATTATATATGTAAATGGGAAAAAAATCCCAGCAGCATTTACTAAATATGTTGCTAAGTAGCCATTATCAGACTGTAATTGGCATTAAAGACCACAGACCAAGCCTAGTCCCTTGTTAATCTGACATCTGATGGAGTTACAGTCTATAGAGCACTGAAGGGGAGCTCGCATCTTCATTATTTCATGAATTTAAATGGCTGAGTAACTGGAAGCAATTCAAACAGCCGCCCTCAGAAATCAGAACAAGTGTTCTGTTGATCAGTGCATGTAATTGTTTTAGTGACAGTGAGTAAGAGAGGTTAATGAAATACATGAATGACAATCTGTCTCTTTTACTTCAGCTTCATATTGCTTATAAAAAACAAGGTAATGATATAATGTTTCAAAGTCAATATCACAGCTAAATGCTGTTAATAACACTTTCCATGAACTCCTGGTCTTTAAGAAAATATGAAATCAAGAGCATCTTGATAAGTGTCATTTTACACAGCCTCAAATGTGTGTTTGAATCAGCTGTGTGCTAGCAGGTCCCTTATGTGGCAACTTGTTAGCAAAGCACACAACTGTTTCATAAATTCATGTTTGAGGTACGAAAGTGTGTATTTAATGTAATTCACTGCACTGTTTTATTTTATTTTATTGTATTTTTTCAAGTGAAGTTAATCACAGACTTTATTTTACTCAAATAACACTATTCTAAAAACCCACTGGAAAATTTTAGAGACAACAAATGTTAATTTTCTTTCAAGTTTTCAAATAAAAGACTGAAATTGGTACTGAGTGAAATTATGAGTCCAAAATTACATTTATGTCAAGAAAAGATTAATGAATTTTCTTTAAAAACAATCTATGTATGCATTTATTTTATTTTTATGATGTTTGATTTATGTCAGTGAATTGAAAACCCAAATTATTAATGTATGTTTATTTAAATGGTTTGCATTTCAGTTTTGACCTTAAATACTATTTGAAAGGCAATAAAACTCTCTGACCGAAATATCTGATTAAATATCAAACATTTTATTTATTTATTTGGGTCACTTGATGTTTTATTTAATTTAATTCAAAACTTTCATTATTTGCCTGTTTTATTTCATTCATTCTAATTCAAAATCTTGATTTTTGAATTGTGGCTGACATTTTAATAAATAATATAGAAAGGTTCAAATATCTGAGTACACATAAAATGGGCTTGATTTTCACAAAACAGCATTCTGCAATGACACGCAATTCACGCACACTTGCAAACAACATCAGTTAATGAATAGTACCAAAGTGAGGGCTTAATTTCTAATTAAAGTAAAATGGTCTATTACCTGTAAGAATATTACCTAGCAACATCAATCCGTGCTAATTAATATTCATGAGTTCACAATGTCACCCCCAATTCTGGTGCCACTGGATAAAACATAAGATAAAACAAGATAAAATTAACAAAAGTCGCAACTGAAGAGAATCACCAAATTTGACCAAATCACCAAATTCGCTGACATGATAAAATCATCGATCACAGCAATGCCTCTGTTACTGCTGAACCAAACGCACTGATGCATGTGTGTGAGTACAGTGGAGAGTTGAATTGCGCTCGTTGGCATATCCCCTTAGAGCATACGACTAAACACCGGTTTAAATCACAGTGATTACCATATTTGCTGGGAGTGAATGTAAATGGCAGGTCTGGGCTGGTATGTTTGAAACGAGACAGCTGCCATGAGCTGAGATGCTATACTGCTGTGTTAAATAGAGAGTAAGTGAGTGGCACAGCATTAGGGGTGCATGTGTGTGCTGAATTGACACAGCGGGCTTGCTGTGGTGCAGAGGGCATACAGGTTTAAACTGAGACCATTGGTCAACAAGCCACTCGGATAAGAAGCCACCTCACAGTGCCTCTGCTCATTTCTTTTCAGCCTGTCAATAGAAAACCAGACTACTCTGAGCAGCCAGACCTAATCCAGTTCACTAAGAGTAAAAAAAAAAAAAAAAAATCAATTATTTAATGACACAGCAATAAACATATACATATGCATCAGGAATAAAGACGCCAATTGCTCTGTTGCATATTAACAACTGATTTAAATTTACTCTCGCAAAACGGCTGAATAGAGGCATACTGGGAAAACAGGCTCTGGCATTCATTTGTCAAGCTTGAAATACAATGAAGTGACTACAATGCATTTATTCAGGCAATTAATCAGTGGCACTAGGAGTGCTGCTACTGTACAATATGCGAAATGCTCAAGGGAGAGCAGACTTGAATTGGCTGAGCAAGGTGGACTCTGTGTATACTGGGACCATAAAGACCGAACAATAGAGTTTCCTCACACACCTCTGTCATTTGACCAGTGTGAGAAGACATGTATTGTTCAGTCCATCTGGGCTTCAGAATCTCACTGACTCCATATAAAAAACTATATTCACAAGAGGAAAGTGTCAATACTTCCTTCCCATTAAAAGGTCATTACAAAAATGCCAATAATGTTTACATGATTCAAGACTCTATGGAGGCCTGATTCAAGCCCGGAATAAAAAAATAAAAAAATAATTATAATAATTAAATAAATAAGGTAAAAGTTAGTTTTTATTGTATAATTATGGCCTTTTTTATAGAATACACTTAGAATTGTAACATACACTCTAAAAAAAATGCTGGGTTGTTTAATCCAACTTTGTGTCAAATGTGGACTAACCCAACTTTTGGGCTAAAAATTTTATTAAAAAATGTAACCTAACAGCTGGATAAGTCAATATTTGATCCAAATATGTGTTGAAACAACACAGCCTTTTTTAGAGTGTATAAACTCATGATTCTGTGTTTAAATCTCGCAATTCTGACTTTTTCCTTGAATTTATTAGTTTACTATGGAGCCCGGCACAAGACATGCAAAAAAAAAGTAAATCATGTACACAATTTACTAATTCGTTCCGTCAATTTAGGTAAATTGTGTGCTTGATTGAATAATATGTTCACTAGTTTTAAACAAATTTTTCTCATAAAATAAAATAAAATAAAATAATTATTTCTACTTCCTGCACGCATTCACCAGTTACCATCTCGAAAATCATTACGTTGATTGTGACTTTTTATCTCACAATTCTGACTTTGTCTCATAATTTCAAGTTTATATTTCACAATACAGACATTTCCCCCCAGAGTTTTCAGTTATAATTTTGCAATCACAACTGACCCTTTGCATGGAGTTTAACTGACAGGCGATCTGACCAATCATAATGCTGAATCTGCCATTTTTGTCTGACAAACAAACCAGACAGGAGAGTAGATTAACATCGGTAGACTTGAACTTGAGGTGTGTATTGACATCTTTCCACGTCTTTCTTTTTACTTTATAACTTGAAATACTTTTTAAGCCTTTCAATATGATGTACTTATTAATATATAAAGTATATTAACCAAATAATAAAATTTATGTAGCAGTTGTCAGCCCTAGAATTGAAATTATATGTAATTGTCTACTGTATACTGATTTCAGGGACTTCCTGCAGGAAGCTCACGGGGAGCATGAGACTAAATCCAGAGCAGACTAGTCCATCAGAAGTTTGTCTATCAACAAGCAGGTTTACATTGTGAAATCACATCTGAAAACCTGCTCTCCTCATCTCTCTTGTGGGTGACAGCCTGACAAAACAGCAATACACAGAGGACAAGCATTAGGAGAGATCTTCTGGACCTGTCAGCCAGTTTGCAAACTCACTATCTAAACATATCTCAACGGCATGTGAGATTGCACTGACAGTTTCAGCCACTCATTTATTTCGTTGTGTCTGTCACTTCATGACCTCTTTCTTTTTTCTATTCTGAAGATGTCTAAGAAAATTAGTCTGAGACATTTCATTAAAGTATATTTGACCTGCCCCACCTTCTAAAGGGGTCTCTTTCAACAAACTCTGCAGATCTGAGTCTGCTTTTCATTATTGCGAAGGGACCTGCAGGAAACTTAAGTCGTGGTAAATTATGATACCAAACTTCATTCTGGATCAACAGACATAACCTTTATTCCCCCCAAACCCCACCCACCAAAAAAACCCCTGGTTTAATCTATAATATAATGGGATAGAAAGGTGCATAGTAAAGACATTTTTAGTTGGCATGAGCTAAGTTATTTTTACACAATTGCATATGCAGTAGGAGACACAAATTACACTCATTTTGTACAATGACCCATGAGATATAATGTGCCCTGCCCATGTCCATATAATGATTACACACTATACATTACTATAGTGCTGCCACATTTATCCTGCCATTAAAAGGCTTTTAATGCTTCACAACACTGTGCTCTTAAACACTAGCGGAGGTGTTGCAGACACGGAGGTGATGGGTCACTCTGCGGGTTTATTTTTTCCCATTGCAATGCATCATTGCTACAGAAAGCTCTATTCTGTGAGATCAATGAAGGATAAAAGCAACACTTTCTAGGTCATTTCCTTCTCAGGTCTCAGGACTTCTCGCTCATTGCACCATATTGCCAGAATCATTCATATTATGCCCTCGCCTGTGATCTCACCGCTTTTTTTTTTCTGAAAGTTGTTGTATAATGGAAGAAAAACTCTGAATATATGCTTCTGAATAAACCATATTCAACCAAAACCTCATGAAAAAAAAAAAAACTCAACATTTATGCAATACCGTCATTTTTACTCTAGCTCAAAGCCCTGAATGCTTAAAAACACAAACAACCTACAAGTACTCATAGAACGCAATTGAATTAGGCCTTGGGTCAAGCTACGCTCTCATCACAACATTTCTCTTTTCTGAGAAACCTTCAGCAAAGTCAGCCTTAGGAGTGACAAAGGGCATAAAAAGACCAGGATGAAAAAGTACACACAAGACTCCGTGCTGTGAGGCAAGTGTAGGAATTCTATTATGGTGGAAATGATTGGCTGGAGAGCAATGGCAGGGCTCGTGTTTGCGATGCCGGTTCCCTGTGAGCAGGTCAGAACAAAAGGCAGCTCAAAAGTTGGGTCTGGTGTGTTTGCTCTTTCCCCCAGGAGGTCAGTATTTCTGAGGAGACCACATGATGTGAAAGTTGTTAAACAGCTAGTGTATGGCTTTTTTAAAGGCCACAAAAGAGTCCCCTTCTTCACACTGGTAAAGACGTCTAATAAATTTTCAAACAAGTCAATGTTTGGATAGTTATTTACAGGGTTTTGAGATGTTCAATTCAATAGGAGAGGGACAGTAACTTGTCTGCTGCAGTTATTACAGGACAGCGCTTACTCTTGGGTAATTATGTTTAAACTTGTTAAGGGAACAAGGTCTTGTTTGGGACATACGCAGGTCTTTATTCAGGTCCATTTGGCTTTTAAACTAGGATTTGATAGTCCTGGGCTCTATAGAAGTAGAACATCTGGAGAGAGTCTAAAGCGATGCTCACACTGACAGTGATACACTACTACAAAATCATCTGAAGTCATTCATTCTTTAAATCTAAAAAAAAATCTAGTTTTAAACTCGTACCAAGTTGTAAGAAATGTACGCTTAGTTTTCACGTTACATTTTGTAATACTTCTAAACTGGCGAGAAAAGTTTTAATTGAAAGGTTTTTAGAATGTCGTGAGTTGTAAAGTAAAAAATCCATAACATATTTTTCTTGTACTGTAAACACATGCGAGCGTAAACATGTTTTAAACACATTTTTCAACGATTAATTATTATTATTATCAATTATTAATTAAATAATTTGCTACATATTTAATTAGCAATATTTTACAACCTGACTTACCTGACAACCTGACTGAATATGAAATAATATTACTCTATAAAATATACATCTGTCTGTTCTCTGAACAATTCTTCTGTGTTTGTTTCTAGGGATGCTGGAGCAAAATATATAAAATATGAAAATTACTGATATATCCAAATATATTTTAAGACATTTCATTCACTGTTCTGCTTTTTCTTTCATGTTGGTTGACTTTGTTTTAGTGGACAAAATGCTAAAATAAAATAAAATAAACCCCTGCTTCATTGCTTTTCCCCCTCTTTTTTCCAAGAAATAATAATCTTTTTAATAAGGCTTATTTTCCATCTCTGAGAGCGATCTGCCTCCTCGTAAAGCAGACACAACAATTTCCAGTGATTAGACACAGTGAGTATGAAAGGCCCTTAAGACTCCATAATCCTAATCAGCCTCATCATATTTATTAGCGCACATCATTTTAAATTCCCAATTCAGTATCAAAACATGTTTGTTTGCCAGCATTTAAACATTAAATTTAGCACAAACAGGCATCGGGCCATACAAATGAGAGCTGTTAATAGGTTTAAAACCACACAAATCCATGGAAGGTTAACATACACATTTAACAGAGAGTACCAACCCAGGAGGCACGAACCCTAGTCACGTCAGAATTGTGCCAAACTGACGACTTTTAAATTGGCAGAGTCTTTCTCTCTAAGCTTATGAAGCCAGTGTAATTGGCATTCACACATGGCGGCAGCAACACCTGTTAGTCTCATTCTAAGTTTTTGAGCTGTCTGAGCAATTCCGGGGAAAAAAAAGACAGACATACACTTTTCACCCACCTGGATCAATGAAAGATCCTCTAAATGTAGCCTGAAGAGATGATTTCTGAAAAAGAAAAAGACAAAAAAAGATATGAATTTCCACCCAAATCAGAACCATCCAAAGCTGCCTCAAAGACAGGGCGGGAATTGTGGTTATAAATGGAGATTTGTATGGGTTGCAACATTTCAAGTGAATTCATGTGCGATAGCAATTGGCCAATGTTGCGAGAGGAATGTTTAGAGCTTTTTCAGAGATAAACAAGACTATAAATAAAACAGAGGGTTGGGAACTAAATTGCGAAATTAATTGCTGAATAAATCACATTAATATGCTCCCGATACACATCCAGGTTTAATACAACCTGGCGTAACAGTTCAAGTTCAGTTTTTCATATGATCTGTACCTGGATGAAGTCTAAAAGTTTAGAGCCAAAAACCTCTTATGCAAAGTGTGCAGCCTACTGTCAATATAATGAGCCAATGCCAGACCTTGCCTAAGGATAAGATGCTTGTTAGGAGCAGCAGAGGTCTGTAAATGCTGCATGCATTTTAATTCTGGGAAACAAAAAAAAAACAACAACTCCGATTGCTTTTCCAAACGTCTTGGGCCGAGTATGTAATATAGTGTAGCAATATCCGCCAACTCTAATCTCAAGTGTTATTTATATGTGGAACTACAAATCGCATATCCGTCCAACATGATTTTACATCCATCTGTGAATGTCAGAGTGTAAAAACACATTTCCTAAAACAATATGTACGTAATGTTATTGTATAAGAGATTACATGATAAATCAGGTTGCTGTGATTAAGGTCCATTTACTGTATTGACATGTCTATTGATTGTGTTTCACTGCATTACTGTTAAAGCCTTTTAAGGTTCTCACTATCAATGGTTCCTTTGCACGGACTACTGGGCCATTATTTCTGTAATGACCATACAGCTACACTATCAGTATCAAGTTATTCTATTTTTATTTTTTATCTTATTTTATGCATTTAACAGACACTTTTATCCAAAGCGACTTACAGTGCATTCAGACTATATTTTATTTGGTTGCACTTTATTTGACAGTACGTGTACTAACATGTACTTATAGTGTACTTATAGTGTATTTATCTAAGAAAGTTCTGGTAACACAAGGTAACTACATGGGGTAGGGTTAGGTTTAGGGGTACGTTCAGGGTTAGTACCTAGTTATTACATAGTTATTGTAATTACTATAATAAGTACATAGTATGTACACGAGGAACAGGACTGTAAAATAAAGTGCTACATTTCTTTTACCAGTATGTACTATGTGTACTTACATATTAGTTCTGAACATCCTATGCTATTTCTAGGTTATCTTTGACTATTCTTTTATCATTTGCATTTGAGTGCAATTATGTGTGGCGTCAAGCACAATGTGATCCAGACAAGTGAATCAACATCCTTGATTGGCTGATAGAAAGCTTAACGTCAACACTAAGATATTTATGCGAACACAAACATCAAGCAATGTCAAGATCACTTTTACAGTAAGTTTGCATATTTATGTAGGTCATTTTAACAGCTTTAACACCAAAAATGATTTTCTGATGGTGGTGATAATTCAAAATATGTTTCACCATTCTGTCCTCTCAATTAATTCTTATAGCTAAATACATTTAAAATATTTCTTAGAAATATCTGATGACAAATATATATTTTTTTACCCGATGATGTTGACATTGAAAAGGAAAAAGGTAATCCCGTGGCTCAGTGGTAGAGCAATGTGTTAGCAGTGGTTAAATTCCCAAGGAACACTCATACTAGTCAAAAAAAGAAGAAAAAGTATAGCCTGAATGCACTGTAAGTTGCTTCGGATAAAAGTGTCTGCTAAATGAAAAAAAAAAAAAAAAAAAAATTAGTTAAACATAAGGTTACACCAAACATCAATATGTTTTATATTTATATGTAATTACAAAATGTGAAATGTAAATACTTAAAATATTTAATATTTAGGTAAATGTTTAAATGCACATTTTTTGACTTTTTTTACATGTAAAAATTAAAATGTACTTTTCTATAGAGAGAGAGAGAGAGAGAGAGAGAGAGAGAGAGAGAGAGAGAAACCAATTAAAGAAATGACTGTCATATGGTTCTCATTAGGGAATTTAAAGCAGATAACCAATATATTAGCCGAAATAAAATGAAGTAAAAATAAATAATTAAAAATATACAGTGACATGATTACCAATTTTTTATGTATTTCTGACAGATAACAATATATTACCCAGGAAATAAATAAATACAGTTTTAAACAGTGTAAAATTATTTTAATTTTAAAACAGGAAGATGACATTATTGTGTACGATAATGACATTGTTCTTAACCCATAATTATTTAACAAATACATACCTGATAAATAATTTCAATAAAGACATTTTAAGTTCAACATTTTTTTAACTTCTTGAATACACACACACACACACACACACACATAATATATATATATATATATATATATATATATATATATATATATATATATATATATATATATATATATATATATATATATATACATAAATAAATAAATACATATAATTTTGTTTGTATTTTTTAGCCTACAGGAAATATTGTGTCCCATGATATTGTGGCTATTCATCACCTTAAATATATTGGCCTATTTTACTTAATATTAATAATACTAAACAGTTCAATTTGTCGGCTTACATTGATATGCCTGCTGATTTATTGTGCTTCCCTAGTTCCCAACCTCAATCTAAAGAGCACCACTGGATTCATTTAGCTCCAGTTGTTTAAGAGGTTTGCTTTCTCCGAAACCCAAACCCGAAAGCACAACATATCTATTGACAGACCGGATCATTAGCTGGAACTGAGTGACTGAGCTTTCTCATTATAGGAAAACAATCAAAACACACTGTCTGGAAAAATCTCACCAAGTGTTTCCTACTGAATAACAGGTCAAAAGCATCTTTTCGATCGAGCCATTACCACTGATACGCACTCCCATGTAACACCAGCAAGACAATTTTGAATGTTAGGAGAGAACAAACAATCCCAACTGCAGTTCATCCATCTCTTCAGCCAAAGCCAGACTTGATAATGATGTGTTGCGCTTTGGAGCAGGTTCTGAGAGCTAACTAACACTTTCTGTCTTGTTACTTTCCAGTAAAAAAAACAAAACAAAAAAACTATCTGCGCATGATACAATGAATCACTAGTGAAGTGAATGGTAATCCCTGCTTCTCTGAGAAGAAGTAATTATTCTACCACTCCCGGCTCTGTGGGTGAATGAACCGTTACAGTGCCTCATATCAAAACCATTTCTGCGTTTGTCAAAAAATAATTGCTTGGAGACCATCTAGGCTGCTGACAGATCGGGAATATGAGGTTAATTTGGCTGAAGATGTATGGCAGGACAGTGCGAAAGTCTATGTGGAAATCATCACACTCATTAATTAGAACTGGACGCAGGAAATCCCATCCTGTTCTCACATTCATGGTGCGATTTTTTTTTTTTTTATCAAAGTATCTGTCGGTGAGGAGGGTCTATGCTGTACTTTGTCTTCCACAAAAGTCCTACAGTTTCATTGATGGTTTTATGAGGATTCGGATTATGTGACACTATTGGGCTAATCATAGGAAACTTGGCAATTGTGACATTTTCGCAGTGGGTGTCAAATTGGTGTTGCTGAAAATACAGTAATATTTAAATGCAAGGCTTAGCAGACACACTGACAGAGCCTCTGACCATGGACAGAGTCCTAATTAAATGCATGCAGTGATGGAAGTCACCATTACCTTGCGCCCACGATTAGTTCGTTCTGGCCGGGGTCAAAGGTCAGCTGTGAATAATCGACGGTGCCCTCAGCTCTGAATCGATGGATCCAAGGCTCGATTTCTGCAGAACAAGAGATGGCACATGTAACTGATACATACACAAAACTGTCTTTTTTAAAATATTTCCCTTTAGTTTGAGTGCACTGGAGTGAATTTGTGTTTGTTTCTGTGAGGGTGTATGGTATGCATATCAAATGTCCTCGCTGTGGCGCCTTTCATATTAACCTCTGGCATTGACATCAAAGCCTCAATCTTGGCCTGTCTAACATCTTTTTGCCTACCTACCTACCCCTGTGTAATGGGATAGCTGCTGGGTTAGCTGCTCCAGTAATGCTATCATTTGTTAAGTCATGATCCTGGTCATTGCTTTTGCCACTGGCCATTACTGCTCAAGCTCTGGGCACATTAAATTTCTATGTCACATTAAAACATTAATGGACTATATGTATCTTATAACTCTGTAAAGATCACTAATAATCAAGCACACATATAAAAATATAAATATCTAAATAACAAAAAATAATAATAAAGATCTATTGACAATGGAACTTGCAACCATAGTTGCTTTTGGGATACAGAGCCCAGACAGACAGACAGATAGACAGACACTTTCTTGTCCTTTATACTTTGCAAGCAATAATAAATAAAGAATAATTTACAATCCTAGTATGTATTATTAATTATCTACAACATTTCCTTAAAAGTAAAATAAATAGAACTGTAAATAAAGTTCTATTTCAACAGTCAGTTTAAGAGCACTGCTGAACACCAAAGCTTCCTCTAACTATAGGTTTGTTTTTCTTCTAAAGAAGCGTGTCTCGAGCATACAAAAGGAAGCCAGAATTCCCCAAAGATCCACAGCATCAGTTACCACAATGTTCCTCCATAAATCTTGCATGTTTCTATGGAATAGCCCTAACTTCAGCGAGAGTGGAACTTGTCAGTGAATGTGGAGACACTCAGTGTGGTTCTCCAGTGTTTCTGAGAAGCAGTTTCATCCAATGACAATGTAAATTAATTTTTTTCAGGGCTCCTAACCCCCTAAAGTACTCATGTCAGCTAATGGTGGACATTCATATTCTGTTTATCTTTGCATTCTTTTCAGGATATAACTGAACACTCGGTTATATGTTAAAGGTCTCATTTCATGACATAAAAAAGAAAAGAAAAAGAAAGATAAAACATGTAGAACTCATATCTTCTTACAAAAACATTTCATTCAAGAGTCAAATGTGTGAAAGAGCCACTTTAGTAATGAATGCAATAGAAAAATAGCAAGAAGATTTAAAACAACACGGGCACTTTCCAAAAATCAACCTCAGCATGGACGCAATTTGAAGCCTTCAAGGTCACACCTGTCAAAACTGGAGGAACTCTTGCCTTAGTTTGCTTTCATGAACTGTCAAGGACTGTTGTGTTTAACAGACATTAATATGTTTGCTCTTTGCAAAGATGCTTTAAGTGCAGGAAGGAACATCTGACAAGCCGCAGCTGTGTAAATGCTGAGGTCTTTAGGTGCAGAGTTGCTTTTAACCAAGATTTCTAACCAAAAATTACACAGGGAGGAGTCCAACACAAACTTGTAACTAAAATGAGACAAAACCACTTTACATAGAGTGTACATTGTTACCAAATGTTGCCACTTGGCACTGTTAAATAATGAAAAATAAAAACTTTGAAATTCCAAATGCTATAATTAACATTTATCCATTTATCAGATGCTTATATAAAATAAAGACTATTCACGTCCAAAATTTCATGTTTAATTCAACATGTTACTTGCTGTTTATTTGTAATTGTTTGTTAAATTGATTGGCAAATTATGAGTGAAATTGTGGTTGCAGTTTATTTTACAGTACGCGTACTAACATGTACGTGTAGTGTACTTACAGTGTATTTATCTAAGAAAGTTCTGGTAATACAAGGTAACTACATGGGGTAGGGTTAGGTTTAGGGGTAGGTTCAGGGTTAGTACCTAGTTATTACATAGTTATTGTGATTACTATAATAAGTACATAGTATGTACATGAGGAACAGGACTGTAAAATAAAGTGCTACCGAAATTGTTTCTACACATTATGTAAATGTATACAACTTAGTAAAAGTACATGCATTAAAAATTAATAAATGATACATTATGATTGTCATATATGTTAGTTATTGCATTAACAAATGCTACTGTATAAAACCTCATGGTAAAGTTTTACCCAAACCTAATTTAACATCAACAACAAACACACTCATACACAATGAAAAATAAGAGATTTTCGAACATAACACCAAAAATGTCTAGTGTTGGGTTTGTTTTCTCACAAAGCCGTGCAATGCATCAGAGCTCTGACAAGACCAAATAGACAACACTCCTTCCGATCATAAGATATACTGTACCTGTGGGGAACCATCTGCTTCTTAAACCTGTCATTGACCACAAAAGAAAAGCCTTGGTTTGCCATAAAGAAAAAAAGAAATCTCTCTGAAGTCTAAACAAAATGTAAAGCCGGCTCACTATGACTGTGCAGCATCTGTCCAGAACATTATTGCATAAACCCGTACTCATGAGCAGAGCACAACAGCTCCACGGCACAGATATTAACATTTCTTTACAGCCAACCAGTGTGTCTTTATACAGAGATCTAACATTGGAGCTCTGCTGGAGTTCTGGCATGGCTGAGGGGACGTATATTTGTCTTCTTTATAGTCTGCGTATAGGAAAGCTGAATGTCGTTGATGTCCTTCCCACTTTTAGCTCCCTAACGGACAAAGTTTACAAGGTCCACAGAGAAACGTGTCCAGCGCTCTGGAGAAGAAAGCAGAGATGTTCCATTTAGACAAAACAGTCTCTTGCTCCAAGTGTCTCTCTTTTGGTCTGGATCGAGACACGCATCTCACATTTTATAGATTTTTTCAAAGAGACTGCTGTAGAAAATTCTCTACTTTAAATGCAGACTGCCGGCTTGATTCAAAAAGGCAAATTTAAGGAGAGAGCAAAATGTTTCTCTCAGCAATCAATTCACTCTAAATTGGCTTACTGGGTGGCCTGACAAAGTCTGAAAGGTTTAGATTAAAAAAAAGAAAAAAAAACGAAAAAAAAAACGCACCATCAATCACTCTTCTCAATATAGCCTTTGTCAAGATAAGCACAGCAACGCCTTTGTGTTCGATTATAATTACAGGGGAATCTATTTCACAAAGCATGATATTTCAGAGAAACAGAAGGCATTTATTAAGCCAGCATGAAAGTGGGATTAATTTAAGGTGTGAAGAGCTTCAGTAATCTATACCCTTTTTTATCTGTTTGCTAAGGTGATACCTTGACAAGATTTGATAGTTGGACATTTATCTGTCTTAGGTTTGGATTTATTCAAGTAGCAGACAGTTTTTATCCAAAGCAACTTACAAATCGAGAACACTGCAAGCAATTTATCATAAGAGAGAGCAACATTTGCAGTACACAGTGGCAGGTTTCAAATGGTTAAGGATTAGTATAAACTACATGCAGATCAGAAATGAAATCAAAAAGGACAAACGTTTTAGAATTTAGAAATAAATTAAATATTTAACAATATCCTTTCAAATTCATTAGCATATTCAAATTAATTTATTTGTTTTAATTAACATTTTAAAAAAGACATTTAAGCTATAAAATAGAATAGAAAAAGAATAGAAAAATATATTTTATATAAACTATATTTAAGAAATGAAAAAGTTTAAATGTAACGTAATATCTATATTTAAATGTATTAACATTTACAATTAAACAAATATATAAATTTATTTTGTTTATTTTAAACAAATGAATGAATGAATAAATAAATAAATAAATAAATAAATAAATACTGAAAATAAGAACAACCATAATAAATCATTTTATTATTAATGTAAAGCAAAAGAGTATAAGACTATTTAAATGTGAAAGGATAACTTTATTAAAAAATATTAATATTATTAAAAAATATCTATTTAAATAGATTAACATTTAAATATATTAAATTACTGAAATATTCATATATTTAAATAAATAAATACAATTAATTAAAATAAGAACTGTTTAAATAAAGACAAAAAAGGGACAATTTTTTTTTTATAAAAAATAAATAAATGCAGAAAAGTAAAGAAAAAGAGAACACACTTTTTAATATAATATAAAAATTTAACATTTATATTTATTCACATATTTACATTTATTTTAATTAAAATGAAAACATAATTTTAATAATTATACTACGAGTTATTTTGCAGCTCTAAATAAATACAATGTATTTACCACTACATTCAAGAGCATGTTCAGAAAAAACGGCATTACCTAAACTGCAGATGAGATCTGGGGCCATAAAGGGCACACAGAGTTCAAGGCTTATTTTAGAAATCGTAGTGGAGCAGTTCAACAAACACACAAGAGAAAACCATCAAAAAGCCAGTGCCTGTAGATCCCAGCGCTCTTTGAATAAATGTTTTTTACTGAAAAAGAGGTTTTGTTTGTCAAAGCTGGCATGCAGGTATTTGGTTTTGCAAATGTGTAGACTGGGGCTCGTTCAGTGATCTGAAAGCTTTGATTCAAAAGCTCAGTCCGACAGGGAGAACTGAGAATATCTGAGTAACCATAAGAATTGCATTTTCAAAACGGTGCCAGCGGACCGTTACTGGAATGAAAAGTGTGTGTCTGTGAGAGACAGACCTCCTTGTTGCCGCTGGGCATAAACGCCATTACCATTGCATTCACTGTGCATATTTAATAAATGGGGTGCTAATTAAAAGGTTTGTGTTCCAGCATTTGTGTGTGTGAGATGGGTGTTAGACACTGAAATTCACACTCATTCTGTAACACAGATGGTGAACCGCCATACGGACACATCTTAAAAATCAATCAGTTAATTAGCTACTAGTCTATGTTACAGGTCATGCCTACAGACGGCTTTGTGAATGTTCTCCAGGAGTTCACTTACAGCCAAAGCTGATCACCAAGCTAAAATATCGATCTTGCCTTTCCATTCCATTAGCCCCAATAGACACCCTTTGGCTTTGACATTCAGCTCTTCAATTACTTACTGAAATCCGCATACTGAATTTACATTGATTATAATACAGGCAAGGGAGTCCTGTAATTAATGCTGGGGGAAGGTGATGGAGTTTGTCAATACTAGTTGGTCTCTATGACTTAGCCCATAAAAAAAAAAAAAATATATATATATATATATATATATATATATATATATATTCTGCTGTAGTCAGAAAGTATATAGGAAATTGTAACCTTGTTTGGCCAATTCATCTTTTCTGAATCATTAAAATATAAGGGTCTGGGACACAGTGTTTTTTTAAATGCTTAGCTTAAAGGTGTGCTATGAATGAACAGTGCTTATAAACAGCGGTTGAGAGTATTCTACTACACTTGAAATGGAGCAATGGCTTTCTTGCAGAAACAGTATTGGATACGTTATAAATGAACAAGTGGGTTATCTCAGCAAGCACCATTATTTAACATGCCAAATGAAGTCAGAGCTGTCCTGTTGTGGTGTGTGGGATAGAAATACTGACCTGTGTGAGAGATGAGCGGGTGTTCAGCTCTATGGCAGGGGGACTCCGGGGCCCGTGTGGCCCCCCGGCAAGGCACTCCTCTGGGCAACAGCAGCAGCAGGCTGTGCACCAGGATGAGGCAGTGGGCCAGGGGCGTTCGCTCCACGGGGGGAGCCATGGGCATCCACGGGACTCTGCTCAGTACTGCTGGGGCAGGAGCATAGGACACTGAGCATCTGCCAAGGAAATCTGCTGAGAAAATGAGAGAATGATTAAATGTGTATGATAAGGTTTGATTGATTTCGCTGGTGAAAATTTATAATAACATTCATAACCTTCATTAATAAGTCATTTAAAAATATATATTATATAACAGATCATTACTCAAAAGACAGGACCTGATGGTAATGACTGGCTGATTGCACTGTGTATCATCCCACTTATTACACAGGAAATAAATACATGGAGATTCAGACTATTTTAATAATATATAATCAATATTCATGAGTTGAAATGTTTTATGTGAGAAGAAAGTGACATAAAAACCATTACATCACAATTACACAGATTATTGGTCATTATGCAAAAAAATATTCTGCAAAATATGAGGACTGACCAATCAGAATCAAGTGTTCCAGGTACCCATTAAATAAAAACTATTTCCATTATTTTTAATTTTTTTTAACTGCTGTAAAAAAATAATAATTCTGAATTCTTTGAATTGAAAGTTCAAAATTACATTTATTTGAAATGAAAATTCTAACATCATAAATATCTTTACTGTCACTTTTTGTCAATTTAATGTGTCCTTACTGAATACTATTTTAAGAATTTTAATAATGTAATAATATTTCCAAATATGCCTTTTTCTACAATGCTTTTACTGTGTTTTTGATTAAATAAATGCAGCCTTGGTGAAAAAGAACCTTCTTTCAAAAACATAAAAAAAAAATCATAATTATTTCAAACTTTTGACCAGCAAAGTTTTTAATAATTGAATTGATGAAAGAAGTGGTGAAAAGAGAGATTTCTAGTGAGAATAAGATGACAAAGTAAAAGAGCATCAGGCAGAGAGTGCAGCCAGATAAAGAAAAAGCAACAGCTGAGGTCCTGCACTCTCATGTTTGACTTCTGACCCCACTTCCAGGAATCAGCACAGGGAGCTGCACTCCAGCTCCTCTGAAGAGCCGTCCATGCACTCTCAGAGAACATACAGCAGAGCGTACACACTCCACAGGGGCCTCTAACACTGCACACATACAGCCAGAAAAACTCCATCTAGTTTTGCACTCCAGAGAAACTTACAATGTTATAGATTGCTTTCAGACTCAAGGGCTGAAGAGCAAGAGCTCTGGCAGTGGTCTGATATTCACCAATAAAGCACATTCTATATATAGCTTTCTTTCTCTTTCTTTTGTCTTTCTTTATTTCTTTTAAGAATTCTTGCACACAACTAGTTAAATATAAACCAGCAATTTTTTTTTACGTTTGCATTTTAAAAACTATACCTATGGCTAAAACTTAAATCACCATAATCTATGACAATATGTATGACATATTCTTGCAAAAAAATAAAAAATACAATAAAAGTAAACAATAAAACCAAATTTAAATTATTATTATTATTATTATTATTATTTTGTCCCTTCGGGTACTCTCACTCATAATAAAGCAGAAGCCCTTGCTCTATATAGGAGCTGACTGCAGGTATGTTGGACAGACTTTTCTCTCCATCATCCCTTCTTTCCTTGGGATAACCTCTCTACACTACCACAGTACAGATGAAATTGAGTCAGTCTGTGAGAAGAGCAGTACAGAACTCGATTAAGCCAAAGTTGCTCTCATCAACAGGGACCACAGGGACTCAGTAACGGACACACTGCAGATCTGAGTGGCCTGTTGATGGGACTGGAGACTCATGTCTGTAGCGTGTGGAAACAGGGTTTTACATCCCTTGTCTTGTTGAAAGCACACAGAGTTTCCTGTCAGTAGATGGAGGACAGAGTGGAGCCACTGCTTTCTACTGTTTTTCAGATTTTCTCTTACGATCAATTCCCATTATGATTTGATATTCAATTACAGTATTATCAAGCACACACACATAAACAACATATCAAATTGCAAAATACCATAAATAAGGAATTGGATTTAGACATATTTCTTTCTTTGAGTGAATGGTAATTTTACAGTCTACACTTGCACAGCATTTAACTCATCATTTCTTTTGATTGTTACTGATGCAAAAAATTATTTGGCATTGCATAACATTTTGTAATGTACTGTAGCTCAATGCAGTGTTTAAACACTGTCCCACCCCCTCATACAAGCAGACGTAATAAGAATCCCATTGGCATGGATAACTAACTCCACAGAGCTTTTTTAAAGTGAGCTTATTTTGAGCTTATTATTAGAGTTGTGGTGCTCATATGGACACAGCAAGTTTGAATCCGGCTTGTAACATCACCTGATTCCATATCAATAAATTCCTGCTCTTTTCCCAATTTACTTGACATAAAATGTGGAAAAATGGAACCTACAAAACTTAACAATTTACCAGCGAGACAACATAATGGCTGGTTGTTAGCAAGGGTGTCATAGACAGGACACAAGCGCTGGATTTCCTTTAATCATAGCTGCACATGACAACATGACATATTCCTGCTATGGTCCAGTGTCTGTCACGCAGGAAATAACAATGTATGTTGACAGTGATGAAACATTTCAGCAGTACCGGACCGGTTAAGTTCTCTCTCACACATACACTGTGGCTTGAATGGCTTCCTGCTAAAACTTCCCGCCTCTAACACAAGAGAAGTAATGGGAGAGCACCGTGGTCAATATGATCTAATTATTCCTACGGAAACAATGGATCACCTGCATATTACAGTTCCTCACATTCATGAATATCTTCAGCAATAAAACAACATTATTATTTCTTGAACCAAAAGTAGAGAAGGAATAAAAGAGACAGCTCACCCAAATAAGGAAATCTCTATCCTCATTTACTCACCCTCACATCATTCTTTCTGGAGCACAGAAGATATATTTTTACACAATGTACTGGTTTAAGGACTGGAGCTTTTAAGCTTCACAAAGGATATGGAAGCACCATAAAAGTAATGTAAAAGTGGTCCATATGACTCTTGCACTGTATTCCAGTTTTTCTGAATGCTATGTAATGGCTTTGATATTATAACAGATAAAAATCTTCTTCTCCATTGTTAACTGTACACTGTAAATAATATTACGTAAAATTTATGGCAAAAAACCGGCAGCTGTGGTTGCCAGAATTATACAGTAAAAAATACGGTAACACTGTTTTTTGTTTAACGGTTTTATACCATAAAAAAAAAAAAAAATATTAAAAAAAATACAGCAGCACCATTCTAGGTTTAATGATTTTACCTTAAATTTACAGTTTAATGCCATAATTTAACCGTAATGATATAATATTAATATACCAACTTATTGAAGTACTGAAACCTGTTTTGTACCTTTGTATTAAACTGGTAACCACCAAAAGCAGGTGGTGATGAGAAAGTCACAATAAAACAAAGCCCATCACAAGCAGCTTTTAAATAAAAAGATACATTTTAATGATACATTTTAAATTAAAATGTATCATTTTACAGAATATTTTTACTTAAAAAAAATGCAGTTTCTTTGAGCTTTCTATCAAATAATTCAGAAAACAAATGTATCAAGGTTTCTACTAAAATATTATACTGCACATCATTATATATACATAGACCACATAGATATAATACATAATATAGACATAATAATATTTCACAATATTTAAGATCAAAGATAATTCTTTTAAACATTTACATTAACTTACATCAACATTAACTATGCTGTCTTTATTTCTAAGGGTGCAGTCACGTTGCAAAGCAAAGAAATCAGGGAAGTCAAACAGTAGAAAAAAAATCACTGAAACAAACAGTGAAAAAAATTATCTTATAACAATTGCCCCTTAAAGGTACAATTTGTAAGATATTTGCAGTAAAATATTCAAAAACCACTAGGCTAGTGTTATATATTTTATCCAGCTGATTACTAACAATATCTCTAATGTTTTCAACTACTTGTAAATCATGAGATAATTCCCATTCTAAACAGTGACATGGGTCAGTGCAGTCACCTGTCAATGACGTTAGTTACCCTTTGTTACCGCCTTTACTGACATAGAAACCACATGACAACCGTGTCATGGACAAATGCGGAAGTAGTGTCTAGCATCCAGCAAACCACTAGCTGGCTTCAAGCAGTTCCTTATTTAATTCTTTTTGCACATTTTATGGTGGATTGTGTTACTTATTTATGGAACATAATAACTGTTTACCGTCTGTCGCTGGTTCTTTCTCCCGTAAACGTAGAAAGAGATGCTGATCTCGCATGGTTTTTAATCGAAAGGTGAGTTGTTTTGATTCGTATCTTTACAGAAAAAGTATGCTATAACGATCAACAAGATTAGTATTATGGGGTGTGACGAGTGGGGCGAGGCCGAGAGCCGTGGGAATGAGGCGAGGCCGGTGGAGTGATTTGAGATGAGCGACACCTGCTCGACCCACCGGTCTCGTCCCACGGAGGAGATGGAAGGATATAAAACTGGAGCGACTACAGTGAAGGACGAGAGAGGACCAGGCCTGGATTTTAGTTGTGTTTTGGTTTTGTTTGTGCGTGGCAGTCGGCCGTGAGGGGCTGCCGCGCTGTTTTGTGATTATGTTATTAAAGCTTTCATTTTGATTGTCCGCCGGTTCCTGCCTCTTTCTTCCCGTGATCATGGAGTTTTTGGTTGCACTTTATTTTACAGTACGTGTACTAACATGTATTTATAGTGTACTTACAGTGTATTTATCTAAGAAAGTTCTGGTAACACAAGGTAACTACATGGGGTAGGGTTAGGTTTAGGGGTAGGTTCAGGGTTAGTACCTAGTTATTACATAGTTATTACATAGTTATTGTAATTACTATAATAAGTACATAGTATGTACATGAGGAACAGGACTGTAAAATAAAGTGCTACCGAGTTTTTGTTACATGGGGCATATATACCAAACGCAGGGCATCACGTCTCTAGACAAGGAGCATCTGATCCAAAGTCTGATCGTGTCTTTGCATTGACTTTGTACGTAATCTACTTGTGCAAATCGTTGAACCCGTGTTTGAAAATTATGACATCAAACACAACATTCACAAAACTTTAACTCATCCGTTAAATTCATGATTTATCTTTCCGTCTGATTGATGGCCGTCAGCGGTTGGGTAGAAGACAACAAATCCCATCATCCCACGCTCCTCCTTAGCGTCATCAAACCACGCGATTGTTATTGTTTTGATAGTGCGCCCTCTCATGGCAGGTCCTACAAACTGTACCTTTAATTTATTCATGCTGCAAGAACTTTTCAGCAATATTGTTTACAATATTGTTAACATTGGTTTACCATGGATTTTTATTGTTGTTTTAAGCAATTCACATTTCTTAGTATTTCTGATTAAAAAGATCCTGTAATGTGGAAAATATGTAGTTGCTTTTTTCTTTTCCTTTTGAACAGCACTGAATGAATCATGGGGGTTTAGAAGAATGTGAATATGAGTAAATGATGACAGTTTTCAATATTAACTATCCTTTTAATAAAGAATGAATGGCTGTATCTGAAAAGAAAAACTGAAAGCTTAAATTTCAAACCAGTTTGAAGGCCAACCAAATTAAAACCTAAAACTGTTACAGATTCAAAAAAAAAAAAAAAAAAAAAAAACTTTTGCCAAATTCTTTCAATAGACTACATTCACACAAGGTCACTGACTAACACAACTATCATTCATTGCCATAGGTGACAGCTCATAATTATCCACTTCAAATGAACACACAGTGTGGCAGATCTAAGTATGTAACAGACTTTCTGTGAGTTTAAATGGGTTTAAGAAATGCTTTTATTTTGACGGGTGTTGTAGTCTACAGGGAAGGAAAGGGAGAGCACGCAGTTCAAGTTCATCAGAGTTGTGTCGCAGATAACGTTTGCAACTTTAAGCACCCCCCGAAAATGCATAAGGTCTGTATATATTTGATAACTGTTTGTTGTAATGACTGTTTTGTGTAATTCACTGTATGTTAATGATAGAGGTTTGAACTAGTCTGTAATTCGCGCTTCTTGTACTTTGTTGGTTTAGCTCTTACGGTGATTCTTGGAGTCTTACGGTGATTTATGAGTGAAAACGGACTCAATAAACTTCATTAACATCAGTAAAGCTTGGGCCATCATTCGGGCGGGGTCTGCTACAGTAAGAGCTTTACCTTCGCTGGTTAAGATCCTCGATGCACGTGCATGCTCACGATGGCAATATGACGGATTGCTGCACGTCGGAATCAGCGTGATGGTCTACGGAGCAGAGTCGCTGTAGTCAACGAGTTCACTATGGAAATGGATACGGACGAACCGGATTCTGAAAGCCTGCTTCAGACGGATATTGAAGGTGAAAAGGATAAAAATGAAGCAGTTAAAAATAAGGATAAAGATAAACCTGAATCTCAGTGTCAAAAGCAAGACAGTAAAGAACTCACTCGACGTTCAGAACGTCCGCATATGCCCACGGAGAAAATGCTTGCTTATCAGAAAGATGAATGCTGTAAGAAAGAAAAAAGATTAAACACTTTGTATGAGCAATGGAAGATAGAAGCTCGTAAAGCAAGACAGAGCTTAAAAACTGACATAACTGATAAACAGCTGGCTGAAATGGCTGACTCTATTGAGGACAAAAAAAATAATATTTTGAAACTCTTCAGTGACATAAGGGAACATGTTACACCTACTGCAGATTTAAGACGTAAAATTGATGCATGTGAAGCTGTGACCAATGACATAATCAAAATAGTGCTTGAAAGAATGGCATTTGTAGATGGCGAATTTGATGCAGAAAGAGAAAGGGGCAGGCTGCGTGAACTTTTAGCACATAGTTATGCTCGCTCTATATATGGTTCCAGTGCTTCAAAAACAAGTGTCAGTAGCCATTCCAGATCCTCTAGTGCAACAAGCAAACGTGCAGATGCTGAAGCAGAACTGGCTGCAAAAGAGGCTGAATATAAGATGATGCAAACAGAAAGGCAACAAAAGGAAAAAATAAGAACTTTAGAAGAGCAACTCAGAAGAGAGTTAGAAACTCAAAAGTTTGAACTGGAACGGCTGCAGGTGGAAAAGGATATAGAGGTTGCTCGAGCCAGAATAAAATCCTATGATGAAGAAATAAAACAAGAGACAAGAAGTCAGTCAATACCGAATGATCATCAAGGGCAGAGAAATGAAATGTTACATCATTGCAGTGTTGTTCAGTCAACACCTCTCAGTGAAGTGTCCCATCTTGCTCAGGCAGTTCAGGACAGCATAGCCATCAACAGGTTACCCATACCCGAGCCTTCAGTGTTCAATGGAGACCCAATTCAGTTTGTGGACTGGAATGCCTCATTTATGTCACTTATAGATAGAAAAGGCATCTCTGCAGCTGATAAACTCTATTATTTGAAAAAGTATGTCAGTGGCTCAGCACACAAATATCTTGAAGGCACCTTTTATCGTAATGATGAAGAAGCGTACAAAGATGCTTGGAACAAGCTTAACCAAAGATACGGGCAGCCATTTGTCATTCAAAGAGCATTCCGTGAAAAGCTGTCAAAGTGGCCAAGAATACCATCCAAAGATGCAGAAGGCCTGAGAACATTTTCAGACTTCTTAAATGCCTGCCTGCAAGCCATACCTCATGTTAAAGGCCTGGAAATATTAAACGACTGTGAAGAGAATCAAAAGCTGGTACAGAAACTTCCTGACTGGGCAGCCTCCAGGTGGAACCGCCAAGTCACAACATCACTTATGGATGGCAAGGAATTTCCAAGCTTTCAAGACTTTGTAAAATTCATGTCAACTGAAGCAGAAATAGTGTGTAATCCTATCACTTCTCTACATGCTCTTCATTCACGCGAGTCACCTCATGAGAGAAGAATCTCAAATGAAACCAAAAGAAACAAGGCGATTGTCTTCAAAACACAAACAACAGAAAACAGTGACAAACAGACAATGGCTAAAGGACAGTTAAAAACACCATGCATGTTGTGTCAAGATGACAGCCATCCACTCTGTAAGTGCCCAGAATTCATGGTAAAGTCTCTGAAAGACAGAAGGTCCTATTTCAAAGACAACAAACTCTGTTTTGGGTGTATGAAACCAGGTCACTGTGCTAAGGATTGTCGGCATCGCCACACATGTGATGTATGCAAACTGCGACATCCCACATGTCTTCATGACTACAACTATGAGAATAACGGAAACAGAAAGCAACCAACGGTAAGCATGGAGCATGCACGTGAGAGTGAGATTACAGATGCCATATCGCTTAATATCACAAGACAAGGTCGTTCAGTCATTACATCAATGATTGTACCTGTGTGGGTGTCGTCCATCAAAAATCCATCCAATGAACAGCTTGTCTATGCTTTGTTAGACACTCAGAGTGACACCACTTTCATTGATGAAGAAGTGAGTAATACACTGCAAGTGGATTCTCAGCCAATAAAACTCAAACTTACCACCATGATGGGAGATAGTATGATAATTAAAAGTAAAAGAGTGTCTGATCTTCGTGTGAGAGGGTACAATTCATCAGTACATATCAATCTGCCTCCAGTATACACCAAGGAGTGTATTCCTGTCAATCGTGATCACATACCAATGCAGGAAACGGCAAAGAACTGGAGTCACTTGAAGGTAATCACAGACGAAATGTCACCTCTTCTCAGCTGTGAAGTAGGTTTACTTATTGGCTACAACTGCCACAGAGTGCTAGCTCCCAGGCAAGTTATACTAGGAAAAGATGATGAACCTTATGCTATTCTAACTGACTTAGGATGGAGTGTTGTGGGCTGCTCCACACCAGGTATCAACGGATCAACATCAGTCAGTCTGTGTCACAGAATAGCCACAATGGAGATTCCAGCTTTGACACCTATGGATGCCATCCGTGTACTCGAGTCGGACTTTAAGGATGTCACAGCGGATGAAAAGACAATTTCTCAGGATGATATTGTGTTCCTAGACAAACTCAAAGAAGGTATAAAGAAAAATGCTCAAGGACATTATGAAATGCCTCTTCCGTTCAAACAACGGCCATACTTACCTGATAACAGAGAGCTTGCCAAGGTCAGACTCAATCATTTGAACAAGAAATTCTGTAGAAACGAGAAATATAAGACAGACTACATTGCTTACATGAATGACATCATTGAAAGAGGTGATGTAGAAACAGTGAATGATGATGGAACTGTTGGCGAAAAGTGGTACATACCTCATCATGGCATCTACCATCCAAAAAAGCCAGACAAGCTACGTGTCGTTTTTGATTGTTCCGCAAAATTCAAAGGCACAAGTCTCAACGAACATTTGTTACCAGGACCAGACATGATAAACAATCTCACCGGAGTCCTTGTTAGGTTCAGAAGGCATCCTATAGCTGTAATATGTGACATCGAAAAAATGTTTCACCAGTTTCATGTCCAGGAAAATGACCGAGATTACCTGCGCTTCTTATGGTGGAAAAACGGAGACACAAATTCAGCGCTTCAAGATTATCGGATGAAAGTGCATCTTTTCGGCGCGGTTTCTTCGCCTGGTTGCGCAAACTATGGACTAAGATATCTAGCCAGTGAGCATAGTCAATCATACCCATTAGCCGCTCAGTTCATCTTAAGAGACTTCTATGTTGATGATGGAGTCACAAGTGTAGAGACGGTGGAAAAGGCCATTCAGCTGGCAAAGGAAGCACGGGAGTTGTGCATAAAGGGAAGTCTTCGACTTCACAAGTTTGTGTCAAATGACAACACTGTTCTGCAGAGCATACCAGCATCAGAACGTGCTGTAAACTTTGAAACAAAGGATCTTACCTTCAATGACATGCCACTTGAAAGAGCGCTGGGAATTCATTGGAACATACAGAGTGATAGCTTTCCTATTCCATATCCCACTAAAAGGTCAACCTACAACACGTCGTGGCATATTGTCAACGGTTGCCTCCATATATGATCCTTTGGGCTTTGTAGCTCCCTATGTTCTCAATGGTAAGAGGATCCTACAAGAAATGTGTCACCAGGGTACAGGCTGGGATGATCCACTTTCCCTTGCTCTTAGCCCATGGTGGGAGAAATGGCAGAATGACTTTGTCAATCTGGAAAAGGTGGACATATCACGATGCTATGTGCCTGCTGATTTCGGTAAAATTGTAAAAACGGAAATACATCATTTCTCTGATGCAAGTACCTGTGGTTATGGTCAGTGTTCTTATCTGAGAGTAATCAATGAGAAGGATGAGATTCATTGCACTTTCCTCATTGGCAAAGCCCGGGTTACTCCTGTAAAGATTACTACAATTCCAAGGTTAGAGTTGACGGCAGCAGTGGTATCAGTCCAAATGAGCAATATGCTCAGAGAAGAGCTTGACCTCACCAATGTCAATGAATTCTTTTGGACTGACTCAAAGGTGGTCTTGGGTTACATCAATAACGACGCCCGTCATTTTCATACATTTGTATCCAACAGAGTCCAAAAAATACGCCAAAGCACAGCACCCAAACAATGGCTATACGTCCCAACAGATGATAACCCAGCAGACAATGCTTCAAGAGGAAGAACAATAAATGAATTGCTCTCGTCCAACTGGTTCTCAGGTCCTTCATTCCTGTAGAAGAAAGAAATAGAGACCTCAAATGTTGTACCGGAGCTTCCAATAGGAGATCCAGAAGTTAAAAAGATCCAGACGTTTCAAACAGAAACCACAGAAAGTAAAGATCTTGTAGACCATTTGTCAAAGTTCTCATCTTGGTCTAATGCTGTCAAAGCTATTGCACGCCTTGTGAGACGGATTAAGAAGGATAAAACGAATGCGCCAGCTTCTGTAGGTGAACAGGAACATGCAAAAGGCTTGATTCTAAAAGGAGTTCAAAAACAAGCATATCAGAAAGAAATGGATGTCCTGAGTCAAGGAAAACAACTTCCAGGTTATAATAAACTTCATCACCTGGACGCCTTCATAGACCTTCATGGTATGATCAAGGTGGGAGGAAGACTTATCCACTCATCATGCACTCACTCGTTCAAGCACCCACTGATCCTTCCTAAAGATCATCATGTAACAAAGTTGATTATTGCACACTATCATGAAAGTGTAAAGCATCAAGGAAAGGGTTTCACAATTAATGCAATCAGATCTTCCGGCTATTGGATACCTGGAATAAACAGAGCTGTCACATCTTACATTCGCAACTGTGTACCTTGTAGAAGGTTGAGAAAACCTGTGGAAGGCCAGCGGATGAGTGATCTTCCCACAGAACGTGTAGAGCCTTCCCCACCGTTTGTGTATTGTGGTATGGATTGCTTTGGTCCATTCATGACTAAAGAAGGAAGAAAACAGCACAAAAGGTATGGTCTGCTTCTAACTTGCTTTTGTTCAAGAGCCATTCATATAGAAATGTTAGAAGATATGTCCACAGATGCTTTCATCAACAGTTTGCGATGCTTTATTGCAATTCGAGGCACAGTACGGCAGATCAGATGTGACCAAGGTACCAATTTCGATGGCGCAAAAAACGAACTGAACTCAGCATTACAGCAGCTTGACCCAGAAAGGCTCACCGCTTTCCTTGCAGATAAACAGTGTGATTTTGTAATGAATCCCCCTCATTCCAGTCATGCAGGTGGTGTATGGGAGCGTCAAATCAAAACTGTACGGAGTGTTCTTAATGCTACAGTTTCCCTCTCATCAGGCAGGCTTAACGATGCTTCACTGCGCACTTTATTTTATGAAGCCATGGCGATAGTCAACAGTCGCCCCCTTACAGTGGATAACCTGAACGACCCCAAGAGCTTAGAACCACTCACACCTAACCATCTGATTACCATGAAAGCCACCACGGTCCTACCACCACCAGGAAAGTTCATAAGAGAAGACATCTACGGGAGAAAGAGATGGAGACAGGTGCAGTACCTTACTGAACAGTTTTGGAGTAGATGGAAAAAAGAGTATCTCCACAACATCACGGCTAGACAATGCTGGCATGCTCCAAAAAGGAATTTGCAGATTGGTGATGTGGTCATGGATACAGATGAGAACCTTCCAAGAAATGAGTGGAGACTAGGACGAGTCATAGACACTGTAACTAGCCAAGATGGACTAGTAAGGAAAGTCACAATAGCACTCGGTGACAAAAAACTAAACAAAAAAGGAGAACGGGTAAACAAGGTCTCAGTCGTAGAGAGACCAGCTCAGAAGTTGGTCTTATTATTGGAAGCGGAGTGAACAAATCTTCAAAAGGACTTTGCTTTACACACATGCACACAAAATGGTTATTATAAGTTAAAATTACTTATGTTTGAAAATTATGCATGTCAAAATAACATTTATAATTTGGTGGGAGTGTAACAGACTTTCTGTGAGTTTAAATGGGTTTAAGAAATGCATTATCTGTCTTACTAAAGAGGGACTTTTATTTTGACGGGTGTTGTAGTCTACAGGGAAGGAAAGGGAGAGCACGCAGTTCAAGTTCATCAGAGTTGTGTCGCAGATAACGTTTGCAACTTTAAGCACCCCCCGAAAATGCATAAGGTCTGTATATATTTGATAACTGTTTGTTGTAATGACTGTTTTGTGTAATTCACTGTATGTTAATGATAGAGGTTTGAACTAGTCTGTAATTCGCGCTTCTTGTACTTTGTTGGTTTAGCTCTTACGGTGATTCTTGGAGTCTTACGGTGATTTATGAGTGAAAACGGACTCAATAAACTTCATTAACATCAGTAAAGCTTGGGCCATCATTCGGGCGGGGTCTGCTACAAAGTATGTGGTCTTTACTACACATACATGTTGTGTTCTTCTCCAGAATGCTCTTAATGTTGGAGTTCAAACCCACTTGTGGAGAAACACATATCGCACCATCCTGACGCTGTGTCTTCTTGTTACAGAGCAGACAAGTCACAAATGCTATAAAACACCAGAGTTTACCCAAGGAAAAACAATAATGGAACATGACGGGAAATAGAAGTTTCCTACACAATGGATCGACAACAAGGAAACACAAAACGGCACAGTCACAGACAGCTTTTATTTCCTCTGTAGATCAATTTCAATATCTCATCTCTGTCTTTCAATCCGCCATTCCTGATGTCTCCACTAAAATTGATATTTTTTTACCAACACCCCTGAGGAAACTGCATGAGCAGGCATTAGCAACATCTGGTCCAGAAAAAGGCAAAGTGCAGGTCGTCTGTTACAGGCTGCCTCAAGGCGTCAATACACACAAATCATAAATAAAGGGCATTTTCATACGAGGCTCAGTCATGCTATGTGAATTGGCCCTCTCCATCTAGAGAAACATCCTAATTGGCCATCCCTGTTTTAATTGACGTCAATGCAAGGATTGCCTACTGTAAGTGATGGGAAATGCTCATTCATGAGCTGTGACGTCCAGACAGGTGACATGAGTTATTCTCAGCTGGTGATTGTGAATGCGCTCACTCACATAGACATATTTTAGATTTTTAGCATACCTGTCCACATTACAGATTATTCCCAGCAAATATAGAGAGGAAGAGGGTCCCTGATCAACATTTAAAGCTACTAACCACCATTTTAACACACTGTATATGTGAAGCAAAAGTGAGCAAATAGATATATTAGCATTATCCTGCTTATTGGCTATCAAGGCCTTCAAAAAAATATTTTTGAGGCTCTCAAAAAATATTTGAAATGCATTTAAAAGATTCAATGACTCTTCCATAAGAGTTTACAAAAGTGAATAAAAATAAATAAATAAAAAAAATCACACCTGATTACCTTATTCAGAAAGACATCAATAATAACTTCAAATCAAATAATGAATTCTACCAAATAAAAGAAAACAATTCATCATACTGATTATCCAACTACCACAGTGAAACATTTTAATAACATCAAAAATGTTATTTTAAAATAATAAATAACTACATTTAAAAATAACTTAACACTGAACAAAAGACTACACAGTGAACTTTATGAATTTAGCTATTTATAACTTTAATTATATGCACTATTATGAATATAATTTAAGAAATAGAACTTGTCATGGGTAACAAGTTACATGATTAGATAATTAGATTAGTTAGATAACTTACATTCAATTTTATTGTCACTGCACATGTAGGTACAAGGCAACGAAATGCAGTTAGCATCTAACCAGAAGTGAAATAAGCAGTAAATACAGAATATATAAGGTCTACAATATGTACAATAACTATACAGATAAGTATTATGGACATAATTTACCGATGTTAAATACTATCAGCATGATATACAGATAGGTGTACTATGAACATACTATGCAGATTATATAAAAGTATGTACACTGTAGGCAGAACTATGAACATAATTTACACTATTGCAATGGACAGTAAAGTGCATAGAAAATATTTCAGTGTGCAAGTGGATTACTCAGGATTCTGGATGAACAGACAGTAGTGCAAGTAATAACACGTTACTGTTTTTTGCTTGTTGTAAAAAAAAAAAAAAAAACAGATGCAGTGATGAGGAGGGGTGATGAGTCTGTGTGTGTGTGGGGGGGGGGGGTGTTGAGGGGTGTCAGAGGGCAGAGTTCAGTAAGGAGACAGCTGTAGGGAAAAAGCTGTTCCTGAATCTGTTGATCCTTGCCTGGAGGCTCCTGAAGCTCCTCCCGGAGGGCAGGAGGTTAAACAGTCTGTGGCCAGGGTGAGGGGAGTCCTTAAGAATGTGTGAGCTCGACGTAGACAGCGTTTCCATTAGATATCCTCAATAGCAGGAAGTGTTGTTGCTGTGATGCGTTGGGCAGTTTTCACCACAATCTGCAGTGCTTTGCAGTCAGCCACTGAGCAGTTCCCAAACCAGACTGTGATGCAACTGGTCAGGATGCTCTCGATCGCACACCGGCAGAAGTTCACCAGGATGGCTAAAGACAGTTGGTTCTTCTTCAGTGTCCTGATGAAGAATAGGTGCTGGTGAGCCTTCTTGATCAGGCTGGAGGTGTTTGTAGTCGATGACAGGTCCTCTGAGATGGTCGTTCCCAGGAACTTGAAGCTGGAGACACGTTCAACAGCCATCCCGTTAATGTGGATGGGGTCATGCGTGTTTCCATTCTTCTTCCTGAAGTCCACAATGAGCTTCTTTGTCTTGCTGGTGTTAAGGAGCAGGTTATTGTCAGCACATCATGTGGCCAGGTGCTACACCTCCTCCCTGTAGGCAGTCTCATCGTTGTCTGTGATGAGGCCAATCACCGTGGTGTCGTCTGCAAACTTAATGATGGAGCTGGATCCATGCACAGGCCTGCATCCTCTCTGCTCTTATTTTCACGTTAGGCAAATTGGTGTGGGTCCAGTGTGGGTGAGAGGCAGTCCTTGAGGTGTGCCAGAACCAGTCACTTGAAGCATTTATTATGATGGGTGTGAGTGCTACAGGGCGGTAGTCATTTAAACACATTGGGGAGGAGTGTTTTGGTATTGGCACGATGGACTAGGACTCAAAACATGTAGGCACAGTTGCTTGGGTGAATAATTTAATTTAAACAAAAATAAAATTAAAATGCTCAGACTATAATGGTTTGGTGCATGAAGTAATGAATGAGGATGAAGATAAAGATAGTAATACAAAGTCCTTAATAATCCATAGAGTGACGGCATCCCTACATAACCATTAATAATAACCAAGAAACGAGAACACAAGAGACAGGAACTAATATAGGGCAGATAATGAGGGGCAGACAGGTGAGCACAATGAGGCGATTAACTAATAATGAGAACAGGAACTACCAAATATGGAAACAGAGGGAGAAACCACAATCAACAGTCCACAGGGGTGTGACAGTAACCTCTTGTGTTACACTGTTGTCTTTATATTTATTTATTATTCATGTATGTATTTTACATGAAGGTTGTAATAGAGAAGAATAAATGTATGAAGATACAAATAATGACTGTGCTGTACAGCAAGCCAATTTGTTATTATAATCTTTGTGATTTTCTCCTGGAATTTGTAAGTGACGAAGAGGCAAACCTGAACATAAAAAACAAGTGTTAGATGGTTGAGCAAATAACTATCACAGCAGTTTCCCAGGAGCAGCGTGTGCATGTCAGTCAGTAAACATTTACTGCTTTTCAATGTGAGAATGGAATTTTCCGCTAGCAACCTCTTTATCCTCTCCTGATATATTTCTCAGCCAGACAGAACCATTTCCATCTCAAATCTAATGCTGCGTTGGGGTCCAGTGCGCTCTCAATCTGTTAAACCAGCGGTTCTCAATTCCAGTCCTCACGCCCCCCACCTCTGCATATTTTAAATGTGTCTCTCTGATTCAGATAATAAGCTCGTTAGAAGTGAGCTCCATGCATGAACTGTGTTCCCACTGACATGGTCCCTACACAGTGTTCATTGCTCCCTACTCCCTGAGCAGGGGAAATCTGTTGAAGTTTACTGCACTTTGGAACATTCATTCATGGATTTGTGCTGTGCAACATCTTCACACACGGACAAGTGTGACATTATATACTTCTGGAAATAAATATTTTCAATTCACATCTCGCACACTTCAATGCACTTTGAATGGAAAGCATACGTTTGTTTCAAACTGGAATCATTGTGGAATATCCTGCGATGTCCACATCATAGTGCAGTGCACTTACATTCAAATAGAACAAATGTCTGAAGCCATAAGAAAAACAGGACTGGAATTGAGGACCATTGTGTTAAACCAACACTATTTTAACAGATTGCACATCTGAGCACACAACATCTGTCAACTATCGGACAACAGCCAACTGCTTATCTTAAAATGTTACATGCTGATCTGTTTAAGTCCATATTACACACAAAAAAAGAAGAAAATACATAATACATACACAAACACAGACACACACACACACACACATACAAAAAAAAACCTCCTTTCTCCCACACTTTGACAGCCAACAAATGGATGAAATTGATGGAGGGCTTTGCTGGAACTGGATTCAACTTGTCAGGGGTAGGCAGCCACAATTGCAGGCTAACGAAAACAATACTACTTAAAGACTGACATATTGAGGGCTATGTTCAGTGCAATAGCTTTTGAGCTGTTAAAGAGTAGTTTTGGGCTGGTTGGCCACATACAAAGTCAGATTTAAATCTGGGACAGCATACCCAGCAATTTCATCCCGTCACACCCTGACTCTCCCAAGGTATCCACAGCCTTTATTTTTAACTGTCTGTTTCTCTACACAGCCTCTGATGGAACTAGCACTGACTATTCTTAGATATATAACAGACAAAGCTTTTTTGATGCTGAAAGCAAGACATAGCTCTGTAGTTATCTGGCTCTCTTCAAGAGTAATGACCCCTGAGCCAGCCCGTTATCACAAGGTCATTGAAACACACACATGAAGCATTTTCAAAAGCAAGAAGAAGAGCCTGAGGCTCATAAACATTAAAACAAGAGGTATTTGATAAGGTGCATTTAACCTGAGCCTTAAAACCACAAATCTAGGCCAAGGTTGAGTTTTCACCTTGTTTGCATAACATTCCCCCATGCAGAACTACGGGACTATTGACTTCGGAGTCATTTTAAAGAAATATTTCACTCGAAAATGACAAATTGCTGAACATTTTTCAAACATGTAGATATGTAGAAATGTAGCATTACATCACTCGCTCACCAATGGATCCTCTGCTGAATGGGTGCCGTCAGAATGAGAGTCCAAACAGCTGATTGATTAATTTGCTCCACTGAAAAAGTCAACACATCAAAAACCATTGACATATTTGTTCAAAACTGTTTTCACTCATTAAAGGTGCTTGATCTGTGCATATTTCTCTCATAATTCAAATGTGACAACTTTTTTTTTTTTTTTACTGGACAGAGCAATTCCTATGGATGGAGCTCTTCTATTTTAACTGGAAGCAACAGTTTGAAGTTAACAATGTTTTAATGATGGATTTGGTTATTAAAAACACAAAGCTTTACGAGACATTAATTGACTGACTGGAGTTGTGTGGTTCACTTGTGGATTATTGTGATGTCTTTATCAGCTGTTTGCACTCTCATTCTGACGGCACCCATTCAGTGCAGTGGATCCATTGCTGAGCAACTGATTTGGAGATACATTTCTCCAAAAGTGTTCAGAGGTAGAAACAAACTCATCTACATATTGGATGGCCAGATAGTGAAAACATTTTCAGCAAATTTTCATTTTTTGGTGAACTAGTCCTTTAACTGCAATGGTGCAAGCATCACACTCTACTATCTGTTTTTATTTTTTTATTCCACATGATTAAACATATAAATCATCAGTACATATGGCAAACAAGGCTTTTAAGAGCAATACCAACACACTAGGCAAGATCAAGGTTCCCTGTGTGCGCTACTATCTTCTCTTGCTGTATGTTTATCTCTGTGTGAAACTATCATTGTCAGATAAAGTCATCATCCTGTGCTGCAGAATCCCTCCCAGAAGAGAACATGAGCAGTGCTACAGAACAGGAGGAAGCAACATCGAGCTCTCACTGTGAAAGCCTGTGAGTTGACAGCAGACCTTGCTGAAAAAAAAACAGTATCATAAAAGAGTGAGACGTTACAACGATCAAAAATAAATGTTTTTGATTACTTATTTTGCTTTATATTTTCCTTATAAATATTGCTGTTGAAAAGGTTTAGATTTTTTTTTAATGAAAGTAATTATTTTGTTTAGTAAGGATTTATTTAGATTAAAAATAATATTAAAGACATTTTATAATGTTAAAAAAATTTATATTTTTATTTCAGAAATGTTGTCCTTTGAATTTCTATTCATCAAAAAATTCTGGGGAAAAAAAGTTTCCAGAAAAATAGTAATCAGTTTAACTGTTTTCAACAATGATGTTTCTTAAGCACCAAATCAATGTATTAGTGGTTTTCTGAAAGATCATGTGAAACTGAAGACTGGATATTGTTAGCATAATGATAAGAAATCAACATTATGTTGGATGTGTGTGTACACTTACATACATACATATACATACATACATACACACACACACACACATATATATATATATATATATCAAATTGCCTTTTAAAATGACTGTGCTATTTAACTTTAACAAACCTAAAACCTACATTTTTCTTTCCCTTGACTGCAGTATGAAAACCCTTTTAAAGGCCCGTTCACACCAAGAACGATAACTATAAGGATAACTATAAAGATAACGATATTAGTGTCCACACCAGCGAACGATATCGTCTGTTTATTCTGAGCGTACGTGCGACTGCCGCTTTAAATCCTTGAGCTCATTACAGCAAGATGGATTCTGATTGGATGTCAATGTTTGTATCGTGCATCAGCTGGAAAAAAATCGTTCTGGAAATGATTCCAACGATACCGTTTCTCTATGCCTTTATCGTTATAGTTGTAGTGTGGACTCTGCTATTCTTTAATACTGAGAACGATTTTTAGAACTATATCTTTATCGTTATCTTTATAGTTATCGTGCTTGGTGTGAACGGGCCTTTAGTCTCTGTTGCAATTGAAGACAATTACTCTTCTTTTCATCCTAGAAAAAGACCCTCAAGTGTCTCCCCTAAAGTTTTAGAAGAGATCTCAAAAATACTGCGACCAAATACCTCAGTTGTTTCATTTATCCTCATTTAACATGTTAAATCAAGTTTATCACTGCAAAAGTCTCATGTGTTGTGAAAGGATAACCTCTGAGATGCAACTAGGTTGTTTTGTCACAAAGCCTTATTGACTTTAACTCATAACGCAAACCACTTTTAGTTGACAGTATTGAGATATTTTCCACATGCTCTACAAAGCTTTGGTTTTTGGAGACATTTAAATGCCAGAGCGTGACACAGGCAGTGAGCATCCACCACATCACAGGAGCCTTTTTAAGACATGAACCTTCACAGGCTCTTAAAAGAGATGACAAGCAAAATCAAATGTTCTCCTAAGTTGTAGAATCCTGTTTAAACCAGACACTGAAATGCACAGACTGACTGACATTTCAGGTGTCCTACTGTTGATGCCAATTGCTACGTATGCTTAAAGTGACACAAAACTCCCTATGTGATTTAAATTAACCCGTCATATACCCCCATGCATACACAAATACACACACCTCTGGAGGTGCAGTGATAAGGCCCATAATACCTGTCGCTCTGAACATTTGACATTTTTAGAGGTTTAATTACACGCTTGGCCTCCAAGAGTTGGGCAAAAACTGAAGCAAATTACACTATCACTATCCCCAGCTGCATGTCAGCTTTGTACTACTGAAGCCCTTCAGCAGTTGAAAGCAATCACCTTTATGAATAAATAGGGTTCACCCTCATGAGTGAACCGTAAAGGCGCGTGTCTATTCTGGGTTCACTTACAGGCAAGATTTGACATTTGGGTGGGCCTCAAAAAATGAAAGGGGCTATTGTTTAATATAAAATTATAACTGATAACTGAAATGAAAAGCTATTTTGTTATGTTTTGCTCATTGGATTGGATGGATAGTTATTGTCTTCAATTATAGTTGACTGTGATTTTTTTTTTTTTTTTTTTCATGTTTTACACAACTGGTCTGGCCCACCAATAGAAATTTACCAGTTTTAAAACAGATAATAAAACAGATACAACAGGTCAAAAAGTTGTGGTCAGTACGAGTTTTTTTTTTTATTCTTGAAAGAAATTAATACTTTTATTGAGTATGGGTGGATTAAATTAATGATTTTTTTTTATGTTAAGTCTTTTACATTATTACACAAAATTTCTACTAAAAGACACAGTTTTATTGAATTTCATATTTTCATTTTCCATAAAAGGCTGCATTTATTTGCAGCAAACTGCATTAAAAAAATAAAAACAACAATAATTTTTTTTTTTAATTTTCAACAACAACAACACATTTTCCAATTTAAAATAACTGTTTTCTATTTTAAAACAATTTTAAACAAGTAATTTATTCATGTGGTGGCAAAGCTAAATTTTCAGCAGAATTTTTCATGATCCTTCATCATTCTAATATGCTGATTTGGTGCTTAAGAAGCATATACTATTATAATCAATGTTAAAAACAGTGCTGTGCTTAATAATTTTGTGGAATCCAGGATACATTTTTTATATAGTTCAAAATAACATTTATTTGAAATAGGGTTTTCTGTAACATTGTAAATGTCTTTAATTTTTGATCAATTTAATGTGTCCTTGCTGTATAAAAGTATTGTAAAAAGTCCTACAGGAACTTGAACCATAGTGCATGATTTTAATTTGAAATAGTAAGCTTTCATAAAGTAGGAGGTTACATCTTTAGCCAGTTGCCAACTGTGACACAACTACTCATCAAAACATTCACACACATGTCCAGACGGAAAACGAGGGTGTGAGTGTATATCAGGTTAGAAGTACATGCTGTCGTGGCACAAAGATAATAACAAGAGAACCACTTTATCTGCTCTATAATTAAATACCAACAAACTGATGCAGGAATAAAGGAAAAGACAGACTCTTGATCGGCAAGATGTTTTTTTTGTTGTTTTTTTGATGAAGTTCTCAGTTATGCAAAGAATGTGAATGTAAATAATTACACGGCTCCAGTGGGACCAATTAATCTCACGTGCGGGGTGTAATTTGTCCCATAAAAAGACGACGAAGGAAATGCAAGCAGACACAATGTCGGCTGTGAGCTGGTGCGAATGAAAGAATGAATGAAAGAGAAAAGGAGGAAGACAAAGTGATGTAGCCCAGCTTTGAATGACATGATATAGCCCTAACGTTTTGACAGGACAGAGCATGTCATACAGCTGCAGGCATAACTGAGGCATGCGTTGAGTTCATTAGATTATAGAAAGTTCCTTTAGTGACTCCATGCCCCATCTAGAACAGCCAGACACCCATAGTGCTGTCAGCACAAACCAACACACTTTCCTCTTCCTCCAAGCAATTTGCTTATCATATTTTAACACCAATATGAAGACAGACATCAACACATCAACAACTGGAAATTGGGGGAGGATGAGGAGAAAAAATGATAGCTTCAGGGATAGATTACCCAAATATTACATTTCTGTCATAATTTACTCACCCTTGTGTCGTTCCAAACTTGTTCAACTTTCTTTCTCTAAACAAAAAAGAAGATGTTTCTAAGAACATTACTCTCATTTTTTTAATACATACAATAAAAAGTCAATAGGGACCAAATGCTGTTTTGAACCCCACTGACCTTCACTGTATGGACAAAAATATTTGTAACATTTTTCAAGATTTTTCAAGTATTTTTTGTGTTCAACAGAAGAAAATCTGAAACACTAAGGGGGTGAGTAAACTTGTATGATGAACTAATGTTTACTATAAACCTAATTCCTACTGACCTGCATTCTGTTGTCTCTGGAGACACAAAATGTGGGGCAAAGTAAAGAAAAATGCATGTGAGAAATATATCTCTCCTCTGATGAGTAGCTTTTGCCTTTAAAGACACTGCCTAATAAGCTCATTAACATCTTAGAGAGAAAAAAAAATAAAATCTGATGGTGTACACCACATTGAAATGCAGCACATTATTAAAACAACATGAATTTTAATGTAGATCTAAACCAATTAAGGTATTAAGGAGACTTTATGAGATGCACAATCCCCATGGATTCACTTTCAAGCTCCAAAACATGCATTCAATTCTCCAAAGACTCCATTAGGAATATAGAAAACATTAACTACCGGGTCTCATGGCATAAATGTACCTGGGTGCACTTTTTAGAGATATTCGAAATATGTACAAATAAGTATATCACTGCAGTTTCCAAAATAAATGAACACCATGGGCAGTAAAACGGACACCTTTTATTCCTTTTCACAAAAAATTACAGAGTTTCGATTAATAAAGCGTAATTTTCACATAACTACTTTAAGAAAATCAGGTTATGACTTCAAAACAATATTAATATGCTGGGAGATTTTAAAACTGATGCTTTTAAACATTAGCATCGCACATATCCGGCTTCATTTCTATGAGCTTTCATAGGTTTGATCGGTAGCTCACGATGTACGGAGACAGACTTAATAGGCGAGGAGCTCTGGTTGGAATCGCTTCGACAAAGCAGTTCAAATCTGCATATTAGGAAGTTGAAATGGCATAGTTGCATCAGCAAATGCGTTTTTTATTTATTATTATTTCTTTTCTTTATTTATCAGTTTCGCATTTGTTAACACTATCGGGTAGGTTTAGGGTTGGGTATTTCAACAAGAGAGCATTTAACTTTTAGTGACAGTCCCTGGATATTTAATTTCTGAACCACCGCAATACGTACCAGAAGCAACATAATAAGAACAGCAATACGTAGCTATTTCAATGTAATATAAAGGAAATTAAAACTATCAGCACAGTAGGAGAATATTCATACAAAATAAACAATGCATTACCTGCAGGATTACTCACAGATCTTTAGGTTCTAATAATTCATTATAGAGAGAAAAGAGAAGGTTACGAAAATCAAGCGTGTATTGTTAATAGGTTTGCTGATGTTTTGCTATACTTGCATTGGAATGCAATTACAAAACAAACCTCTCTCTTTCTTCCTCTCTCTCACTGGTCTGACAAATCTGGCAATATTCCAAATACTACCGTCTGGACATTAGACAATGAAGTTTAAACAATAAAGTTTAACTGGGGACGTATGCTCTTTCCTGCAGACCTCGTTAGAGTAATTGAAATATGGCGGCCCAGCAGGCTAATTAGATAGTATATGAGCAGTCAAATCCAGGCATGAGATGAAATGTTCCACAAGAGGTTCTGGAACATAATACAGGTAGAGATTGGCAGTTTATTGCTATTCTGAGCAGTTTCACTATGGTTGTCCAAAATCATCATTTTGGAAGTATGTCATTGAAAGCTATTTTTGAATTAATATTATCCATAACTTTTGCAATAGGAGGAAGGAGGAGTTCAAGAACATTTTTTTTTTACTTAAGGCAAAAAAAAAATAAAAAAATAAAAATAAATAAATGAGAATGTTTTTAAAGGTATGAGCCTTGAGTGATAATGTACTTTAAAGGTCATCATTAGCATCACCAAAGGGAATAGCAAAAAAACCTGCATTCAAACACGCTTCTAAAAGACTCTGCCATTGGTTGGATAATCAGAAAGCTCCATCCCAAACTCACACCATTGGTTGAGCCAGCTTTGCTATGTGGAATGGGATGCTAAAAACCAGGAGCATGTTCAAGTTCAAAAGGGTGCGCAACGTTTTGCTACGGTTTCCGGGTTGAACCTCATGTTTCCTGGAAACGGCGTGCAACGGTGTGCAACAGGGTTTGAGATGTGTTTTCTCTTGTTTGGTGGGTGTGTCAGAACTGCAGTCCAATCAGCAGCAACATGTATATAAAGCATGCGGTATTAAAGTGAACTCGCACAATGGCTTCAAGGAAAATAATGTACAAATGTGTTCGTTGCAGCTCGGTATACGCAACAACTGAGGATCTTAGAAGACATGTTTGTCGTAAGTTTTAATGTAAAAATATAGGATATCAACATAATGATGTAGTTGTTTATATTTTTAGCTTCATTGCAAGTGTATGACATTTGGTTTAGAAATAAACAATGGTAATTAAGTGTTTTTCCTAAAAATGAGAAAGAAAATACAGGGTATTAAAACCGTATGAACTACAAATAAAGTCAGTATGTGAGGCTAAATAGATGTGTTTTATGTCTGCTTCTTGTTGGTCAAATAGGGAAAATTACGCATGTAAATTCAAAGTGAGAATTAGAATAGACCCTATACTTAAACTCTTTTTTTTCCTTCTTGGACAACCAACCAATCACAGTCTTCAAAAGATTGTGTCTTACATAGCAACAGGGTCAACCCCGCCTCATCACTAAGATGAAAGTTTTTGTCTTTTCCTTACTCAGAGTTGCTCTCAGATCGGTCCCTTAAGCTAAGACTCCAACGTAAAAGTTTTTAAGCTAAATTAAGAGTTTTCTGAGAGGATTCTTAGAATCTTAAGGAATACGGGCCCAGATCAAACCAAACCTAAAGAAACCAATTTTCAGGAAAATCAACCAATGAATGGCTTATATATTATAATCTTTAATAAGGGAACATATTAAAATAGAAAATTTAACACAAAAATGAATATAAAAAAAGTATTAAAGGCAATGACAAATTTCTGTGGTATCCAGAAATACTGCTTTACCATATGCTTAAAACTATTTACTTTTCCCATTTCCAGCAAAGTACATTTGTAGTCTTAGTGCACTGATGTAGTATGCAAATTAGGATACAGCCTATGACTTCCAATTGGCGCCGACAGCCTTAGAGCTAATTTCAGACAGTGTCAGGTGAATTTAAAAAATCCACATAAGCTGTATAAAACCCTCAGAATTGGTTCTTCCTGTATGATTCATAGACCTTAGTCAGGGTAGCGCCATATTTAATTTTCAAATGAAAATGAGGCTGTGAGGGATAGAAGTACAGTGTGTTCAATGGACTGTACTGTTGTTTAACAACCTATTTTTCAGCTGATGAAACATCTTTCTGAAAAAACATTTTAGCAGACAAAAGCACCATAAATAAAAGTACAAGACCTTTATATAGTGCGTCTCATTGTGAAGACTGTAAGTCTATATCCCACAGCATTGTTTTCATCCACATAAAACTCAATATAGCATCTAACCTGGTTAAGAATCTACAGGATTTTTTGCTCATTAAAAGGTCCTGAGCAGAAGAATGTGAGAATGTTTTTTTTAAAGTATGAAACTAAAGGTTAGGGGATAAAATGTACTTTAAAAGGTCCTCTTTAGCATCACCAAATGCAATAACAACAACAAGAGCAATAATAAAAGAATCTACTTAAACAAGCTTCAAGACTTCACTACCATTGGTTGGATAAACAGAAAGCTCCGCCCCAAACTCACACCATTGGTAGAGTAGGTGTTGCTATGTGGTTAGGATGCTAAATGCATCAGAAGAAACCAAACCTAAACAGACCACTTTTCAATTCAATTTCCATTAAATGTAATACAATTTAATTCATGTTTATTTGTAAAGCGCTTTTCACATTTGCAAAGCAGCTTTACAGAAAATTTGGTAGTTTCGTATATTCAGGACATCCAACTCATAGCATAAGCTGGAATAAGATAAAACATAAAAAAAAAAAAAAACTAAACACATGAATACACACAATAATTCATTTAGTCGACATGCATTGTAAATGCAAACAGTAGCTGAGAAAGACTGAGAGTTCAGAGAATCTTTATTGTCTATCAGCAATGATATACATTTTTAAAAGGCTCTCATAAAATACAACATAACACATACATACACGGTTCATCTTAAAACAAACATTTTAGAATTAAAGAACAACCCACACACAATCACTTAACCTTGTTTAAAATAGTTACTGCACTGGGCACAAAATAATTCCTGTAAGCAACCTGATGGAAGTTCCTGAAAAGCATCAAAAAGCGGATGTGTGTAATCTGTAATAATACAAGCTGCTTTCCTCTTAACTGCCACATCATAAAGATTTGAAAGCTGAAGCTGCGAGACCCCAGTAATCTTTGATGCCTGCTTAAAAATTCTTGATAATTTTTCCGTATTTCCAGCTGAAAGTAGACTATACCGATATATCGATACACTGTAGTCATGATATCCTGTTTAACATAAAAAAAAAATCAGCGGTCTCAGAAGAAATAAACGCTGATTAACTTTCTTACAGATACCATTCACATGTGCAAAAGACAGTTGACTGTCAATCCCAGTGCTCAAATACATAAAGGATTCAGCCTGTTCCACTTACTGCCCCCCTAACCTAAGTTGTTCATAAAGTGAAGAATACATTTTGAGTGGATGAACCCCCCCACAACACAACTCTTTGGTCTTGTTTATGTTCAGTTTTAGGGAACTGTCATGGAACCAACCAACCATGGATTCAACAAATTACCAATAGGAAGTGAAGAGGAGTGACATTCAGCCAAGTATGGTGACCCATACTCAGAATTTGTGCTCTGCATTTAACCCATCCGAAGTGCACACACACAGAGCAGTGAACACACACACACACTGTGAGCACACACCCGGAGCAGTGGGGTGCACTGTATATGACCAGGGACTGATTGACTGTATTATCACACATACAAAACTATGTGTACCCCATCTCCAGTGATGATAGTACATACTGTACGCTGTGTTGACAGCCCTAGAGCTTAGTTTGATTCAGTCGAATTACTAAACTCCATATAATCGGTGTTAAACCCTCAGAACTGGTGCTTCCTGTCTGCTTCATTAAGTATCTACAGGATACTTTGCTCATTAAAAGGTTCAAGCATAAACCTGGCTAATTATACAGCTAGTAGTAGTGGTCAATTACGGTTTCAACACTTTCCGGATGTGGATACGGTAATGATATCCAGACTTCTTTTAGACCAAGTGTTTACAGTGAGCATTCAAAACAACAAGCGGTTTCTTTAAAACAAAACAGAGAAATTAAAGCATGACTAAGGACCTTTGTCTTACTTTAGAACAAAAACTGTAAACATGGGAACAAGTATGATCATAATTATTGATTTAAATATCAATGTGAGTGAATACATCATTACAAGGTCCTGATCCTACATGCTGACCTGTAAACTTGTGCTCTGCGCTCCTAGTATTTGTTTGAAGTCAACTCTACTACCTAGACAAACAGGGCGGTCCATCTGTGAGCGGTTTCCTACCCGTAGCAGATGTCTAGGGTTCCGCTGAGAACATCACTCTTCGTATGTGTTTGTAAGCAGCGAGGGCCATGCACTGGGCCAGCAGCAGTCACTTAAGTACCAGACGAGTGCTTGTTTTGGTTTGAGCAGCTGTGTTATTGCACTCAAGTTAGGTTATATTGGGTCACCTTCTGAACTGTAGAGAGCTAACCGAGCTATAGGTGCACTTTTGGGTAGAATAACAGCATTTAAACAAAGCACTCACTAGCGTATTAATATAGTACATGTAGTGGCGAACCGCAGATCTCGGGGACCCCTGTGAACCATGGAGTGTGTGTGTGTTGGGTGTGAAATAGCAACCCTCTACATTGTGGGTTGTGTCACATGATCCTTCAGAAATCATTCCAATATACGGATTAGAATATCCGCCTTAAAATATTTTTGATCAAACAGATACAGCCTTGGTGAGCATAAGAGACTTCTTTAATAAAATAAAATATATTAGTATTGAACAGTATATGATTTAGTTTCCTAAATAATAAAATATTCTTGCAAGTGACAAAAATATCTTCATAATGGCTATGTATCATTGGATGTTAGCACTAGGACATGCTAATGCAGTCAGGAGAGAGATAATGTATTTGGAGAAAGAGACGTCAAACTGACTGATTAAAAAAATAATAATTCAATAATGCCAGTGATGACTCAGCCCTGATTCTAACCCTCACCATCTGCTAAACTGCAAGGGCAGATTTCACCACACTTCTGCATGAATTCACCTTCAATAGAGTCACGGCCACTTCCTGTCCCCTCTCGCCCAAACAGATGGGGGTGAGCAGAACCTGGACACACCACAAATAGCCCACCAACACTTCCACACCAGTGTGGGCCCTTTTTCCCCTAAAGTATCTGAATCAAGAAAGAAAACAGGCCTTTGGGAAGTGAAGGACAGCGGGTGGGTGCAGCTGGATAAGCAAGAGCTACATGAACTCTGTGGAGGAAGTGTCAGACAGACGCTGCTTTCTGAACGTGGTAGAAATTAACATCTCAATCCTTTAATACGTTTTTTTTTATTTTTTATTACTGGTATTAAGTTAATACAATTAATATTGTGATATATAATTACAATTCAAAATAATTGTTTTTAAATTTATTATACTTTAAATTATCATTTATTTCTGTGATGCAAAGTGATGCAAAATTTTTAGGATCATTATCACATGATCCTTTAGAAATCATTCTAATATGATGATTCATTATCAAAGTTGGAAACAGTTCTGCTGCTTAATATTTTTTCAGAAAATGTGATACTTTTTTAGGATACTTTGATGAAAAAAAAAGTAAAAAAATAAAATAAAAAAGAAGCTATATTTTTAAAATAGAAATATTTTGTAATAACAAAATACACTACTGGTCAGTAATTTTTTTCTTTCTTTTTAAAAAAATAAAATCAATACTTTTATTCAGCAAGACTATGTTAAATTGATAAAAAGTGATAGTAAAGAAAATATATTATTAGAATATATATTATTAGAATTTTTTTATGCAGTTCTTTTTAACCTTTAATTCATCAAATATATTAGACAGCAGAACTGTTTCCAACACTCATAATAAATCAGAATATTAGAATGATTTCTACATGATCATGTGATAGACAGGATGTTACATGTGACACTGAAGGCTGGAGTAATGATGCTGAAAATTCAGCTTTGCATCACAGGAATATATATATATATATATATATATATATATATATATATATATTTTTATTTTTTTATTTATTTATTTATTTTTTTTAAGTATATTCAAATAGAAAACTATTATTTTAAGTTGTAATAATATTTCACAATATTACTGTTTTTTCAGTTTTTTGATCAAATAAATGCAGGCTTGATGAGCATTTATATTGCTAAACTTTTAGTGTACTTAAAAATAATATAATAAAATATAATACAATATTGGTCCAGGAATCATCCAAATAAACAACATTGTGGCAGAACACGAACTTTGCACAGCGAGCTCACATAACCTGTCAACATTTAAATTTAAACGAGTTAATTTCCCGAACACTTCATTAAAAAAACACCAACAGAAACAGATGTTAACAAGATGGAGAATTTTGCAGTCTTGTGTGCACTGGGAACAGAACGGCCTCACACTTCTCTTTTTAATGATGGGTGTCTCAGAAAGCCTAACAATAAGTTATTCTTCTCTCTGCTGAACATGCCCTTACAGAGCACAGAAATCATATGGTGGCGATAAAATATCACAGCTAACATAAATAATGTTTTAATGAGCCCCCTTACCCTTCACTTTAATGATGCAGCTTTTGTAGTTTGCTGGTCTCTGGGGCCGCCACATGTGGCCTCCAGGGGGCCAGTCAGACACAAAATTATTCCAAACACTTCAGATTCCTAAATCATCCATGAGTACTGCTGATCATGCCTTCCAGTCTTTTCTCCACCTCTGTTATCCATTGTCCACCTTCAGAATTCTTTCTTGCTCTCTCTTTCCCTTCCCTCATCTCACACAGCAGACAGAAATGTGTGTGGTGGTGAGCAGTCATGGTAAACTGAACCTAATTCTGAGGGTAGGAATAACAGGATGTGTCCACCTAATTGTTTTCAAAGAACATTGATCCCTTATAAGCATGAGAGTGAAATCCTAGTACACATGAGCCTTATTATCCCTCTGGGTTTCTAATTAACATGAAGTTTAGCAATGGCGAAAGGTCCATAAGGACAATGTTAGGTGGCCCTGCTAACAAGAGTCTAGAGTTTAAAATTAGAAGAAAGAACATCTATTCAATGGTGACTTTGAAAAATGCTTTTTTAAATTTATTTTAGTTTTATGTTATTTTTAATTTATGTACATATTCAATTTTTACACAAACATTTAATAGTCAGTGTCACATGATCTTTCAGAAAATGTTTTAATATGCTTATTTGCTGTTCTATATATATTACGATAACTGTTAAAACAGCTGTATATACATAGTATTGTCCAGTTTTAGTTTAATATTTCTAACTGCATCTATAAACAAAAACAAAACTCTCTCTCGCAGATTGCAAACATGTTAATTATATGCTATACTTATTGTTCCTATACAGTAATTATAGAGTGTACATTTAAAACAACAACACACATGTATAGTACTGTACCAGAACCATTGGCTCCGGTAAAGTCTATTGCTCTGGTCCAAAACCTATTGATCTGGCTGTTTCAAAAGGTAAATTATGCTGCCTTCTATGTATCCTTTGCTTAAAAGAGAATTCCAAGAATTCAAAAGTAAATAAATCCAATATGGATGAGGCAAGAGCAGCTTCATAAATATTACAACTACCTCATACTGAAAAATAATAATAGAAAATAGTTCAGCACAAAAAAAAAAGTACATGTATTTTATAATACAGAAAAAAACTACTGTAAAAAAAAAAAAAAGTGTGAAATATTATTCCAATTTAAAATAGCCGTTTTAATGCATTTTAAAATCTAATTTATTCCTTGAAAGTCCATGTACCTAACAGTTCACTCCCTCCCAGAATGGTAAGTCCTCGCACCGCAAGAGGAATACCAGCGGAGGGAGGGTGGGTTTCTGGAGGCGGGTGTGGGGGAGGCAAGGGGCAGGCAAAGAGGGAGCAAGGAGCTTGGTATCAGGGCGGAGTGGATGGAGGATGGAGCCAGGGAGGAGCCAGATGGTGCTCCAGAGACCAGCCAGGATGATGACCCACGGTGGAGTCGACAGCGGGAGGAGCCATGGTGGAGGAAGAGCCAACAAAACCAGGGGGCCGACAGATGGAGACTGCTCTGGTGGGTGAGGAGCCCATGATGGAGCAGAGCAGCCGCAGAGCCAGGGTGATACCGGGGGTCCAGAGGTCCAAGGCAGTGCTGAAGGCACCGGCGACCGAGGCAGGGCTCTGGAAGCCCGCTGCGGAGTCGGAGTGACTGAGGACGGAGGGAAGGAGGAGCCTGACAGACCCGGAGGGATGGAATGACGAGGAGAAGCCATAGGAGTGGAGTCCCAAGGCAGGAGGATCAGGGCTGGGCGGAACCAGCAGAGAAACAGAAAATTCAGGGCTGGGTGGAACCAGCGGAGACACAGAAAATTCAGGGCTGGACGGAACCAGCGGAAATGGAGCAGAGGAACTGAGTGATCTAGGAGGAGGTGTGAGTGGGAGGCTGGGAAGGAATACAGGAGGATCAAGAAACAGGAAATTCAGGGCTCACCTCCACAAACCAGTCTATAAAGGTCCATTAATTCCTCTATATAATTCCCAGAAACCGAATGCAGCTCACTCTCAGCCGCAGAAGTGTTTATTGTACTTTTAATAATCATAGGAGAATAAGGGCAAAGAGGAACTCAAAAGACAGGGTATTTAAACACGAGGGAGAAATCAGGTGAATGGAGACAGGTGGGGATTAATCAATTAACCAAACAAGGAAAGGAAGATGACCAAATCAGGGAACTGAAAGTCCATGTACGTAACATAAACAGGCGTGTTGCTTAATATTTTTGTAGAAACAATAAAACATTTTCTTAGGATTCTATGATTAATAGAAAGTTCAGCATTTATTTCACACTGATATCATTTATAATAATGTAAATACATTTATTTATTTATTTATTAAAAATCTTACTGAACCCAAACCTTTTGATTGTATTATGTATTATTTAACTCAATATATGAGTGTTATGTATTAGCTGCTTAGCAACATGCTAACTCCATTAAAATGAGTTGTAAATCTAGTCTCTCCGTAGAATGCACAATATGAGCAGTAAGCAAGTAAGAGCTTGTTTGTGACTATTAATTGAGTCTGGGTCATGCCGTTTGAAGGGCATCTTTCAGAGATGTCAGGGCTGAGCTCACGGTGTATGCGCTGTCAGAAGAGAATGACTGGATGAAAACTGCTGCGAGACCCATCAAACGTCAGCAGGTGAAATAGGGGAGTGCGAGAGCTCAGACCTCAGCAGGGTCAATGAGAAACCAGTGAGGGTCAGAAAACAAGTTTGTCTTTTTATAACTCTGAATAATTGCTCAAGGACACCATCATCTCTGTCGGTTTAACACAAAAACCATTTAGCAATCATTATTTGCTGATGTGTGTTGTGGCTGGAAAGGAAAGGTGTGGAGGTGTATATCTGAAATGTACTTTTATAAAACATTGCTTTATTCATCGCACAATAGATGTCCGTTCTGTAATGGGAGGGAAAGTGTGTTCAGCCCTGCAAGGTTCAGGGCTCACCATAGTTCATTCAGTCTTATTCAACACAGGAAAGACGCATGTTGATATTATATTCACTCAGGCGAGAGGGTTTAATAGCCCACCAGGCAAAATTGGACGTTTTAAGCACAACAGGTGATTTTTGTTCTTTTTTTTTTCTAGCTCCGTTTTCCTTTACAAGCACCTTGTCTCTTTTGAAAGGAGTAGAGGGTGGAAAAGAAACAAAAACATAACTGAGAAAAGGACATGAGGAAATAACAGTGTGCCAATCGTTTCAAAGCAGGAACTCCAGGTCATCAGGTAGGCTAATTTACCAGCTAAGAAAAGAATTTATACAAAGAAAAAAGCACCTCCGAGCTGTCACCACACTTGACTGTAAGGTGTCCTACAGATAAACGTGTACTTTCTTAGCATAGACCAGAAAAAAAAAAAAAAAAGAGTGAGGTGTCATAAAACTTTGCTCACAGATGACGTCAAGATACCAGTAATACTTAATAATTTGTTAAATTAGTTTGTTAGCTGTTTTAACCATTTGATGCAATCAAACATGCTTATTTCTGTCAAACACGTTTTGACCGTATAAAACAGATCTCAGAAGGGTGGAAGTTAAAGAAATTGTATAAAAAGGAAAAAAGGTTAGAGGGAAGGAAAGCATTATGGGAAAATGTAAGGAAGGAAAAATTAACAAAGTAGTAAGGAAGGGTGGGTGGGTGAAGAAAAGAATCAAAAGGAATAAAGAAAAAGAGGGATGAATGAAGGATGAGAAAGAAAAAGAATAGGGATGATGATGGATGGATGGATGGATGAAAAAGGTTAGAAGGGAAGAAAGAGGGATAGATATAGGAAGGAAAGCTGATGAAAAACTGTTAGAAAGTAGAAAAGAACGAAGGTAGCAAAATTAAAAAAGGATGGATAGAGGTATAGAAGAAGAAAATTGTGTGGACGGATGGACTGATGAAGTGATCTTTATTTCTTGACAGAAAGAAAGAAAGAAAGAAAGAAAGGGTGGATGGTTAAAGAAAAAATATTGCATTAACAGAAGTAAAGAAAAGGTAATAGGAAAGTACGATGAATGACAGAAGGAAGGAAAATGTACAGAAAGTAGTAAGGAAGTGTGGTTGAAGAAAATAATGAAAAAAGGAAAATTGGGAAGATGGATGGAAAGTAGTAAGGAAGGATAAAAGGAAAGAAAGAAGGACAAATGGAAACAAAGAGGGATGGATGATGGAAGGAAGGAAGGACAGAAAGAAGGAAGGAAAGAAAGGGGTGGATGATGGAAAGAAGGATTGATAAAAGGAAGAAAAGGTTAGTAGAAAATAAAAGAGCAAACAATGTTGGAGGAAAGGAAGGATGATGAAAAATGCATACAAAGAAGTAAAGATGATGGATGGATGAATAGCAGTGGCATACTGTCAGAGGAGAGCAAATGTGGTCTCCTCAAAAATAAAGGCAAACATACTCAAAAACTACAGTGAACTTGTGTTTTACTCCATTTCTTATTACTGTGCTTATGTACAAGGGTGTATCATATTTTGTATTGTTCTATGGTGTGTGGAAGCTTAGGATAGTGAATGAAATAACTGCAAGAAGAATGAATGAATGCTAGAGGAGACTGACAGCCTAATGACTCATCCGATGCTTAAATTGACCAATCACACTAGACATGGAAATGGAGCAACATTATTAGTTTCCGGCAAAAATGGGTCTGAAAAAGTCGAAAGAAAGAAGAAATAAAATGTGTCTCCTTCCGCATAAATAACCACCATTATCAGAGTAACCTTTCAAACCAATTAGCTTTTAGTATCACTTAAGTGCATCATTAAGCCTGATTGTGGTAAAAGCAACAGGTGGAGAGAGACAGAAAAAAATAATAATAATAAAAAACACAGATGGAAAACATTCAAATGTAGCTAATATTAATGGATACTGTATGACAGGTAGGGATGCACCAAATATTCGGCCACCGGAAATTTTCTGAACACTTTTATCACCGAAACAATACGACCGAAATGTTGTGATGACGCAAACAGAAACCGCAACCTGCACATGCACCTGCATAGTGAAGACCAAAAGCATTCACTTCTAACCAGTGGGTCTATGCTGAATAAAGTCGTAGTTTTTGCTATTTTTGGACCAAAATGTATTTTCGATGCTTTAAAAAATTCCAACGGACCCTCTGATGTCACATGGACTACTCTGATGATGTTTTTCTTACCTTTCTGGACATGGACAGTGGACTGTACACACAGCTTCAATGGAGGGACTGAGAGCTCTCGGACTAAATCTAAAATATCTTAAACTGTGTTCCAAAGATAAATGGAGGTCTCACGGGTTTGGAACGACATGAGGGTGAGTTATTAATGACATAATTTAGATTTTTGGGTGAACTAACCCTTTAATAGAGAACATTCTCTCTCTTCTTGCCCCCTTTGAGCAGCTAACTAAAGAGATCAGCTCCTCTGATGCACCTGTAATGGGCGTTATTCCTTTAATCGCAGCACTAAAGTGGTTGAAACGGACCACGCAGGTGAAAACAATGAAAAGTACACTCTTTACAGTCTGTCAGCACACGTTTCACTAAGATCTATTCGGATTCTCTGCACTTCATAGCGACTGTACTTGATCCGACCATTACGTAAATGCGGAAATAAAGCAGCGCGCATGAGAAATGATCCAGGATGGATGGATGCAGAGAACGGAGAAAAAAAGACTTGTCTCACTGCACCAGATGAGGAGCATGCACCCTTGTTGTCTGATATGATCAGTGAAATCCTGCAAGAAAGTGCCTCAAATAATAAAAATACGTAGGCTATTCTGTTCTTATATGTGTTCTTATATATCAGATTGTAGCCATATTTCTGCTAGAATTTTTATTTTTATAACATTTTTTATTTATGCCCTGGCCCTATTTAAATACACTCGCTCAAATCTTTCTCAAATGTAAGGCAGATAACAAGCTCAACTGCTCAGCAGCTAGATGGTTATCTGTCTGAAGTCCCCATCCCCAGAAGTGATAACCCTCTTGCCTATGGAGAAGTAATGCACTTTCTTGTGGTAGTCCTACAGAAGAAAAAAAAATGCACTTGACCGTAATGCACTTTGTTTTTTATGAGAGAACATTTAATTTTAAAACCTTTCTGCAGGCCAGTAGTCCTGTACATTATTATTTAATGTGGGCTACACGAGTGGGGTCAAGTTAAACATTTTAGTTTGAATTTTTTTATATACTGTGCATTGTTGCAATGTGCTAAATATATATTTGCATAGTTTGTAATTGATTTATTCTTTGAAACTTGAATATTAAATTTATGCAGTTGCAATGCCTTGATTTTAGTAGTAAGTTAGTACAGTCATAGCCATAAATGCAATGATACTAATAATTGGCGTAATTTCTTTCGGTGTTCCGGTTTTCGCCCTTGGTTTCCTCTTTTTGTGGTGGGTATTGAAGAGAGAGGACTCAAATGCGAGGGCAAAATGACAGTCTTTAATCAAACAAAGGAGAGCCACAGGAAAATCCAACTTAGGAGTACGAAGATGAAAACCAAGGATGACCCGAAGGCTGGATCTAACAAACACAGGAAACCTCTGTGGCCGGAACGTCCAGAAGGCTGGCGAGGCGGAGGCTTAAACCGGGCTCAGGGGAGAGCCGGGGATCGGAGCTCGCAGAGCGGAGGCGGCCGCGGCGTAGAACAGCAGGTAAGGTTCTGTGGGGTGCAATGGGTGAGCACAGAGATGTACAGATAGAGATAGTAGACAACTAATTTCACCCCGACTAGACAGGACAGGACAGGACACGACCAACTGCTAACATAGACGCCAAAGGCAACGGCTTCATTCGGAAGTAACAATCTGACAATGAGACACGGGAACGAGAGGGTAGAAGTAGCCCAAATAACAAGGCAAGATGAGAACCAGGTGGAGGGGGAATTATCTTAATGAGAAGTGAAGACAGCTGTGACACAGAAGCGAAGAGCGAGGGAGACAGGAGGGGAAAAACCAGCAGGGGGAGACAGAGGGAGAAGAAGAGAGAGATAGAGACAGGATCATGACAAGACCATGACAGTACCCTCTCCTCAAAGAGCGCCTCCAGGCGCTCCAGCGGGGAAATGCTGGCGAGACCGGAGGAAATCATCAATGAGCGAGGGGTCCAGGATATCCTTAGGGGAGACCCAACTCCTCTCCTCAGGACCATACCCCTGCCAATCGACTAAGTATTGGTATCCACGACCCCGACGCCGCCTATCTATGATCCTGCGGACGGTGTAGACCGGGGAGTCTTCGATACGAACGGCAGAGAAGGACGTGGGAGGGGGGGAGCGAGAGGTCGGTTTAATACAGGAGACGTGAAACACCGGGTGAACACGACGAAGATTATGCGGCAACCGGAGTTTGACGGCGACAGGGTTAACGATTTTGATAATGCGGAACGGCCCGATGAAGCGGGGAGCCAGTTTACGGGAGTCAGACTGGAGGGGTAAATTAGATGTAGAAAGCCAAACCCTCTGACCCGCGGCATAGCGAGGACTCTTGACACGCGATTTATTGGCTGTCACGCACATGCGTCTCTTAGAACGACATAGAGCAGATCTCACCCTCTTCCAGGTTCGCTTACAGCGGTTGATAAAGGTCTGAACAGACGGGCAGTGAGAATCGGTCTCTTGGGACGAAAATAAGGGCGGTTGATAGCCGAGGCAACATTGAAAGGGAGAGATACCAGAGGCCGAGGAGGGGAGGGAATTATGAGCATACTCAGCCCAGGAAAGCTGTTCGACCCAAGATGAGGGATTGCGAAAGGCTAGACTGCGGAGCATGCGGGCAACAATCTGATTGGCTCGCTCGGCCTGGCCGTTAGTCTGGGGGTGAAAACCCGAGGAAAGGCTAGCAGTGGCCCCTATGAGACGGCAAAATTCTTTCCAGAACTGCGAGGCGAATTGCGGACCCCTATCGGACACGACGTCGGTGGGCAACCCGTGATACTTAAACACATAATCAATCATAATCTGGGCCGTTTCCTTCGCAGAGGGCAGTTTGATAAGAGGAATGAAGTGCGCCGATTTTGAGAAGCGGTCGACTACCGTCAGGATGACAGTCTTGCCGGCTGAGGGCGGAAGACCGGTGATAAAGTCGAGAGCTATATGGGACCACGGGCGAGAGGGAACAGGAAGCGGTCGGAGAAGACCAGCAGGCGGAGAGTTGCCTGCTTTGGTTTGGGCACAGACAGAGCAGGCAGCGATAAAGCGGCGCGCATCACGTTCTAAAGAGGGCCACCAGAAACGCTGGCGGATAAATGCGACAGTGCCTCGAGCACCGGGATGAACCGCTAGTCTAGAAGAATGAGCCCATTGAAGAACCGCTAATCGCGTGGGAATAGGGACAAAAAGGCTGCCCCTAGGGCAGTTACGGGGAGTAGCGACGTGAGAGAGAGCGCGTTTAACCTGTCTCTCGATCCCCCAGACCGTAGCCCCCACCACCCGACCGGAAGGGATAATTTCCTCTCGGGGGGTGCGGCCGATCGAGGGATCGAAGAGTCGAGACAACGCATCTGGTTTACCGTTCTTAGAGCCCGGACGGTATGAAATGACAAAATCAAAACGCGTAAAGAAAAGGGCCCAGCGAGCCTGACGCGAGTTCAATCTCTTGGCGGAGCGAATGTATTCTAAATTGCGATGATCCGTCAAAACAATAAAAGGAACAGAGGATCCCTCTAACCACTGCCGCCACTCACCCAATGCCAGGCGGATGGCGAGGAGCTCTCGATTCCCGACATCATAATTACGTTCAGCGGGGGAAAGGCGGTGGGAGAAGTACGCGCAAGGGTGTATCTTATTATCCGACGCTGACCGCTGGGAAAGAACGGCTCCCACCCCCACCTCGGAGGCATCGACCTCAACGATAAACTGTCTTGAGCTATCTGGGGTGCGGAGGATGGGTGCGGACGTAAAAAGGGTCTTTAGCCGGTCAAACGCCTCCTGCGCAGAACCGGACCAACTGAAACGAGACTTAACCGAAGTGAGGGCAGTGAGTGGCGCGGCCACCTGACTGAAGTTGCGTATAAAGCGGCGATAAAAATTAGCAAAACCGAGAAAGCGCTGTAGCGAGACACGAGACTCAGGGACGGGCCAATCGAGCACGGCCTGGACCTTGGTAGGGTCCATCTTGATCCCCTCTGCCGAGATAACGGAGCCTAAAAACGTTATAGACGAAGCATGAAAGGAGCACTTCTCGGCCTTAACAAAGAGTCGATTCTCAAGCAAACGTTGGAGAACGCGGCGAACATGCTGCACATGAACCTGGAGAGAGGGCGAAAAAATCAAAATGTCATCGAGATAGACAAAAACGAATAAATTGAGCATATCCCGAAGGACGTCATTGATCAGAGCCTGAAAGACAGCGGGGGCGTTAACCAATCCGAAGGGGAGGACCCTATACTCGAAGTGGCCGAGGGGCGTGTTAAAGGCGGTCTTCCACTCGTCCCCCTCCCGAATGCGTACGAGATGGTAGGCATTACGTAGGTCGAGCTTGGTAAAGACTTTTGCCCCCTGCAGGATATCGAAGGCTGAGGACATCAGTGGCAAGGGGTAACGATTCTTAATCGTGATGTCGTTCAGCCCCCGATAATCAATGCATGGGCGTAAAGAACCGTCTTTCTTCTTAACAAAAAAGAATCCGGCGCCGGCAGGCGACGAGGACGGAACGATTGTGCCGGCGCTGAGAGACTCAGATAAATAATTCTCTAAAGCCTCCCGTTCAGGAGCAGAAAGAGAATAGAGCCTACCCCGAGGGGGCGTGGTCCCCGGGCGGAGATCAATAGCGCAGTCATACGGACGGTGGGGCGGAAGAGACATGGCTCGAGAACGGCTGAAAACCCCTCGCAAATCGTGATACTCCTCCGGAACCCCAGTCAGATCTCCCGTCTCCTCCTGCAATACAGAAACAGAAGACACGGGGGGAACAGCCGAGGCTAAACACTTAACATGACACGACAACTTCCAAGACAAAACAGACCCCCTAGCCCAGTCAATGTGTGGATTGTGAAGTTCTAACCAAGGGTGCCCCAGTACTAAAGGGGTAAAAGGAGACTGAAAAATTAAAAAGGAAACTGTCTCTTTATGGTTGCCAGAAATGGTTAGAGTTAATGGGATAGTCTGTTTCTGTACCCTAGGTAGGGCGCTGCCATCAAGGGCAAATAAAGAGGTGGAGTCTCTTAGCGGTGTGAGCGGAATACCTTGTTGGAGCGCCCACTTCTCATCCAAAAAGTTTCCCTCGGCCCCAGAGTCAATCAAGGCCGCACAGGAGGCTGACGACCCCGCCCACTGGAGGTGCGCTGGAAGTATCGTGCAGGAAGTGGAAGGAATGGTCTTAGTGGTAGCGCTCGCCAGTAACCCTCCTCCTACTGGCGAGCGTTGGCTTTTACTGGACACGAAAACACAAAGTGAGAGGCACTAGCACAGTACATGCAGAGGCGGTTAGAGATCCTCCTCTGACGCTCCTTAGGCGAAATACGCAGGCCACCCAGCTGCATGGGTTCCGGTTCTGAGTGGGAGGGGCTGACTCGAGGCGGCGAGAAGAGACTCTCCTCTAGGCGATGAGCACGACGGCGCTGATCAAACCGTCTCTCCACCCGGATGGCCAGGTCGATAAGGTCGTCGAGCCGGGCGGGGATTTCACGGACGAGGACCTCGTCCCGCACCTCTGGAGACAAGCCCTCCAGGAAGCGAGCAGTCAGTGCGGGTTGGTTCCACCCACAGGTGGTAGCGAGGGTCCGGAACTCAACGGAGAAATCCGGCACGGATCGTCTTCCCTGCCGGAGTGTGGAAAGCCGACAGGACGCCTCCTCTCCGTAGGCGGAACGGTCGAAGACCCGGATCATCTCCTCCTTGAAGCGCTCAAAGGTTGAGGTGCACTCTGCCTCCGTCTCCCAGTTGGCCGTTCCCCATTCGCGAGCCCGCCCGTGGAGGAGTGAGAGAACGAAAGCCACCCTGGCCCTCTCCTTAGCATATGTAACGGGCTGGAGCGAGAAAACCACCTCACACTGGGTAAGGAAAGCGCGGCACTGAGTTGGCTCACCCGAATAGACCGGAGGATTGTTTATCCGAGGCTCCGTCTGACCCGGAGGAGAATAAGAGGCGGAAGGCTGGTTGTGTCTCGCAGGTTGTGGACCTGGCTGGACAGCTCGGACATTTGGGCAGCCAAAGAACCGACGGCGTGTCGGGTAGCGGAGATGTCCTCCTCATGCTTCCCGAGGAGGACGCCCTGGTGCTCAACGGCGGTCTGGAACGGACTGCCACTCGCTGAGTCCATCGTGGTCAGATTGTTCTGTGGTGGGTATTGAAGAGAGAGGACTCAAATGCGAGGGCAAAATGACAGTCTTTAATCAAACAAAGGAGAGCCACAGGAAAATCCAACTTAGGAGTACGAAGATGAAAACCAAGGATGACCCGAAGGCTGGATCTAACAAACACAGGAAACCTCTGTGGCCGGAACGTCCAGAAGGCTGGCGAGGCGGAGGCTTAAACCGGGCTCAGGGGAGAGCCGGGGATCGGAGCTCGCAGAGCGGAGGCGGCCGCGGCGTAGAACAGCAGGTAAGGTTCTGTGGGGTGCAATGGGTGAGCACAGAGATGTACAGATAGAGATAGTAGACAACTAATTTCACCCCGACTAGACAGGACAGGACAGGACACGACCAACTGCTAACATAGACGCCAAAGGCAACGGCTTCATTCGGAAGTAACAATCTGACAATGAGACACGGGAACGAGAGGGTAGAAGTAGCCCAAATAACAAGGCAAGATGAGAACCAGGTGGAGGGGGAATTATCTTAATGAGAAGTGAAGACAGCTGTGACACAGAAGCGAAGAGCGAGGGAGACAGGAGGGGAAAAACCAGCAGGGGGAGACAGAGGGAGAAGAAGAGAGAGATAGAGACAGGATCATGACAAGACCATGACACTTTTTTTGGTTTCGACCAAGAAATTTCATTTCGGTGCATCCCTAATAAAAGGGTCATACTGTATATAAACCTGCCATAATGAAGGAGTGGAATAAGACAGACAGACAGCAAATAAACATGCTTGCGAAAAATATTCGGTGATTTGTAAACAGGCTTGTTGTTGTCTGATTTTGTGTGATTTTGGTGGGCTCCTCTCAGCAGGCAGGAAGTTGTCATTGTCTGCTAGAGGGGGTTTCACACCCACCCGCTTCACACTGTGAACTGTTTGACTGTTTGTCTCCCTCTCCCCTTCTTAACTCATTTTGGGGCCCCTGACTGAGACATATGTCTGGAAAGAGATCACTCGATCACAGTTTTAACTTAAGATTTTAAATATAAATGACAAATGCCTCTAGGAAGACCAAAGCTCCTATTGATCCCCTCATATAGTCTGCATGAACAACCATTCATCTGAGAGGAGCCAGTCAAAGTGTTTAAACTGCGGCGCACGCAGCGGCGCTGCCCCATCAGACGCCGGAGAGCAGTGCGTCATGTCTTCCCTGGGAGCCGCTCGATGCTTTAAGCAGGACATAGGAGGTGTTGTATTGATTAGCAAGAGCTCTGTTTCCATAAAATCAAGCTGTTCATTGATACAGCAGGGGTTTTCTGCATGCCCATGCTTCTACCGTGACCTTGTGGCTTTGTTTGTTAATATCTGCACATATTTACAGTACGTCTGAGTCCTTTCATTGACAAGGAAAAGATTTAATGGCCTAAACAACAGCTTTCCAACAGATGTTTGGCCTGAAGACACATTTATACAGCTAAAGACTCCTCAATAGCTATCAAATTCTCTGTTGGATGTTTTATATAAAGTAGAGGAAAGCTTTTATGTTTTTACTCTTACTTCTGTCACATCACATGATCTGACTTCATTGAATCTCTTCAGCCTGCAAAGCTTCTCCTGTCAGGGATGATGGCCCTGATGCTTCCACAGATTTGAATAGTCCAGATGCACAGCGCAAACACATCACAAATACCAGGTGTCAAGAAAGCAAAATGCAGTGTTTGAGTCATCCTCTCACTTTAAAAGCACATAGACGGCACCCATGCTTAAAGGTTAGGCCATATATTCTGACATGCTGAGCCACGAGGACATTTAAGTCCGGCTTCCATTCTCTGTTGGCCCCACCCATCTGTCTTCCTGCCAGTTCTTGTCATCTCAACTCTAAGCGCATCAATAAAACTGTAAGCTGCTCCTATCTGATACCTGGATCAGTATTGGCAGAAACTGAGCTTTTTAAATAGATCAGGTATCCATCTGTTAGTCATGGCCTCAAAATCAAGCTCTAAAACAGTGCTGTCATTGTAAATGGAAAGTAAAATAACTATAAAAGTTTTAGTTCATAAATAACTAATGATAAAAAAAACATAATAATAATAATATATATATATTTTTTTTTTATTATTATTATTATTCTAATATATGTTTTATAAAAAAAAAAAAACTAATGTATACTTTGTGTGTGTATTACAATGGAATAAGAAAAATAAAATGGGTATTTAAGTGATTTCAGGAAATAAAATGTGGCACTTGTGCATCAAAATGTATAAACAAAATATATAAAAATCAGGTCTGGGTAATGTAAAATGTTTTATTGGAGAATGTTCAAATAAAGGAAGCAATATTTTATACTAAGTGCATAGTTAAGGAACCGTTTATCACAAAATCGAGTAACACATGATATCACACATGCAGGTCTGAGCTTGTCTCCAAATGCTTCATTAACAGTCTTCACTGCCAAACTATCTACACAGTAAGCAGAAAAACCTTAAGTGCTGTGTCTCACTCCACAGTCCACAGAAACATCAAGCAAGAGAATCACACGGTGTTAAAACAAAAGCTGTGGAGCAGAACCACGCAGACCACCTTCCAAGGCAACTCATTAAAGCTCTTTTTAGACGCAGACCTCCTTCACCCTGAAGCAAACCCCTGGTTACGGGAATCAATCTACACTCACTCTATCTGCTCTGCCACATTTTCAGGACCCCAGACAGAGATGGATGCTGTTCACAGCCTGACACAAGCTTTAAGAGCAGCAGGGGAGGCGGCAGGCTACAGCTCTATCTGAAAAAAGCCCTAAATACATATTAAGTGCTTTTTCGCTATCTGCATCATTCTCCCCACACAGTCTATGGTCACAATGCTGTTAGAGTCTATCAGACACACTTGCACTGCATTAAAACAGAGGCTAAAGCTTTTCTATAAACCAGACAAGGAGAACCCAGAGAAAAATCCTGGAAATGGACAATTTGAGTAGGAGAAAGTTCTCTTATGATATTTGTAGACAAATAGGTTTCTGTTTTTGTTTTCAATGGCCTGTGCCCTTAATTGGTAAAAAAAAAAAAAAAAAAAAACTCATATATATATATATATATATATATATATATATATATATATATATATATAATGAATTTTTTAAAGAAAGTGTGAGCAATGGCCAATATAATTCCTATATATGATATGCAGTTGATGACAGTAAAATAACATTATAACATACTCAAAATAAATTAATCATTTAATTTGATCTCTGTTGTCATTAACTCTTTAAAACCAAATGCAAAGACTGCTTTTTTTATTAGAAAAGATAAACACTATGTGATCATCAGTCTAGTTCACTGGCTTTTAATTTCTACTCCATTCAATTTATTATGCCATAATTCAAAAAACCACATATACAAATTCATAGTACATCAAGAACAAGGTCCTAATAGTGACCATACAACCTTAATAGTTCCATATAAACTGTCCAAAAAATAAATCCATACATTTTTAAAACAAATGTCAACCATTCTCAGTTACATTTATTAAAAGTCTTCAGGCATCTTTGCTTTCTCCATAAACTCTCTCAAAAACATACGCAAAATCACTCAAACAAACCTTTCACTCATATTACAACATCATTCACCCACATAAAAATTACAAACCTGTTAAACTAGGCCTAAAAAGCATGGAAAATCATTTTCAAAAGAATGACAACTCAGTCCGAAGAGGAACCGCTGGTGGAATGGCATTGCATTAATAAATTACAGTAAGCCGAGGAGGAAAAAACTCTGATCTTGCTCTCAACCTTTTCTCAAAGAACATAAGGTCCAGTGTTTCAAACATAAACAGGATGCTCTCCAAGCCTTCCCTAAAAATAACACCCGAGGTCTGATGGGATTATAAATTGGACCTCTATTAGTGCCGCTGAAGCGCTGTCCTTATTTAAATGTGCAAAAAAGAAACAAGCCTTTCATACAAGCACCGAGCGGAAACACAGACACCGAGGGGATTTGTCAACGTGAAGTTTCACAATCAGTGAGTCAGGGCTAAATATAAGGATTGTGGTTGAAAATGACAGTGAAAGAAGGGTAATGAGGTTTTGTGGTTTTAGGACTAAGTAAACACATGAGCCAGTGTGGAGAGATGGTGCTAATCTGCACTGACATGTGGACATATCGGTTTTAGTTGAAGCGGAGAGCATTAAAGCGCTCTCTCGCTCTCTCTCACTCGCTCTCTCGTACTCGAAACACATTCAAACCTGCTCTCTTTCTTTGTAAAACTCAAAAAAATCGTCCTGAAAGCATTGGCTTCAACCTGCAGAACAGAGGCAGTTCAAAGCAGTCCCCATTACTCTACTCCTGCTCCAATCTGGCAACGCTGCAGATCGAATGAACTGTTCTAGCATGATAAAAGAGTCTCTTTTGTGGACTCTACACACACAAAAACTGACACAGCACACATTTCTCATTTTAGAATTGCAGGCCTCTAGACCTGAACAAAAAAAAAATTATATATATACACATATATATATATATATATACATATATATATATATATATATATATATATATATATATATATATATATATATATATATATATATTAATTGAACTTTAAACATGCTGCTAATTTAAAACATCATCACACCCTCTTCACATAATTGCCCAATTCTAAATAAGAACTGAAAGAATTATGCATAATGAATTCACTCTACAGCCTTGAGGAGATGGCAAATAATGTTTACGGAAACTAACCAACAGCAATTACATTAATCATCGACATCAAGAGCATGAATATGAAAATGAACAGTCAAAATACAATCAGTCATAATTACAAAGTATCGCAACCACATCAAACCAGCGTCAGTCAGCCTGTCCTGACATAATAGCTCATGTTTTTGTACATCATAGTTATCTAATCTTCTTTGGTAGCTACGGCAACATCAATAAACTTCACGGGTGACCATTACGCCTCATGTTACACTCGCTCCTCTATTGTTGTCTGATTTGCCATCAAGGTTGTGTCGCACGTATCCACAGCAACCCTTCAGAGTCGAACCGATTGAATAAGTTAGCACACCATTAGCCCTGACCTGTTTGCTCCTCAGACCAGCTGTTTCCTCAAGCCTGACTTACTCTACAAGGGTAATAAAGTGACAGCCATTGTTGCATTCTCCTCTAAAGACTGCCAAGACTGTTCTGTGATCAGTACGGGAGCACCACCCCTGAATGGACATGTGGCGAGTTGAAGCTAAATATAGACGAGGGACAAAAACTGCTGGTAAACAATAGAAAAACACAGCTCACTTCATGGCAGTGAATGAAACGTGCGTGAAAGACTATGATTAACGGAATTATCACATTTAAAAGAGATGTGTGCGCCCTTGTGTTGTTCAAAATTGATATGTGTTCCGTGGAAGACATGGGAAGTCATTGGGAACATTTTTTTCAAGCACTTAAGAAATACTAAAACGTACACAATATTGCTGTTGTTTCTGTATTTTTGATCATATAAATGCATACACTTTTTATATGTTCTTTTTCACAGAAAAATGTAAGTTCTTTTGGTATTCTGTCTGATTGTGTCAAATGAACGGGGAAGTGGAACTACAGGCTCTCTGGGTTGTCAAGTTGCGCAGGTGCTATGTTGCAGCATACTGACAACTTTACAATAGCTGGTGACGCGTTCGTAACACATGTAGGCCAGTGGCATACTAATAACTTGGGTTACAAGTCATTCTTCATATTACTAAAGCACCTATGGGGTGTTCTAAAATAAAAGCTCTTTCAATGTAGAAGTGTAAGAGACAGTAGATGACATATGTGAATCTGTAAAAGATAACTATAAACTCAATGATCTCATGTTGAATAATTTATCGCTTTAGGACAATAGTATTAAAAAGGAGTTTAGAGTTTAGGTCAAGTCATTTTTTGCACATTCAACTCAATGTTAAATCCACACTGTAATTCGATCCACTCTCATTGCCCAAAGGTATCTTATCATACGCTTTCAGAATTCAGCACCTTTTTTATTTTTATTTTTTGCTTTACATTCCCGAGCCACTTTGTCCTATGGGACTTTAACAACCGTGCCTTTGCAGGCATATGAACTCAAAGGACTTTCACTGTTATGATCTAAAAGTAATTTAAGCATCTGGTCAGGGGTCACGTTTTTTCAGAAGCCTGCTGGTGCTGAGACATTATATACACATGCACTATATAGAGTTTAAGCTTAAGAAAGTATCCTATGCTGAAGTGCAACTACCTTTAAGCAAGAGAAGAACAACTGATTTGAATGTCATCATATATTTAACATGGGTCAAATTCATAATGGTACAGTCTGGAGAGATCAGTGGAGAAGGAAAGCTACATGAACGGCTGATTTCAGGAATGCCAAACGCGTTCGGAGTCATTAAGCAAATGCATTTGATTTCCAAACTGCTTGAAGTGGTCATTTCCATTTTCAGATACATTTCTTACAGTGAGGGATTAAATAAATAAAGATCATATTTGACAATTCCAAGTTTGAATGTCCAGAGTTTATGCTATTATGCCTAATGACCTGACGCATTCTCTATTAGATTAAACTAAATATCTTTGCTCATAATGCCATTTTACCGACACAGTTTGGACACAAAGGTCACAATGCAGGAAAATCAAATATAGAAAGGTTTATATATGACCACTGAACTAATGAACAGTCACGGTTGAAAGTGGCTGTTATAACATGGAGTGGAACATCAGGCAAATGCATTTCATGATTGATTGTCCTTTAAATAATGGGAGACAATCAAACGTGGCAGTCATTAATAATTGCCAGTCAAGAAGAGTCTTTGCCAATCTGAAAATGTCTTCATTTGTCTTATATCATCATCAACATGATGAAGCTTCAACATCCAACTGATCCCAATTGTGCTGTATACTTAGACACAAATGTATATTGAATTACAAAAAAGCCTTGATACAAAATTGCAACAGCTCTGTTATAATACAAATGAGATTTAATGATTTTTTAGCATGCTGGTCATGCTGACCATGTATTTATTATTTTCATATTAACTGAAAATAGGTATATTCCGTTTAATAATTCAATAAATGTATTGTTTAAAATGAGTTCCTCTCTCGGCTGAGGATAATAAATTGCATAAAAATGGCCAAAATAGAATTCTGGCTCAGTTAAAGATGAACAAATTGAAAAAAAAAAAAAAAAAAAAAGTCATCAAGACGCAAGTTTAGACAAGTAGACAAGTTTAAGTCTATTTTAATTTTCTGTTAAACTAGAACAGTTGTTTTGGATAAAAAAAAAAAAAAATAACAATGTAACTGAAAGATCCAATAACAAAGATTAGTCTAGCAATGTTGAAAAGTTATAAATAGTCTCTAATAACAATTAAAGCGAACAGTTCATACAAGATACTGAATTAAAATGTGAAACTGTTATTTTGCTGTCAAAAGCTGTAACTGTAACCTACTCTGAGGCAGCACCACCACGCGGTAAAAATAACACAGTCAGAATGTTTAGTAACGTCATGCGATATTCATTCTATGAGTCGAGCTGAAGTAATTCTTAGGAACCATACACTTGTTTCTGTATCAATGTATTACAAGAGAAACACAGCAACACTATGTGCGTTTGTCCAAATATAGAATATAGTCACATAAAGGAGAAAAGTATAACGTTTCACTTACTAAATAAAGTGCCACGATATTCCTCCTGAACATGTAGGTGAGGAGAAGCGCAGAGTCCGTGAGTTCTGTGAAATATGTGACGTGTAGTAATCCCAAGATCTCTACAGTCCGCAACGTGGGAATAGTCCGTAAGAGCACAGCTTTCTACATGAACTCATCCGGTAACAAACGCACATAAGACCCAATGACTTTCACTACTTAGACGACAGTGAGAGACGTGCAGCAGTGTCGCGGAGTCCAACCCACTGGGCAGTTTGTGTAAAGCTCCGGTGCCATAAGAGAGTGACAGCCCCGTGTCTGCACTAAGAGCGACGCGACGCAACAAGACCAGAGCGAGAGCGTCCCACCGAACCAACGCCTGTGCACGGCAAGAGCGCGCGCGCGGACAGCTTCATTGATGATGATGATGATGATGGGCGCGCTCTTGAATGTTTTTGGACTGGTTCTTATTATCAGTAGTGTAAGATATCGCCAGAGGTCACACTTTACATTAGTGCCTCTAAAGTGTAATCACTTATTTTATTTATTTATGTATTTATTTCCCTTGGCATAAGGACCGGTGTCCGACTATGAAGGTATCAGGCTTGTTACATGTAGGCTACTAACCAAATAAACAGGCTAATTAGCCTTCTGTCAATATGATATATTGATTTAAGTTGAGATATAATCGTGTAGGCTATTTTATCTTGAAGCTCTAATTAAAAATAGGCTGAATGACACCATAAGCTACCATTCAGAATGAAAGGAATAGTTCCCAAAAATGAAACTTTTGTCATTATTTTCTCACCCTCAAGATGTTACAAACCTGTATGAGTTCCTGTTTTCTGTTGAACACAAAATATTATATTTTTTTAAGAGTGTTGATCATCAAAAAGTTGATACGGTAGCCATTGACCTCCATAGTAGCCTAAATTTTTCCATACGGAAATTCATTATTTGTTTATCAACATTCTTCAAAATATCTTTTGTGCACAACAAAATAAAGAAACTCGCAACCCTTTAATTAGGCAGGTTATTCCACTGAGTCATAAAATAATTTTAATAATTTAATAATTTAATTCCAACAAAATTGTGTGTTATCATAAGTTTACTGTGGAATTCCCCATTCTCATACAATTAGAACGATTATTAAAACTTTTATAAATTATAATTATTGTCCTTGGTGTGAATGGCTTATATTTTATTTGAGAAACACTCTATATTTTATATAGTTAAAAACTGGCAAAATCTTGCATTTGTGCAAAAATAATACAAATCAGACCTTTATTTTAACATTCGGAATGCATAGGCCTACTTTCTCACTTGCATTAGTCTATAATGCATGTTATATAAATATACATGTAAATATTCCAATAAACGTCAACACAGTGAAATTGAAATCCAGAGATATTTACAGCTACAGTATACAGAGTAAGGGATTAAACTGTACTTGCTATAGGGTGCAATGCTGCTTTGGGAGGGGGCCTGTTTTTCAGCATCACAAAGTATAATGACTTGGATATAATGCCCTACTTGTAATAGAGAGTTGCTATGCAGCTAGACAAAAAAAAAAAATAAAAAAAAAAAAAAATAAAGAACTGGTCCAATATTTTATCCAATTGCCTATACATGAAAGCAGAGTATTAAATTCCATGAATGACATACTGTGTCTGTGACTCAACTCAAACACCACAGAGAAGTTCAAAATGAGTGGCAATAAAACATTTACATTTGGATAAGTCTTCTTGGAACACAAGGAGATTAAAGTCGTTATCAAGTTTAAATGTGGACTAAAACTTTAATCCTGCGACAATCTTATTTGCTGTGTTCATTAGCCAGAAAACATTGCCAAAAAGCAATCAAATGTTTGCCAGCCCGAAGGCAAGCGAGATGATCTGCTATTATTGAGACCATAAAAAGGATATAGAGGCTTCTAAGGAGTCACAAATCAAAGAGCATCCTGCATCACTTGATAACTGTTTAACAATACATAATTTCAGACGCCTGATGAAAGCTAAGAAGACAGTCTGATGACTAAGTTGCCAGGCAACCGTCTGCTAAAGTTAATACCCCATTACCTGGTTCTTCTGTAGGTTTTTGAACATGTTTTGGCACGGGTGGAGAAATAATTGACTACACTGAAGAAAAATAAACCTATTTTCACACAGAAATTGATAGTAAATTTCACAAAGAAATGGCAATTAACTATGGAAGCCTGTTTCTGCCACAGAATAAAAAATAAAGATAACTTTTTCTCACACATCTGATTTTTCACAATTTTGGGTTTCTATTTCTGACTGAGAAAATAAAAGGTTATTGCAATTCTCTCACAATTATTTATATCTTAGTTACAATTTTTACACTGTTGTTCTTGCAGCTCTGACTTTCTCCTCACAGTTCTGAGTTTCTATCTTACAATTCTGACTTTTTTTCTAAGAATTTTGAAAAAAAAGTAATTACAACTTTATCTCATAATTTATACTTTTTTCTTGCAATTCTGAGTTTACATCTAAATATCTTCTCCCAATACAAACTTTTTTCTCAGAATTAAAAAAAGAATAAATATAATTTTTTTAAAATCACAATTCAGACAATTTTTTTCCTGCAATCCTCATAGTTATGAGGAAAAAGGTAATTGTAACCATCTCATAATTCAGAAATATTCCTCATATCTCTGAAAAAAAAAAAAAAAAGTCAGAATTGCAAAATATAAACTCACAAACGCAAGAAATGTAGTCGGAATTGAGAAAGAAAGTCACAATTATCTTTTTCATTTTTTATTGAGAAACAAAGACTGAATTTATGAAATTTGTTAAACTCAGAATTGTGAGAAGCCAGAATTGAGATAAAAAAATAATAAAAAATAAATAAATAAAATTTGACCTTTATGTTTTTATCCCATGTTGTAAAACTCTAATAATAATGGTTTTATGTAAAACTTCATTGAGAAATCATTTATTACACCTCATTCATCCGGACATGCAGCAGAAAGCCTCATTGCCCAAACCGGTCACCACTTTTGCAACAAGACCATGTCGACCAGCCTTGTGCTACACAGCCTCCATCCATCACCAAACAACCGTTTGCCAAGTTTGGCCCCAACTGGGAGCATTAAAACAAAAGGGAAGCATGGAGCTAAACAACTACCTCAGCAGTGATTCCATCATAACTGACAGGGGTCCCTGAGGCCACTCGGGGTACCATGAAGGAGGATGTCAAGCTGCCCAACTAAGTCCATCAGACATCATTCACTTCTGCGTACCTGTGCGCAGCTCGCTGGGGCGTAGAAAATAGTCCCCTCGGTCAGGTGATTTCCAGGCTTTTCTCTTGCTCGGCTGGCTGGAAGCAAGTGAGCTGTATTCGAACTATTGACCCCTGCATGAAGAAGGAAGTTCCTAGCTGGAGTGGGTTTTGTGTAGTGATGCTCAGAGAATAAAAATGGATGAAGAGATGTCATAAAATGTATCGTTTCTCTCTTTTTCCTCTCTCTATCTATATCACTCCACTCCCCAAGTTTAGCCAGAGGAAGACTGTATTTGTCACTGTCCAGACTGTTGCAGAAATGATGGATAGGGTTAGAACATTTTCTTATTTTAAGAGTATGACTGGGAAGTTAGTAAGCCGAGCGATACGGAATCAAGTTCACCTTCAGCTTTAAAACCAATTTAGCACAAAATGAATATGGGCTTTTAAGTGGCTATACAAGTATGAAAAATCAGTTCATATGGAAATTAAGCAAATAAAGAGGCTTGGAATTTCAGAGGATATTAACAATGATTAAATTACTTTATTTTAGCTCAACGTGAGGGCCAAATGCTCAATAGGTTCCATAAAGGAACACTGCAGGGGATAGAACTAATATATAACATTAAGTGAATTTTTCCTCTCATCAGATAATTCTATTTTTTTTCCTCACTGGAGTCAGAGAAGATGTAGAGAGCTCATGTTTCAGGGGAACTTCCCTTCCATTCGTAATACACTGAGGCCTTTCAGTAGATATTAAAATGCCACAGCCCACACAGGCACAACCTTTTCACCTCAAAAACAAACACACCAAAGGCTAATGCTTACCATTAAAAGAATTATAGGTCATCATCCTGTGCAATGAGCAATTTAAGATAATGGCAAAAACAAAACAAAAATATTTTTAGACAAATGATCAGTGAAAGGAAGCGTTTAAAATATTGACTTCAACTTCAGAAGTTCAAATGAAGCTGTATTTTATACGGGATTTGCCATTTTTGCAATCCTGCTACCAAAGTAGAGAGACGTCTACGTGATTAAAATGTCAAACAGCTAACATTAAAAACATAAAACATAAAATTAAAAGCAAATGTATATAGATTTGTGCATGTGTACTTTAGAGCCCCGTACACATGTCGTAAACAAACCACTGTCGTATTACAGTAGATAGAGGCTTTTTCCTATTTGTAGTGGAGATGAGTGGCACACTGTGGGGTCTTCTGCTGTTGAAGCCCATCCACCTCAAGGTTGTGCATGTTGTGGCTACACAAACGCTTTGCTGCATACCTCGGTTGTAACGAGTGGTTATTTCAGTCAAAGTTGCTCTTCTATCAGCTTGAATCAGTCGGCCCATTCTCCTCTGACTTCTAGCATCAACAAGGCATATTCGCCCACAGGACTGCCACATACTGGATGTTTTTCCCTTTTCACACCATTCTTTGTAAACCCTAGAAATGGTTGTGCGTGAAAATCCCAGTAACTGAGCAGATTGTGAAATACTCAGACCGACCCGTCTGGCACCAACAACAATGCCATGCTCAAAATACCTTAAATCGCCTTTCTTTCCCATTCTGACATTCAGTTTATTATAAAGTTATAAAAATATTTTTGAATATTAATTGATTACTATGGTAAAAGACGTCAAGTTGACCCTTCCAATATGGTGGATGGCTTACATATAGCGGTCCATAGAAACAGTCGCTAATGAGGCATCTACATATACATATCTATGGCTAGAGGTACACATGCATTTGTTGCTGCCGTAAAGCAATTTGCCTTTTTCGCAGAATCTTGCACCTGCTCATCAAGCTCACGTACACATTTAATTCATAAAAAGGTACACATTTTATAGCATCTAGCTTCTTGTTTGAATTTAAGTCAATATAGGATAAATGGTTAATAAACACTGATTTGAAGACTTGTTATTTAACTTTCCGTGGAACTTATTTCCAGTTGCCCTCAGTGACTCCTTCCTAAAGCAGCACATTCATTATTATCATTACAGTGTGTTTGATCAGGCTGTCATGGTGTTTGCTAATCGAAATGTTGCAATTAAGTTGGGCTTCAAATCATGATTCGCCCACCTCAGTTCCAGGTAAACATCCATCATCTCTAACTCTCCCAGAAGAGGCCACTGCATCTTAACAAGCTGCCCAAAAACACTCAGATAAAAACAGCCTGTTGACAAGCAAGTTTACATTGGGGTAATTGGTTTCAGGCACAAACCAGACAAGTTGATTAATTTAAATTACTCACTGTGAACGGCAGGGGTCAGGCAAAAAGAGCAGGCGGGGGGGTGGAAAGAAGTTTAGTTTGCCACCAAGTTGTTCGCTAAGAAAAAAACTTTGTTGAGACAAGAGAGCGGGTTATTGCAGCTACTAATCTTCTCTGTGTCTGCCTCACAATTTGTCATAATATTTATTGTACATCATGATTGGGGCAGATTGAAATACTAACATTTCTCTAATACAGTCATTTGGATTAAAACCCCTCTTTTTAAAATATCCGATGTTACAAATAATAAGGCTTACCTACTGCATCTTATTAGGCAGCTGCTAAAAAGTTCATTGGAATTACAAATATTTGATGAAAGACAGAAAAGACTCCAACAAGATGTACAAATGAGAAAGATCATGATATACCACCCTTTGTTAGACCAGAGAGATCATTATAATTACTTACATGGTCTACTTGCTTTCTAGAAATTGGATTGTGTGGAAGATGGCGAGCCAGTTACAGCAATGAATGTAATTTCATGCAGTGCAGTGATAGCAAAAGAGAAGTGATAAAGCACACAGATCTGGGTCTGTGACATCGAAGTAAAATCTCATGCTTAGACAGAAAGGACACTTAGGTTGAACAATAAAGGAAGGTGCTTAAAGTCAACTTGAAATGGGTTCACAAACCATTTACTGATTTAATCCGACATTTACGGTTCCAATCAGTTTTATGCATTGTGCAACATCCCAACATCCCAACCCTTTTTTGTCTCACCCATGTAAGTTTTCTACCACTGCATCCTCACCAATGGATCCTCTGCACTGATTGGGTGCCATCAGAATGAGAGTTCAGCTGCTGAAAACATCATAATAATCTACAAGTAATCTGCATGACTACAGTCCATCAATTAACATCTTGTAAAACATAAAGCAGTGTGTTTGTAAGAAGTGATGATTTAAAGTTAAAAAATGATCCACTGGTAAGCCAGGATGTAAATTTCTTGAAATCTGAAAACTTGAAGGGTGAGATCATTTTCTCTTTTTTTTGTGTGCGAACTTAAAGAAAACAACAACAAAAAACGTAATTGCAATTTTTTTTATTCCACTGTCCTGTCTCTCAAATTAGATGCATTCTTTGTAAATGGCACATTAGAACGTTTCTAGGTACAGTTTGATTTCTCATAGATGGTGGCACTAGTGCTGCACGATATTGCAAATAAACTCACGTTGCGATATTTAGTTTTTCTGCAATATATAAATTGTGATATGAAAATTTAATAGATTACCAGATGATTTCAATAGCTCTAGTTGAAAAAAATACACAATAAAATCAGTGATTGGGGTGATTTTGTGGGTGAGTAAATCAGCTTAGAAAATAGCAAACAAATTACAAGCATAGACAAAAATAATACAACAAAGATTCAAATTAAATAAACAGTGCTTTGTATTTTTCAGGTAAGTCTAACAGTGTTCAGGTACAGAAATTTAATAATAATAACTAGTAAAATAACACTAGTCTTCACTGTATACATTAAACCTAATAAATCCATTAAAGTTACAAAAGTGATTTTTCTCTGTGTTTTGTTGTTTGATTAACATTCATGACACAGAAAGCAACAGGAAATATGCCAATATACTGTTATGCATCCGTTTTCTTTTTCAGTTGTTTACCTTTAAAGAACCACACAGATGGGAAATCAAAAATTACCTGTATTACAGTGTATGATGTAGCTGTCCATCAGTGTAAAAAATGTGCAAAGTAATTAAACCAAAAAGTACACGATTTATAAAGTTATTGGCTTCTAAAGTAAGGAGTCGACTCTGAATCGCTGAAACGAGTCGTTATAGATTTCAAATCTTTTGCCCATCTCTATGTACATCACTAGGAACACTTTGCATAATAATCTCCGCCTACCGTGTTGGGAGAAACCATAGACAGTAAAAGAAATGGACACAGCGACCCCATTGGAACTCACTTGAGACAAGTGAAGCCCATTTTTAGCGTTATTTAGCACTTCCGTTTCTGACGCGCAGACTCAAACTAAGCTTGACGACGTCAGCAACCTGTCTGACAGATGTAAATCTTCTAAGTGGCTGTGCGTGCAAACTGCCATCATTAATCTTGCAGAGACGGCGAGCTTGAGCGGGGAGTTCTTTGGCGTGAGTGAGCAGGAGTAAGTATTCTGATTAATTATTTTGTATAGTATTTTAAAATGTAACGCCAGTACGCCATATTAAGTTAATTGCCTGTGAGCTTCTCCTCCTGTCTGTACGGTAATGCGACAGAGAGTCGAGTGGTTATGACGCAATCGTTAGCCTATTTTTTACAAAAACTGTTTATACGGGGCCATAATGTAACATAGAAGGTAATGGAGCCCTTTATACATTGTCGTGTATCTTTAGAAATATATATGGACAAACGGAGTCTTTAAACGCCTCAGATGTAAAGTTATTCGCTGTCAAAGTGACACCAAAATGAATGGGAGTCAATGGGAATGCTAACGCAAGTGAAGTTCTGCTAAAAGATGGCAGCCCCCACCAGACTTCAACTTCCGGTCGAGTTCCTTGCCCCCTGGGAGAAACGGAACTCTGACCTGCCCCACCCCCCAAAACACAGACGCTCTGGTTGGTGTGATAACATCATGTCGAGGAGACAGTGTGTTTTTAATTGTAAAGGCAAGTTTGTTTTATTTTCACTGCCAAAGAATGAAGATCAGAAGAACCAATGGCTAAAATAAATTTTTTACCACAATAACAGAGCAGTACAACAAATCCCTTTTGTTGTGTTCACAATATTTCACTGATGACTGCTTTTCTAATCTCGGTGAGTTCAAGGCGGGATTTTCAAAGCGTTTGGCCATAAAAGAGGGTTCATTACCAACTTTATTTGGACCAACAAGCATCTCCGAATCAAAACGCGAGGTATGATTATGAAGTTATGTGTCTGTTTTCTCCCGAGCGTCTTATCAGTATGTGTGCTGTCTGCAGCCTGTGCGCTGATTGTCATTTACAAACACGTCATTAAAATGAAGTGTAACTCCGTAAACACTCAACGAAGAGACATGAGAAAGATATCTATAGAAAGCTTGACATGTCTTCTTTAAAACTGAACAAGTGCTGCTAACAGATATTCTGTGATAAAGTAATTCATAATGGAAACAGCGCAATGTCTGTTTTTCATGTCTCCCTTCACTATATCTAATGTGACCACGCCCCCGCGCTGAACGCGTTATTCAGATTCAAACTGAAGCGCGCAGCTTGAATACTCCCACACAGAAGAAAAAGCAGCGAGATTGTTAAAGTTTTTTATTTTACTGTTTGCTTCGCGGTGAGAGGAATAAGACATAATTCACCCCAAAAAGATGCTAACGCATTGTTTACCATGAAGTTGAGTGCGGAACAACCAATCAAAACTGACTATGTTAGTTGACCAATCGGAACACAGTATGCTACCGAAAGGTGGGGATTAAGGAAACTGAATCTTTTAAACAGCTTCGCGCAAACCGTTTGGGGATCTCTGAGAATTGAGGTAATTTTAAAATGATATGTTGACAAAATGACAATGTTTTTTAACCTTGAATGGATTTAAACCTAATGTACAGGACTTATAAACAGTGATAGGAAGCTTAGAATTTTCATCTTAAGCAACTGTGTTTACAAAGATAATTGCAGAGACATGCAATTTTGCAAAATTTTGCTTATAAAGTATCATTTCAGGCACAAATGGATAAAGTGAATAGAATTTGGTGTTCATGTGCATCTGTGTGGCTCTGTGTGTGAGCACAGAAAACAGTGAGTGTTCATAATTGACCTCTATTGTGCACCTTCTTACGCTCAGATGGTTTAAAATCTCTTAAATGTTTAAACTGACAGGACCTAAAACACATGCAAATGATGAACCTTCACTGTATGAAGGTTTAAATCTAAGAATTGCCTGTATTTGAACCCTGGTCCATACGGATTAACAATCAATATTAAACGTCGCACTTTCTGCGATGTGTCTATCTTGGATGCGCACATCACGATATCGATGCTGAAATGATTTATCATGCAGCCCTAATTGTCAGTGACCCTTTATTTAGGTTAGATCAATAAGAGACAAGTCCCTCTTGACTATTATCTGGGATCGGATATTTGGGTCAACAGCGCCATTCTACCTTTGGCCTGTCAACTTTGAAGCATGGGATTGAACTTAGCTTGTAATCAAACAAATCGTATTGTCTCAGTCTAGTAATGCTGTCTTTTCATGCAGCTGAAGAATGTGTTTCACAAAGTGATTCTCAAAGGAGAAAAAGTCGAAGATTTCCGCTTCATTTTGGTTTTCTCTATGGATTGTTAGAGGATTGTAATGGAGTCTGTTTGTGAAGTAATGGCTATACCTAAAAAATAATGAAAGTAGATATGATATATCCTTTTGCACAAAGTTTTGGAACAAAATATTATTAAAAATAATTACCATATATAAGTGAAGTGAATCCTGGATATCAAATTAGACAAGTGAGACGCAGTTGTCAGTCAAACTTGACTTGATTCTCAGGAGCGTTTCTAATGTGTATCTCCATCAGGAATTTTAATTAAACTGCTGCGTAATCTCCGGTGTCCATTTTTCTTTCTCTCTCACACCCATTTTGCTCTTGTTCTCTGAATGCTGTTGAATGAACATTGCCACATTATCGCTTAATTAATTTCTATCAGCCATGCCACAATGGCTTGGCAAAAACAGCATCTTTCAAAATGACAACAAGTAAGAATCTCTTTTGCTTTTATGGAGGGCTGATGTGGCATTCTCATTTTCACAGACTGTTCATTTGAAGCCTTGTGACATTAAGAAAGCTGACAGTCACAATGGGTATTAGAAGTAGTCATCTTGAAAAATAATGGGTATCGCACTGAACTAAATTGTGTTTCTTTGTGCAAAAATAGTCCAGTTAACGTCTACACAATATTCTTTTATTATATAAATATATTATAAGCAGATTTTTACTACATGACAGTTTAAGGAACAAATCTGCACAGAGAACATCTCTGTTGAAAAATGAAAACCTTCAGAGGAAGAAAATAAGAGACGGTTTTGGCAGTGACATCAATTTTGTGTATTGCTGCTTCAGTATTTGTAGATTATTTTTCCACATGTTTCTATGGTATACTGAAAAACAATGATAAACATAAGTTTTAAAGGCTTTTATTGGCAAAAAAAAAAGAAAAAGAAAAACATATATAATGGGTCAATATTTACAGTGTTGACCTTGTTCTTCATAACCCCTGCAATTTGCTCTGGCATGCTGGATATTAGTTTCTGGGACAAATCCTGACTGATGGGCAGTCCATTCTTTCCTTATTAATTCGTGGATGCTGATCACAATTTGTGGGAATCTGCTTGTCCACTGGCATTTGAGGACTGACCACAGGTTCTCTATGGGGTTGAGATGATCTTCAAGCCTCTTCTTTATCACTCTTGCTTTGTGAAATGGTGCTCCATTATGCTGGAACATTCACAAACCATCACCAAATTGCTCATGGATCGTTGGAAGAGGTCACTCTTGCTGGACTTTTTTTTTATACAATTCATGGCAGTGTTTTTGGGCAGAATTATAAGAGAGCCCACTCCCTTGGTTGAAAAGCAATCCCACACATGGATGGTCACTGTTGGCACAACACAAGACTCATGGTAGCGTTCACCTATTCTTCTCCGAACAATTGATTTTCCAGATGTCCCAAACAGTTGAAAGGGAGCTTCATCAGAGACAAAGTACAGTCTTCTGCTGTCCAATCCTTGTACTACCTGCAGAATTTCAGTCTGTCCTTGACGTTTTTCTTTGAAAAAAAACGGCTTCTTTGTTGCCCTTCTTGACACCAGGCCATTGTCCAAAAGTCTTGACCTCACGGTGCGTGCAGATGCTCTCACACCAACCTGGTGAAGCTGGTGACATTATCTCAGCTGACTCCTCAGAAGGAGATGGTCCTTGCTGGACACTCTAGGATTTCCTGAAGACCTCTCCAATGAAGTCGAACCTCTCTCCTTGAAGTTCTTGACGTTCCAGTAAATGGTTCTTTCAGGTGCAATATTCTTTGTAGCAATTTCCTCTCATGTGAGCCCATTTTGATGCAAAGCGATAATGGCTGAACGTGTTTATTTGGAGGTAACCATTGCTAACAAGAACATAATGATTGGAAGTGCTTCTTCCCTCCAACAGTCTGCTCTTGCAATCTATTTAGTATGATAGTGATTTCACCTGACTAGTACTCATTCACACTTTCACATGTGCTGCTGATATGATTAGTCAATTAATGTTAGCTAGTCATTTTGTGTCTGGATAAAAAAAACAAAACAACGGATTTTATTTATTTATTTTTAATTTGTTGTGTGTGTGTGTGTGTTTTTTTTAGGCCAATGAAACTTTTAGCATTCTTTAAAAATACATCCGATCACTATACACAATAATCTAGAATCAATGTGAATGAGCACCACAAAAGCTTAAGCAGCAAACTTTGCGAAAAAACACAATTTATGTCACTTTCAAAACGTTTGCCCACAACTGTACTCCATATAAAGAGGTCAATAATTCGAAAATAAGTAGATAAAAAAAAAAAAATTAATATATTAAAGCACCTGCAAAGTGTATATATATATATATATATATATATATATATATATATATATATATATATATATATATATATATATATATATATATATATACACACACACACACACACATTGTTTGAAATAAAATAAATGCAATCTTGGACTACTTTTAAAAACATTATAAAACCCTTAATAATTCCAAACTTTTGAAAAGTAGTGTATAATAATTAGATTATTAATTATTTCTAGGTGACAAACTTGTTCAAAAATGTATATGCAGCAGATGAAATACATTTGCTGTTCTTTCTTGTATCTTGCCACAGTGGTGAAACGCATTTTACATTTCAGAATTATAAGATTTGATGTGCTCAAGTCCAAACGTTCCATATACTGGACACTAAATATTATCCATGCTTTGCTTTTAAAGATTCCCATCTTGGACTGAGAAAGTTATAATTCTGGCAACAAATAAGTGCAGTGTCAAGCGTTGTAATCGTGTGGATTATAGTATCATTATAGCTTTCTCTCATCAGCTCTGCTGCCAAGGTGCAGATCAAACACTTCTAATAGCTCAGCCTCAATCAGAAGTCAGAGAGAGAGAGAGAGAGACTGTGTGTAAATGTACTGTGATAATACCCTCTATCACAGATAGTTTCTGCAATGGAGCAGACCATATTTGCAGCCTAAAGGCAGAAACTGAATTCTCCAGAGCAACAGTTTAGCCCATAAAAATTCTTCGCAAGATGGCTAATGGGAGTCTGTCTGACTGCACGTAACCACTGCTTGACTCCGAGAATGAGCTTTTAACATCTCACACCTGGCACCTTTAAGTACAGGCAGATGGGTATAGCGATTCAATTAAAACGGAAATCTTGTTCAATTAATGTGGTGGAACAAAGGATTTTCCAGTGGTAACAAGAGACTGGGGGCCGCTGATTATCTGAGGCTGTGTTGATGAGCCAGACAATGGATTAACATGGCACACATTCACAGACACAGACGGGCGCACATACATGCACACCAAGTTATGAGCTCCAGCGGCTCTGAACTGTTTACACGAACAAATCAGCTGATAAACCTCAAATAGCATGCGTGCCTCTTGTATTAGAGCTTACAGCAATGCAATCATTCAAGAAAACATGAAGTGAAAAAAAAAATGTAATAACTTTAAAATCTCTTTATTTTTAGTTTAATATTTTTATTATGATTAAATAATATGATTATGTTTGTTTGTTTCTACATTTCTTAACCCCACTTCAGCTTTTTGGGCTATTTTCTTGGCCAAAACTATACTCGAGTTATTCAATAAAAAATTAAGTAATTAATAAAATATATTTAAGACCCATTTCCCCTAAAAATTCTACAACTTAATTTGGATTTCCTAAAAATAAAGAATAATAAATTAGGTAATTAAGTCAGAACATACCTGAAAAACAAAAATCACACACACATTATAATATATATATATATATATATATATATATATATATATATATATATATATATATATATATATATATATATATATATATATATATATATATATATATATATGTGTGTGTGTGTGTATGTGTGTGTGTGTGTATAAATATATACACCGAAAAAAATAACACTTGTTTTTGCCCCCATTTTTCATGAGCTGAACTAAAGATCGAAGACTTTTTCTATGCACACAAAAGGACTATTTCTCTCAAATATTGTTCACAAATCTGTCTAAATCGGGGTTAGTGAGCACTTCTACTTTGCCGAGATAATCTATCCACCTCACAGGTGTAGCATATCAAGATGCTGATTAGACCGCATGATTATTGCACAGGTGTGCCTTAGGCTGCCCACAATAAAAGGCCACTCTAAAATGTGCCTGCAGACTAGCCTACAATGGGTCTGTGCTCAAAGGCTGTTCTATAAAGTGGGGCAGTTCCAACTTTGCAAGGACAGTCTGGCGCTTCTGAGTCA